>NC_134788.1:61913727-61958727 GCF_046742065.1 Oratosquilla oratoria
TATGTATTTACCAAATTGTAATATACAGGAAAGGAGTAGTGGTCATTGGGTCCCATCTCCTATGCACCAATTTATCGTACTTAGGTTCAGATTTGCGTGCGTTCATCGATGTGGAATTGACACCTTAGACTCGTTTGTTCTTACATGTACTAAGGACAGACAAAAGGGGTGGTTGAGTTAGTATCTTTCAAAAAATTTCCGGAAGATTAGATTAATTGATGCAGAGAATATGAATACTTTTGAGCAAATGCAAAAAGTTGTGAATTTAGTGGGAGGAAATTTGCTTTTATTGTAGGCAGTGGCTATTTTTACGATGAGTCATAAGAATAGTCCTCAGGCCATTCTTATGACATGGTTGATAGCACTATCTATCGTGAACTTTTGAACTAAATTTATATGATAACCCAATCTAACCCAACCTAACCTAACCTAACAATCCTTCCAGGGGTGTTGTTTAAATTTTTTTGAATGTGCAAATTTATCTTAAGTTGCTAATGACATATGAAGATGTCTTGGAATAAACAGAAGTCCAGCTCTTATTTACATATGATTTGGTCGTGTCCCAGCAGTAGATTTCGGCTGGTATTTTCTACCTCCATGCTGACAACAATAATCTATTGAAAAATGCTGCGGCTCAGGTTTGAAAATTCTGTTAGGAGCACATTTTGTAGCTGATTGTATTGTTCTTGAGTTCCTGGTATAAAGATTTACATTATTAGACTTTTCCAGCTGGAAATTGATTCTATTAGAGCTACAAATGAATCAATTATCCACCTGCTGCATGTAATTTGAAGTTAGTGGCAGCCATTTTGAATTTGGTTCAAAAGTTCACGATAGAGGGTGCTATCAACCATGTCGTAAGAATAACCTGAGGACTATTCTTACGACTTTGTAAAAATAGCCACTGCTTTTATTATTGTAATCTACAGACCACTTCAGACAAAAGCCAGTGCATTCATTGATGAATTTAGAATTTATTCAGAATCAGTAGACATACATGCATATACCAAGGCCTTTTCCCCCTTACAAGGGGGGTAGCCAAAAAGAAAAAGGCATAAAATCATTCCCACCCATTCCATCCCTGAATATACTCCACACCCCTCCACCCTCCCTCTTATCTTAGCACCTCCTGAATGACGGGTCATCCCTGCACCTTGTCCACTGCCCTGGGTCAGAAGCAGTGTCGCAAGACACAGCACATCCACAGCAAGGCCGCTTCATTAAATCGGCGACCCCCCTCTCCGTCCCCCCATATAAAGGAGAGGACGGGGGAGAAATCCCTTCGGGCTGCGTCAAAACTTTTTGCTCACACACACTACCTCACCCCCATTCCCCCGGCCAATCCACCTCATGCATCACAACATTTTCCATATACAACCATTCTCCATTCACCCCTGTTTTCTGTCCTCTCCCGTCCTTCCTCAACCGACATTCCCCTCTTCCCCAAAGCCCCCTTCACCCCATCCATCCATCTCATCCTAGGACGTCCCGTCATGTTCACTTCCTCCACATCTGCCTTCCATACCTCCTTTATGGTAAACAGTGTGTGCAAATGTGTTTGTGATGATTCTAAACCTGTGGGTTGAACAGTCAAATTGATGATAATGCAATACAATTTATTAACCCATTAAACTCCGATGACAAGATGTCTTGTCATTTGGTCAAATAAAACAAAAAATCATAAAACACCAAAATGTTTGATCAAACCTTTTGGTGTTTTATGATTTTTTGTTTTATTAGATTTACATTATTAGACTTTTCCAGCTGGAAATTGATTCTATTAGAGCTACAAATGAATCAATTATCCACCTGCTGTAAGTAATTTGAAATTAGTGGCATCCGTTTTGAATTTTGTTCAAAAGTTCACGATAGAGGCTATCAACCATGTCGTAAGAATAGCCTGAGGACCATTCTTACGACTCGTCATGAAAATAGCCACTGCTTTTATTATTGTAATCTACAGACCACTTCAGACAAGAGCCAGTGCATTCATTGATGAATTTAGAATTTATTCAGAATCAGTAAACATACATACATACATACATATACCAAGACTTTTTTCCCCCTTACAAGGGGGGTAGCCAAAAAGAAAAAAGCATAAAATCATTCCCACCCATTCCATCCCTGAATATACTCCACACCCCTCCACCCTCCCTCTTATCTTAGCACCTCCTGAATGATGGGTCATCCCTGCACCTTGTCCACTGCCCTGGGTCAGAAGCAGTGTCGCAAGACACAGCACATCCACAGCAAGGCCGCTTCATTAAATCGGCGACCCCCCTCTCCGTCTCCCCATATAAAGGAGAGGACGGGGGAGAAATCCCTTAGGGCTGCGTCAAAACCTCTGCTCACACACACCACCTCACCCCCACTCCCCCGTCCAATCCACCTCATGCATCACAACATTTACCATATACAACCATTCTCCATTCACCCCTGTCTTCTGTCCTCTCCCGTCCTTCCTCAACCGACATTCCCCTCTTCCCCAAAGCCCCCTTCACCCCATCTATCCATCTCATCCTAGGACGTCCCCTCATGTTCACTCCCTCCACATCTGCCTTCCATACCTCCTTTATGGTAAACAGTGTGTGCAAATGTGTTTGTGATGATTCTAAACCTGTGGGTTGAACAGTCAAATTGATGATAATGCAATACAATTTATTAACCCATTAAACTCCGATGACAAGATGTCTTGTCATTTGGTCAAATAAAACAAAAAATCATAAAACACCAAAATGTTTGATCAAACATTTTGGTGTTTTATGATTTTTTGTTTTATTTGACCAAATGACAAGACATCTTGTCATCGGAGTTTAATGGGTAAAGATGATGGACTCACTGCCCATGAAACGGTAATTAGTGAGCACATTGGAATTAATTCTTGATGATATTCAAAAGTAGAAAAAGAGAGAGAGGGGGTTAGAGCGTAGACTGTGCACGGATGGGGCAAGAATGGAGTATCAAATATAAGAGATAATGAAAAAAGACTGATATAAAAAAAAAAAAAAAAATTATAGACAAAAGATGTCTGAGGCAGGATTATATATTACAAAAGTTATACAAAATATTGGATAATTTAACTAGCAACAAGAAGAAACTATTACCAGAAGGCTACTCTGATGAAACGCTAGCAAAAATGTTTGTTGATTTCTTTGACAATGAGATTAAAAATATTGTGTGGCAAATAGATTGATAAGTGTTTCCGAAGTAAAATCACTGAGTTTTAAACAAACTCATAAAGCCATGGTGAAATCTATAGTAAGCAGAGTGAAACCAACTTTATGTGAAAATTATTCTGTGCCTTTATTGGAAATAGTAAATTGTAAAATCTTTGAGATCTTGCAGATGTTTTGGAGATAGTGAATAGAAGTACAGTATAAAAACTAAAACCCTTCCAAATAATGAAAAGCTAGCGATTGTGAAACCCCTAGTTAACCCATTCAACTCCGATGACAAGATGTCTTGTCATTTGGTCAAATAAAACAAAAAATCATAATAAAACAACAAAATGTTTGATGATCAAACAGCACCAGAAAAATATGACGTCATCAGTCCTCCTCTTCGAGGAGGACTGATGACGTCATATTTTTCTGGTGCTGTTTGATCATCAAACATTTTGTTGTTTTATTATGATTTTTTGTTTTATTTGACCAAATGACAAGACATCTTGTCATCGGAGTTGAATGGGTTAAAGGCAAATTAGATTCATAGTGTTTAACCTTTTATAGACCTGTATCAAATTTAACATTTCTATTTATCTATATACCAAGGGCTTTTTCTACCTTACCAGTGAGGTAGCCAAAGTCGAAAGGCATATACCCACTCACAGTCATTTCATCCTCACCCATTCCACTCCCATCCACCACACTTTCCTCCATCAAATCTTAGCTCCTCATGGATGATGGGTCATCCCTGTATCCTGCCCACTGTGGGATACATTTCTGTCTAAAATAATTGAAAGTGTGATTCTGGATCAGTTGATGGAATACTTGAACATGGTAAACATTTTACTGGATAATCAGTCAGCATATAGACAGCTTTATTCCACTGAAACTACTTTATGCATGGTGAAAAATTATCTATTTTTACAGATGGATGTGGGAAAATGTGGTCTCTTAATCCTACTTGACCTGAGTGCTGCTTTTGACAGTGTTGTATTTATCTCATTACTTGGAGACTAAGACTATTGGCACTGATGGTGAATCATTGACCTAATAAAAAAGTTATCTTGAAAATAGAACCTATTGTGTACAAATGAGGAAAACGTTATTGTTAAAAAATTATATATATATATATATATATATATATATATATATATATATTGAGAGGAATTCCCCATGAAAGTGTATTGGGTCCTATTTCATTTTGCATTTATACTATTGAAGTGTCACTTTTGCTTAAAAAAAAATAATTCATGTAGTTTTAAATTATTTGTTAATGATACTCAATTCTACATGTCTTTGAGTAACATAATGGAAACAAGAAAAAATTGATGATATAAGATAAGTTAAGTTTTGGATATTAAGAAAATTCAATGATGACAAATCAGAGTGCTTAAAAGATGTGAAGAAATTTATTTGAGTAGCCCCTCAGGCTGCATCAATTTATTATTCACACATACCCTGTTTCTCTTAGCCTATAGTTTACCTCCACTGCCACGCCATCCTTTCCTGCCACATGCCAACCCAAATACCTAAATCTGTCCACTTTGTCCAGCCTTTCCTTTTTAACCCATTCAACTCCGATGACAAGATGTCTTGTCATTTGGTCAAATAAAACAAAAAAATCATAAAACACCAAAATGTTTGATCAAACACCAGAAAAATATGACGTCAATCCTCGCTTCGCTCGCAGCGAAGCGAGGACTGACGTCATATTTTTCTGGTGTTTGATCAAACATTTTGGTGTTTTATGATTTTTTTGTTTTATTTGACCAAATGACAAGACATCTTGTCATCGGAGTTGAACGGGTTAACCCATTCAACTCCGATGACAAGATGTCTTGTCATTTGGTCAAATAAAACAAAAAATCATAATAAAACAACAAAATGTTTGATGATCAAACAGCACCAGAAAAATATGACATCATCAGTCCTCCTCCTCGAGGAGGACTGATGACGTCATATTTTTCTGGTGCTGTTTGATCATCAAACATTTTGTTGTTTTATTATGATTTTTTGTTTTATTTGACCAAATGACAAGACATCTTGTCATCGGAGTTGAATGGGTTAATTTGAACATGAAATGTCAGGTTATAGTTAAGTGACATTCCTAAACCCTTGACCACTCTTTTCACTTCCATATTAGTCCCACATAGTCAGAAGCTGGATATTCCATATATATATATATATATATGTATATATATATATATATATATATATTATATATGTATATATATATATATATATATATATATATATATATATATATGCTAATCAAGAAACAACTTCGCCAACCATGTAGTTAATGAATGGAATAAACTTCCTTCAGAGGCAGTGCAATGTAGTTCATTTCAAAGCTTTAAGAATCATTTAGATAAACACCTAAGCAAGATGCTGTAATGATTATCATTTATTATATATATTTTATATATATATATATATATATATATTTATCATTTGTCTGTTTGATTAAGGATTACAAAGGCAAAGCATGCCGACAGGAGACCTTTTGATCCATATCTAGGTCGGATGCAAAAAAAAAAAAAAAAAAAAAAAAAAAAAAAAAAAAAAAAAAAAAAAAAAAAAAAAAAAAAAAAAAAAAAAAAAAAAAAAAAAAAAAAAAAATCATATTAATAATAAATTAAAACTATAACAATGTAAATAACAATTAAAATACATAAATAAATGCATTGGTATAGTTGAATAACAAACAAACAGGTAAATAGTAAATGATAATAAATTGACATATAACTAATAATAAATGAAAATCAGACAGACAAATTATAACAAAACAAAAACAAATAATATAACATAAATTATAATAATTACAGCATCTTACTTAGGTATTTATCTAAATGATTCTTAAAGCTTCGAACTGAACTACATTGCACTACCTGTGCAGGAAGTTTATTCCATTCATTAACTACACGGTTGGCAAAGTTGTTTCTACCTACTTCCAAATTGAATCTATTTCCGGACAGTTTGAGACCATTGTTTCTTGTCTGATTCTCATTCAATGTGAAAATTTGGTCACTTTTGATGTTGTCAATTCCCTTTAAAATCTTAAAGACCTGTATCAAGTCACCTCTGAGTCTACGCTTTTTTAGGGAAAACAGATTCATGTGCTTAAGACGATTTTCGTATGATTTATTTTTGATATTTGGAATCAGTTTTGTGGCTCGCCGTTGTACTTTTTCCAGTCTGTCAATGTCTTTAATGAGATTCGGTGACCATACGGAAACAGCATATTCCAAATGTGGACGAACTAACGATTTATATAGCTTGTTAATGAGTGATGGACTTTTGAAATCAAAAGATCGCGCAATCAATCCCAGAATCTTATTTGCTTTCTCAGAGGCTGAAATACACTGCTTGGATGATTTGAGGTCGTTACTGATAATTACGCCGAGATCTTTTTCACTATCCACTTTTGTTAACGAATTTCCAAATAACTTGTAATCGTACTTGCTGTTATTTTTACCTATGTGCATTACCTTGCATTTACTTGTGTTAAATTTCATTAGCCACTTTTCAGACCATTGCTGTAATTGATCTAAATCTTCTTGAATATCTAATTGGTTTGAGTGATCATTTGCCACTCCGCACAGTTTTGTATCATCAGCAAATTTGGAAACAGTAGATTTTAGTCCATGGTCAATATCATTTATATATACTATGAATAGAAGTGGCCCAAGAACGGAACCCTGAGGAACTCCACTTGCAACACTTTTCCATCCAGAAGTTTTTCCATTTAAAACAACTCTCTGTTTTCGACCTTTCAACCAATTACTAGTCCAACCTAATAGGCTACCACTTATTCCATGCAAAGCTAATTTAGTAAGAAGTCTTTCGTGTGGGACGGTATCAAAAGCTTTTGCAAAGTCTAGATATATTAAATCTATATTGTTTCTTTTGTCAAAATTCGAGACAACTGTGTTGTAGAATTCGAGTAAGTTAGTCATGCAAGAGCGTTTCCGTCTGAAACCATGTTGGCTATCATTTATCAAACGGTTACTTTCTAAATGATATTCGATAGCATCTCTGATGATAGTTTCCATTATTTTTCCTACGATCGAAGTCAAACTAATAGGCCTATAGTTATTTGGTTTCTTTTTGTCACCTTTTTTGAATATGGGAGTAACGTTAGCTAGCTTCCATTCTCTTGGGACATCTCCGGATATGATGGATTTCTTGAAAATAATTTCTAATGGAACAACAATCTCATTTTTCATTTCCTTTAAGATTCTTGGATGCCAACCGTCAGGCCCTGGTGTTTTATTAACTTTGAGTTTGTCTATACACCTTTTAATTTTTTCTTTTGTTATATTTACCGTAGTGAGTAAGTTTACCCCAGACTTTTCACAGGTTTCAGTTTGGAATTCACTTTGAGGTGTTTCGTTTACGAATACCGAGCTAAAATAATTGTTTAAGATATTACACATTCCTTCATTTGAATATTCAAGTTGACCGTCAGCAGATAATAGTGGACCAATGTGATTCCTAACAACCTTTTTATCTCTAATGTAACTATAGAATTCTTTGGGATTCTCTTTGGATTTCTCAGCGATGTTCATTTCGTATTGTCGTTTTCTTTTTCTTATTGTCTTTTTTAAATCTCTCTGTATTGATACATAACTTTCATAGTCATTAGATGCACCCGAGCACTTATATTTCTTATAAGCCTGTCTCTTTTTAGCAATACTTTTTTCAATTTCTTTGTCGAGCCACTTTGGGCGAGCCTGATTTGGGGGACGTCTGTCCTTAAAAGGAATGTAAGTTTGAATCATCTTAGTGAAATATTTCCCACATCTGATCTACAGGCCTTTCGTTTAATTTTTCCTCCCAATCTGTAAGCTGAAGCTCCTGACGTAGTTCTATGAACTGAGCTTTACTGAAATCGGGTATTTTAGAAGCACAAGTATCTATTCTAAAATTGTTTAGGAGTTTGAATCTGACTAAGTTGTGATCGCTATTTGCAACAGATTCACCGACTTCTACATCAGTTGCCATGCTTTCGCGGCTAGTGATCAATAAATCGAGTAAGTTTCCATATCTTGTGGGCTCTTTTACATGCTGAATTAAGTAATTGTCACCAAGAAAATCAATCAAGCGACTACCTATATGGCCATGTTCAAGGGTCATCCAATCAATGTCAGTAAAATTGAAATCACCCATTATCAATAAATCCCGGTTGCAGAAACTAGACAGTTCTTGAAATAACAGTTTGTCGTCTGCTAATGATAATGTCTTTGGCCTATATATTACACCTATATTCATTTTTTGTCCATTTGTTTGGGTTAACTCAACCCACAAACTGTCATATGCATCCTGTTTCACTTTCTCTAAAACACAAGCATGAACATTGTTTTTAACGTACAATAGAACACCCCCACCTTTCTTGTGGTTTCTATCCTGATGAAAGTGTTTAAATCCCGCAATATTAAATTCAGCTTCGAACTCTGTACCATTTAACCATGTCTCAGTTATTCCTATCATATCGAGATTTTCGCTTTTGACATACGCCTGTATTTCTTGAAATTTGTTCCTAATACTACGAGCATTAAAGTACATAGTTTTAAGAAACTCCTGATTATTTCTTTTTGACACATTTTGAGTTTCAATATCATGTCTTATATTATCATTTTGTTTTTTATTTATGCCTTGCTCTATATTATTATTATTTGGTCCTTCATTGACATTCAATGCCTCATTAACATTTCTCCTATCAAAATTAACATTTCCCCCCATCACGGACATCTGGTCGATTACGGTCATCCGATCTATTTTGTACATTTTGTCCCCCTACGTCACCGTGATTCACGCCGGCCTCCCGTCGTTCAGTGACATTATGTCCGGCATCCCTTTCTAAAATTATATTTTGTCCTCCAGTGACATTATATCCTACCGTGATATTTTTTCCTCCACTATAATTACATCCCATCGTGATCTTTTGTCTTCCACTGTCATTACATCCTATCTTGATATTTTGGCCTTCATTGACATTCTGTCCGGTATCTCTTCCTAAAATTATATTTTGTTCTTCACTGACATTATATCCTACCGTGATATTTTCTCCTCCATTATCATTACATCCTATCGTGATATTTTGTCCACCACTATCATTATTTCCCATCGTGATCTTTTGTCCTCCACTGTCATTACATCCCATTGTGACATTTTGTCCTAAGACATTACATCCTAATGTGTCATTTCGTCCTCTAGCGATATTACATCCTATCATGATATTTTGGCCTTCATTGACATTCTGTCCGGTATCCCTTCCTAAAATTACATTTTGGCCTTCAATGACATTATATCCTACCGTGATATTTTCTCCTCCATTATCATTACATCCTATCGTGATATTTTGTTCTCCTTTATCATTACTTCCCATCGTGATCTTTTGTCCTCCACTGTCATTATATCCCATTGCGACATTTTGTCCTATGACATTATATCCTAATGTGACATTTCGTCCTCTAGCGACATTATATCCTAAAATTATATTTTGTCCTACATTTTGTTCTACATTAATGCTATACTCTACACTGTTTTCCCAAGTACATTCTATTTCCCCTTCCCTTTGGGCTTCTACACTAAAAAAGGAGCTCGTTCATTACAAACTCCCACAATGAGGTTTGTAAGAACATCTTTGCCTCTGCGGGTAAGGTGGATCCTATCAGAAGCGTAAAGGTCATGGCGCCTAGAAAAGAGATACCAAGGATCAAGAAAGTGGTATCCCAATTGTGTGCACAACTGCGATATCCTATCATTGATCCCTATGGCTCTACTGTTCCAACACGAACCTGCGTAGATCCTCGGGAGGATCCCACAGACTACGTGACGGCTCCCACGTTCCTTCATCTCCTGAAGGAGGACCTTGTAATTCCGAACAAGCTCCTCTGATCTCACCCTACCTACATCGTTACTACCCGTATGTACAATCGTAACCGTGTTCTTCCGTCCTTGCTCCCTGATGGACCGGGTACAATCAACGATCCCACGGCCCAGTTGACATACAAGCTTGCAACGTCGCTTAGTCTTTCGCTGCAGGATGTCGTCATAGCCTCGAACCATGGAGTCCCCCACCACCAAGAACTCCTGGTTTTCAGCCACTTCATCCTCCAGTAGAGCAAAACGATTGACTAGAGCCAGCGGTTGCTCCACAGGGCACACGTCTACCGAACGCGGGCTCGACAAACGGGACCCCACGGAGCGCCACTCGCTCATGGCAGTGACAGTAGGTAAAGAAGTGGAACGCTCTTTGGGTTGTGGGGAGGGTTCACTCTTCTCACGGAGAAGATTCTCATTTATTATTAGTTATATGTCAATTCATCATTATTTACTAATTACCTGTTTGTTTATTTTTTAACTGTACCTATGCATTTATTTATTCTATTTATTATTTCCATTATTATAGTTTTTTTTTATTGTTATTATTCATTCATTTATTATCATTATGCTTTTTTCGCATCCGACCTAGATATGGACCAAAAGGTCTCCTGTCAGCATGCTCCACCTTTGTAATCCTTTGTAATAAAAACATAGGTACATGTGTTCACTTATGCAAAGTAGACCAATTGGAAAAAGAAACTGACGAAGCAGAGCGCTTTCATACTCTACATCTTCAGTGCAAAAAGTACTGAAGATGTAATGTACGAAAGTGCTCTGCTTTGTTAGTTTCTTTTTCCAAGTGGTCTACTTTGCATATATATATATATATATATATCAGACTTTTTCGCCCTTACATAGGAGGTAGCCAAAAACAAAAGCATAAAATCCACTCTCACCCATTGCATCCCCACATATTCCACTCCCATTCAACCCCTCCTTCCCTCCTATATTGACTCCTCCTGTATGACAGGTCATCTCATCCCTGCATCTCATCCACTTCCCTGGGTCAGAAGCAATGTAGCAAGACAGCACATCCACAGCAAGGCCACTTCATTTCATTGATAACCCCTCTCTCTGTCCACTCATGCAGAAAAAGAGATGGGGAGAAATCCCTTCGGGCTGCATCAAAATATTCATACATACTCCCTCACCCCTCATTCCCTATCCACTCCCTTCCATGCATAACAGCATCATCCGTACACAAACAATCTCCACTCACCCCTATCTTCTCCCTCAGCAGACTTTCTCCTCTTTCTCAGTGCTCCTTTTACTCCTTCCATCTCCTTGGTCGCCCACTCATGTTCACTCCATCCACCTCTGCCTTCCACACCTCTTTTATCAATCTTTCTTCATTTACTCTTTCCATGTGTCTAAACCATCCTAATATTCTTTCATCAGTCCTCTCTCCCAACTCCCTTTCCACCCCCCATCCTCACTTCACCTCATTTCTGACTCTAGTGGGTGGTGAGTCAGTTGTTTTTTGCTGATGATACTATGGTTGTGGCAGGGTCAGAGTAGGGATTAAGGAAATTAGTGATGGTATTTAGGAAGGTATGCGATAGGAGAAGGTTGAAGACAAATGTGGGTAAGAGTAAGGTAATGAAATGTACAAGAAGATAGCAGCAAGTTAGAAGCCTTGAAGAAGAAAGGCTAGAGGAAGTGGATAGCTTTAGGTATTTAGATTGGCATGTGGCAGGAAAGGATGGAGTGACAGTGGAAGTAAACTGCAGGCTAAGAGAATTAAGTAAATGCCTTCAGGGATTTAGAAGTGTCGTAAGAAATAGGCATTTGGGAATGAATGCTAAGAGGAAACTGTATGAAAGGGGTGATTGTGCTGACGGCACTGTATGGGGCTGAAACATGGAATTTTAGAGAGGCAGAAAGGAAAAGTACATGTGTGTTTGAGGTGAAATGTTTGAGAAGTGTGGTAGGAATTAAAGGATTATAAAGTGAGAAATAGTTAAAACAAGACACATGGTGTGAAAAGTTTGTTGTGCAGTGGAAACGGCCACTTTCAATGAGTTTAATTTGCCCTGTAACAATCTTTCTCGTAAATCAATATGAATTTTAATATTTTAGGTGACTGGTAATGTGAAAATTAATAGGGAAATAAAAAGATGCAGGAATAGATGAATAAACGTTATGAAGAGAAAGAAGGCATAAAAAGAAAAGAAAACAAAAGAAAATGTGATCAAGGATATAAAACCACATTCAACTGGAAATAAGAAATTTTGGTCAATTTTCAGAGGTTTACACATGCCCAATAACCAAGGATGTCCAAAATAAATGAGTAATTCTTGCGAATTGTTTATTGGTTTCTACAGCAAATCACTTGGTGTCCATTTATCAGGGAACACCTTCCCCCCCCCACCACCACCACCAGGATAAGTAAATGAGTGAATTTAGGCATAAATAGTACCACAAGCCCATAAATAAATCTATTATATGTTTATGTCTATTATCTTAGAGTGAGAAAAAATAATCTAGTCAACCGAGCTCAACAAACATTTTACACCAAGTGCCTTGTTTTAATTATTGATGGAAGTGAGGGGTGTCAAGAATCAACATTTCATTTTGTTATTTATAGGTTTGTGGTGGAATTTCACTTGTTCTCCTGAAAAATGGAAAACAAGTGATTTGCTGTAGAGACCAAAATCAGGTTCTCGTGAATCTCTCCAATGTTGATTTATGACATTCTTGATTGGTGTGTGTGTAGTGGTCCTCTCTGGTAATTTGACAAAAATATTTTATATCTAATTATGCTATTGGTTACTACACTTTTTCTTGTGTGCTCTCTCTGTTCATAATAATTATTCAGCCACTCTTTTGCCTTGTCATTTCTTGATTATATACTGTCCCAATCTGTGTCCTGTGCAACTCCATCATTTTTTAGTATTTGTTCAACCTTCCATATCTCTTCTATGACCTCTTTATTATGAGTCATATTCTTGTGCGCAGCATCAAATGCCTAATGTATGATACACATCATACTACTCACATAAAATATTAAGTCACTGCTGTATTATTCATTTTCATTCTTTCTGAGTAATAGTAAATACTGAATACAGGATCAAACCAATTCACAGATTTCAGGAGTCACTCAGCTACAACTGCAAAATATAATCAAGATGCCAATGCTGGCATCCCCATATATCCAGTTGCACCTCATAACGTCTGCATAGGTGTCACATGAAAAAGGTTAAGCTTCTTCATTAATACAAGTCATTTGTTCCCTTCCCCTACTGCATTTTGGTTAATGGCCCACTGTATTTGTATATGCTCATGTTACACTTATTGCAAGCTCTCAAAAAGAAGTTGAACTTATTATATGTTTTTTTTTTTCAGGTCGAGGGTAATTATCAACATTTCCTTGGAAAAGGTATCTGTGACCTGTGTAATGTAGCTTTCTCAGGAAAGACTGTTCTCAAAAATCACATGATGACCCACACTCAAGAGAAGTCTTTCAACTGTGACCTGTGTGATGCAACTTTCTCAGGAAAGAGTGCTCTTAAATATCATGTGATGACCCACACTGGAGAGAAGCCTTTCAAGTGTGACGTGTGTGATACAGCTTTTTCACGAAAAGGTAGTCTCAAACAACACGTGGTGACCCACACTGGAGAGAAGCCTTTCCAATGTGAATTGTGTGATACAGCTTTCTCAGGAATGTCTGTCCTCAAATATCACCTGATGACCCACACTGGAGAGAAGCCTTTCCAGTGTAACCATTGTGATGCAGCTTTCTCAAGAAAAGATGTTCTAAGAAATCATGTGATGACCCACACAGGAGAAAAGCCTTTCCAGTGTGGCCTGTGTGATGCAGGTTTCTCAGGAAAGACTGTCCTTAAAAATCACATGACGATCCACACTGGAGAGAAGCCTTTCCAATGTGACCTGTGTGATGCAACTTTCTCAAGAAAGGGTACTCTCAAACGACATGTGGTGACCCACACAGGAGAGAAGCCTTTTAAGTGTGACCTGTGTGATGCAACTTTCTCACGAAAGAGTGATCTCAAATGTCACATAATGACCCATACTGGAGAGAAGCCTTCCCAATGTGACCTGTGTGATGCAGCTTTCTCAGGAGCAACTGCTCTCAAATATCACATGATGACCCACAGTGGAGAAAAGCCCTTCAAGTGTGACCTATGTAGTGCAGATTTCATAAAAAAAGGTAGTCTCAGACGACACTTGTTGACCCATACTGGAGAGAAGCCTTTCAAGTGTGACCTGTGTGATGGAACTTTCTCACAAAAGAGTCATCTCAAATACCACATGATGGCTCACACTGGAGAGAAACCTTTCCAATGTAATGTGTGTGATGCAACTTTCTCAGGAAAGGGTGCTCTCAAATATCACATTATGACCCACACAGGAGGGAAGCCTTTCCAGTGCAACCTGTGTGATGCAGCTTTCTCACAAAAGAGTAATCTCAAATCTCACATGATGACCCACACTGGAGAGAAGTCTTTCCAATGTGACCTGTGCGACACAGCTTTCTCACTGAAGAGTTCTCTCAAACGACATTTGGTGACCCACAAAGGCGAGAAGCCTTTCAAGTGTGACCTGTGTGATGCAGCTTTCTCACAGAAGAGTGTTCTCAAATATCATATGATGACCCACACTGGAGAGAAGCCTTTCAAGTGTGACCTGTGTGATGCAGCTTTCTCACGAAAGAGTATTCTCAAACGACACTTGGTGACCCACACTAGAGAGAAGCCTTTCCAGTGTGACCTGTATTATGCAGCTTTCTCAGGAAAGAGCAACCTCAAATAACACATGGTGACCCACACTGGAGAGAAGCCTTTCAAGTGTGACCTGTGTGATGCAGCTTTCTCACTGAAGGGTTCTCTCAAACGACATGTGATGACCCACACTAGAGAGAAGCCTTTCAAGTGTGACCTGTGTGATGCAGCTTTCTCAGGGAATAGTGCACTCAAATATCATGTGATGACCCACTGGAGATAAGCCTTTCAAGTGTAAACTGTGTGATGCAGCTCTCTCACTGAAGGGTCCTCTCAAACGACATGTGATGACCCACACTGGAGAGAAGCCTTTCCAATGTGACCTGTGTGATGCAACATTTTCAGGAAAGAATCATCTCAAACCACACATCAAGTGTGACCTGTGTGATGCAGCTTTCTTAGCAAAGAGTGATATCAAATTATACAGCTTTTTCACCATGGATTTATTTAAAATATCACAATGGCTCGCATGAAAAGTTGATCTCATGTATTGTGTGATTACCCACACTGTGTGACCTGGATTATTTAACTTTTCTGTGTTATGATACTTGCAGTTATTATGTATTGATCCATTGTTGTAGACTTTGTGAATGATGAGTCATTACATACACATACTGTCAGTTGGAAATATCAGTTTTACTCTCAGTTGTGCAGTTGACTGGCCTGTTGCATAGTTGAATTTTTGCTTGTTAATAATTAAAGATTCTGAAGTGTTCCATTAAGAGCATGATTTTTTTTTTTTTTTTTTTTTTTTTTTTTTTTTTGTAATTATGAAAAACCATTGATAATAATAGAGAATAGTGTTACTGGTAGATAAAGATATCTGCACATCATGATGGATACAGTTCTGTTAACCTTAAGAGTTTTGTAAAGTTATCTGTAGTATACGCCACTGTTATTTGTAATGTTTGTTACTGTATGTGTACAGTATTATATTCATGGAGACATGAATCTCACAATTTGTTGTTTTCATGAAATTTGTGAGATCATTTTATGATGGATGATAACAGTTTACAATTAATTTATACAGGCATTTGGTGAAGGACAATAATTTCCTCATGATTATCTTAGTCATGAGAACTTTTGTGTCAGATCAATTCTGACGTATATCATGATGCCTGCATAACCTTGTTATGGTGGAATAAATAAAACTAATAAAGAAATGGGACAGTATTATTAATACAAAAGATAAATAAAAATGGGACAACACAGAGCAACGTGTGCTCTCAACAACTGTTGATAAGGTACTGACACATTGGTGTTGGTACACATAATTGGTGGGAATACAATTTCATTGGCATAAACTCGCTAGATGGTTCTATACAGAGGTACATACTAGTACATATTTACGTAGTGTTACAAAGTACGATACATTATATGACAATATGATCACAATACTTCCGACTACTACTTAGCTCGACCACGACCTCTCAGTGCCCTCATTGAGGAGACGACATTCGTGACAGGGAGCAAACACATAGGCATGTAAAATATGGCAATAGACAAAGGATATACACATATACTGGAACATAGTGTTTTGTATCATGTCCTGGATGACCAGGACATGATACAAAACACATAGGAAGTACCTAATGATACACATTGATAAAACATTTGGCAGACAAGTACAAAATATCCCCTTTGGTTATGCCAAGCATAACTGAGGCTGCACATATTTATATAATCTACAATCTTAATAAGTGGCCGTTACAATGACAAAAAGGGTGCACAGCAACACATGTACACAAAAGTCTCACTCGACCATCAAGGCACTGTACCTTGTGAACATAGATGATACGAGTGATGAACAGGGGGTGACACAGTGGGAACATTGGGCCCTGGGGGAGGCTGGGTCAATGCAGGTATGGGTACCTGTGTCTTCTTAAGCCTATCAGAATGCAGAATCTCACTGAGTCCCTGAGGTGGGTAGAAAACCATGAACTTGTAAGGATGAAGCCTCTAGACTGGCTTTCAGGCATTTGTTTAAATACATGATCACCCACTTGGATGGAAACAGGTGTAGACTTATTATGTTCTTTCTTGATCATGTTCGATGTAGACCCTCGAAGTTTCCTTTTGGCAGAATTGTAAATGGTATGCAATGTGTAACACTAAAGTTGACTGTAATCTTCAGTATTGTAGAGAGGATGAATAGGACTATCCAAAAGATGATACAGAACCCACTTCTCAGAACCATAGATGACATAATGAGGTGTCTTTCCCATTGGTACATTGATAGTACTATTAATGCAGGCACTGGCATGGAGTAACCAGTCTTCTCAAGTCTCCCGCAGATCACTAGCAACGTGCCTTAGGATGTCAAGTATTTTCCTATTTGTCTGCACCAGAGCATTAGAGGAGGGATGATAAGCAGTTACAAAAGTCTGGGTGATGTTGTATTGTTTGCAAATGTTGACTATGACCTCATTCTTAAACTCAGTCCCATTGTTACCAAGCAACACTGAAGAAGTTGTGTAAGGACATAGGAGATGTTAGAGATAGGATTGAAGAGTGTCTAGTAGGGGAAGGTAAGGACCCAGTAGTTTGCTTAAGTGCCGGAGGAAATGATATAGGTAAGTTAGGGAGTGATAAATTGTTTGCGCGGTACCGGGATGCGCTAGACAAGATTAGAAATAGGGGAGGTGTTCCTGTTGTATGTGGAATCTTTCCGAGACATGGAGTTGTAGGCATGTGGCATTCCAGGGCTATTGCAATGAATTGCCGGCTGGCAAAACATTGTAAGGCCAAAGGATGGGCATTTGTCGACAACTGGGACCGCTTTTATGGTAAGAATCACCAATACAAAAGGGACGGGGTGCACTTGTCTCCCAGAGGATTTCGGCTCCTTGCTGAATCCCTTGAGCGAGAAGTAGGCATCCTACAGTTTTTTTCGGGTAGATTACGTGGGAGTAGGTGGGGAAGTATCAGAATACAGTTTAGGCAATAGAAGCAACTTAGAGAAGGACTGTGAAAAGAATCACCAAAGCAGGTGAAGGGAAGATAAACTTAAATTTTACAAATAGCAGGAGCATAATTAACAAAATTTAATTGCTGCGAGGTAAAGCATGCATAGAAAATTTCGATATAGCTACTGAATCCTGGATCAACATGGCTGATAAAGACGTCCCTCCGGAAATCGAAATAGAAGGATATAAGTTTTTTCACAAGGATTGTGTTGGCAGGAATGGGGGAGGTGTAGCATTTTTTTTTTTTTTTTTTTTTTATACATTAAACTGTATTATCAACAATTCGATAAAGGAAGAGGACAATACGAAATCTATTTGGGTAGAGATTATATGCAAGAATAAGAAAGTTATTATTGCCGTCTTCTATAGACCTTCTAACCTCTGCATTAAGCAGACTGATCCCCTGATTCATGAAATTCACAGAGCGTCCCAGTACAAAAACGTTGTGATCATGTGAGATTTTAATTGTAGAAAAATTGACTGGGAAACTTTAATAGATCATCATGAAACAAAGAAATTCCTAGATGTGGTGCAGGATAATTTCCTGAAACAAATAATTACCGATCCTAAGAGGGGACAAAATACCCTGGACTTAATTTTAACAAATAATGAACAAATTAGAAGCGTAATAATGAAAGATAGTCTAGGCTCTAGCGATCAAGAAATAAGATTTAATGTTATTTGTGAAAAATGAAAAAGCACGAATAACGTTCAAGTACCAGACTTCAGGAAAGCAAACTTTGACAATATAAAAACCTATTTGAAATTGAATACGAAATGTCATGCGGACGTTTCAGACACTGTCGGTTCCCGTTGTGGGGCTGGGAGTCAGGTCTGGGTCACGGAGGGTAATATGCATACCTTAGGTCAGGTCATTTGGGGGCAAGGGCCCAACAGTCAGGTCAGCGATTTGGAGATGTATAGCAATCTAACTGATCTAATTATATTATTAATGCACAAAACACATTTATCTCCCTAAAGTCAATACGGAAAAATAGTAATACTCCCAAATGGATGATGGACAAATTGAAAGATGAGATCAGAATGAAAAGAGGACTTTACGTAAAACTAAAAAACGGGGAATCACACCTTAGATCAAGATATAACGAAATGGCAAGGCTGATTAAAAGGAATACACGTACAGCGAAATGTAATTATGAAATCAAGATTGCCAGTTAAGCAAAATCCAACCCAAAGGGTTTCTTTCACCTCTATAGAACAAAAATAAAGAAAGAATAGGACCAATGAAAAACGATGAAAATCTCATGATAGAATCGGAGGAAAAAATGAGTGAGGATTTTAACCATTATTTTCTATCGGTGTTTACTAATGAGAAGTTAGATAAAGTACCTGACTGTGACCCGATTTACAGAGGGAATGAAGAAACTAGTCTATCTAACATCAACATTAGTAAAGAAGAAGTAGTCAAGCAGATTGAAAGACTTAAAGCTACAAAATCTCCGGGTCGAGACGAAATTTTTCCAAGAATGCTTAAGGAGTATAAATTTGAAATCTGCGACCAGTTAACTGAAATATTCAATAAATCGGTAGACACTGGTTTTGTGCCAACTGCTTGGAGGCAGGCAAACGTTGTTCCTGTTTTTAAGAAGGGATATAGATCGTCTATATGCAACTACAAGCCAATCAGTTTGACATCGGTTATAGGAAAAATGCTTGAATCAGTAATAGTAAATAGACTCAGAGAACACATCGAAAGATACAATCTAATTCGTGATTCACAGCATGGTTTCTCCAGGGTGAGTCATGTGTGACTAATCTTCTATCCTTTTACACTAGAGTATATAAGACGTCAGATAGCAAAGCGTTCGACAAGGTGCCACACCAGAGACTACTAAATGAAATCAAAGCCTATGGCATATGAGGAAAAGTGTTAGAATGTATTGGAGCTTGGATTAGTAACAGAAAACAGCGGGTCACCATAAATGGAGTAAAATCTAGGTGGGGCAATGTTACTAGTGGGCTCCCACAGGGCTCGGTTTTGGGTCCCTTGTTGTTCATTATGTACATAAGCGACTTAGACGATGGGATAAATAGTGATGTTAGTAAGTTTGTGGACGACACTAAAATAGGACGATAATTAGGTCAGGAGACGACGCAGATTCTGCAGGATGATCTTAATAAATTGTTAACATGGTCGGTGAAATAACAAATGAACTTCAATGTCTCTAAGTGTAGCGTGTTAAACGTAGGGCTACACAATCCCGAAAATAGATACAGCTTAGATAACACGTTTATAGAAAAATATGAGTGTGAGAGGGACTTGGGAGTTCTGGTGAGGCTGGCCCTTAAAACCAGGAGGCAGTGCATTAGCGCCAGAAATAAAGCTAACAGGGCATTAAGTTTCATTGCTAGGACGGTAACGAATAAAAGTGCAGAGGTAATTATTAAACTCTATCTAGCGATAGTTAGACCCATCCTTGACTATGCGGTACAGTTTTGGTCTCCGTCCTACAGAATGGACATAAATTCACTAGAATTAGTACAGAGAAGAATGACCAAAATGATACATGGACTCGGAAATTTGCCTTACGAAGAGAGGCTTAGGCACCTAAACTTACACTCTCTGGAAAGACGCAGAGTGCGGGGTGATTTGATAGAGGTGTTCAAGTGGATCAAAGCCTTTAATAAGGGTGATGCAAACAAGGTCATCATAATAAAACAACAGGGCAGGACTCGCAGTAATGGGTATAAACTGGACAAATTTAGATTTAAGAAGGAAATAGGCAAGAATTGGTTTACTAATAGGGTGGCCGATGAATGGACTAAACGTAGTAGACATGTAGTAAGCGCTGAAACTATCAGTTGTTTTAAAAAACGATTAAACAACTTTATGGATGGGGACGACAGGTGATGATGGATACGGAGCTGCCTAGTGTAGGCCTTATGGTCTCTTGCAGTCTCCTTTATTCTTATGTGTGTTCTTATGAAAACATGGGAAACTAGAGCATAAGCAAGAACTGGAGCAGATTTATTACACAAGGAAGCCAATATCACAAAATGGGTAAATTGATCAACACATACAAGAATGTACACTGAGCCTTGAATGTTATGGGGCAATTGCAAGAGATCAATGGAGACAGTGTAGAAGGGGAGAGAAGGATTGGGATACTCTAGAATAGGAGCAGTGTGAGTAGAACCTTTGTTCTGAGCACAAGACTTGTACTTGGCTACATGAGTGGCAATATCTAAATGCATTCTAGGCCAATAATATTTCTTGTGAGCCATAGCCAGAGTTTTGTCACGACCTGGGTGACCAGCTTGAGGGGAATCATGAGCAAGAGATATAACAACAGGGAGTAGGGACTCTGAGATCACTGTGTCACATCTTGGTCAAACAGTTTCACGTTATGAGTAAGAACACTGTCTTGCAAGGAGAAATGAGGCAGAGGTACAGGCATGTTTGGCAAGGTAGCATCATTGCCAGATTTTAAGGCATAAATGACAACCGACCAAACAGGGTCCTCACGTTGAGCTTTGGCTAAATCTTGCAGGGAGAAGTTGTGAATTACTGCAACAGCAGCTATAGGTACATTGCACGTCCCAGGATATGCTTAAGGACTGGATTGAACTCCTAAATAGTAAAAAACTATCTGGCTAGGTGGCTTGAAAGATTTTTGCCCTTGAAAAGTTGTGTGACAGCAATGTGGTCTGTGTAAGCTGTGACAGGATAACCAAAGATATCACGAAAATGCTTTAGAACCCACACCACTGCTAAAGCTTCCAGATGTGTAACAGAGTAGCAAGACTCGGCATGATTGAGTATGCTACTAGCATATGCAATGACATGTGGACGACGACGATCTACTTTCATTAGGATAGCTCCACCTAAACCAGAAGCATCAGTGCAAATGGTAAAAGGAAGACTATAATCTGGGAATGCCAGCACAGGTGCCTGAGTAAGTGCAAGCTTCAAGGAGTCAAAACTTTTCTGATGAGCATCATGCCACTGGAAGGAAGCATCCTTTTTTGAGAAGAGTAAGAGGTGATGCAATGGAAGCAGTCTTTTACAAAAGTATGATAGTGTCCTGCCAATCCTAGAAAATAGCATACTTGGGCAACTGCCTTAGATGTAGGAAAGCTTCTAACAGCATTGATCTTATCATCTGTAGTATGAATGCCATTTTTGTCCACCACATGACCTAAGAATTGAATGCTGGACTCAAAATATGAACATTGGGTAAAATGAACTTCATCCGAGGCTCAAACTCCCTCCATCTTTTCATCCCGACCCTTCTTTCCGCCTCTTCTCCCTCTTACAACCCACCCCTGCCACTAGTCCACATCAAGCCAACCCACCTCCTCATCTCGACACAATTGTTCCCCCCAACCCTCCACACACCACCTTTCAGAATTATGAAATGGATGGAAGTTCTTTATAGAGGCGACTTATTAAAATGGGACAGAAGAGAAACAAGAGGACACGAGAAGAAGCTAAAGAAGGAAAGTTACAGAGGAGATTTGAAAAAGAATAACGTTCCACACAGAGTGATTGATGTCTGGAAAAAATTAAACCAGGAAACAGTGAGTGCCAAAATTATGCAATATTTTAAGAACAAACTGGATGCGGAGAGATACGAAAACGGGTCACTACGAGCATAGCTCTCGTCTCGTACAATATAACTAGGTAGATAATAAGGAAGTTCCAAAGAAACTCAGAAAGATACCTAGGAGTAATTATCTCAAACGACAGGACACCAGACAAACATGTAAACAAAATAGTCGGAGAAACTTACAATTTAATAAGATCAATGGAAGTGGCCTTTGACTACATGTACGAGGAAATGGTAAAGAAAATACTAGTTTCACTGACAAGACCAAAATTAGAATATGCAGTGTCACTCTGGACACCTAGTACAAAAACATACATATATACACATACCAAGGCTTTTTTCCCCTTACACGGGGGTAGCCAAAAAGGGAAAGGCATAAAATCATTTCCACCCATTCCATCCCTGAATACACTCCACACCCTCCCTCTTATCTGAGCACCTCCTGGATGACGGGTCATCCCTGCACCTTGTCCACTGCCCTGGGTCAGAAGCAGTGTCGCAAGACACAGCACATCCACAGCAAGGCCGCTTCATTAAATCGGCGACCCCCCTCTCCGTCCCTCCATTGCATATAAGGAGAGGACAGGGAGAAATCCCTTTGGGCTGCGTCAACTTTTGCTCACACGTATTACCTCATCCCCAACTCCCCCGCCCATTCCATCTTATGCAATCACAACATCATTCATATACAACCAATTTCCATTCACCCCTATCTTCTGTCCTCTCCCGTCCTTCCTCAACAGACATTCCCCTCTTCCCCAAAGGCCCCTTCACCCCATCCATCCACCTCATCCTAGGACGTCCCCTCATGTTCACTCCCTCAACATCTGCCTTCCATACATCTTTTACTAGTCTTTCTTCACTCATTCTTTCCATGTGTCCAAACCATCCTAATATTCTTTCATCAACCCTATCTCCCAGCTCCTTTTCCACCCCTGTTCTCCTCCTCACCTCCTCATTTCTCACTCTATCTAGCCTAGTAACCCCCATCATACTTCTCAGACACCTCATCTCAAACACATTCAAACTCCTCTCTTCTTCTCTTATGTTCCATGTTTCTACCCCCTACATTGCTGTTGTCACAATCACTCCTTCATACAGTCCCTCTTAGCATCCATTCCCAAATGTCTGTTCCTCATTACACTTTAATCCACCAAGACATTTACTCGCTTCTCTCAATCTACATTCTACCTCCACCTTCACTCCATCTTTTCCTGCCCCATGTGCACCCAAGTATCTAAAACTATCCACTTCCTCCAGTCGCTCTCTCTTAATGCTCACTTCCAGTCTACTGCCGCTTTCACCCCTTGTTACTCTCATCACCTTACTTTTACCCACATTTATCTTTAGCTTTCTTCTATCACATACTCTCCCAAACTCTGCCACCAACTTCCTCAATCCCTCCTCCGATCCTGCCACAAGCGCAGTGTCGTCCGCAAACAACAGCTAGCTCACCTCCCACTTTTCTCCATTTTCTTTAACCATCTCCAATCCCTTGCCCACTACCCTTGCATTTACCTCTCGCACCACCCCATCCATGTATAAGTTGAACAGCCAGGGCGACATAACGCATCCTTGACGAAGTCCCACCTTTACCTCGAACCACTCACTCTCTCCATTTCCAATCCTGACATAAGCTCTACTACTCCCATAAAAACTCTTGACAGCTCCCAGAAGCTTTCCTTCTATCCCGTATATCTGCATAACCTCCCACAGTGCCTTCCTGTCTACCCTATCATAAGCCTTTTCCAGATCCATAATAGCACAAAAAACATCCTTCCTTTTTCCTAGAGCTTTCTCACATATCTGTCTTACCACAAAGATTTGATCTACACAACCTCTACCTGTCCTAAATCCACACTGTTTCTCACCAATTACTCCTTCTGTTCCTCTCCTAATCCTCTCAATCAAGATCCTCCCATAAGCCTTCCCTACTACACTTAACAAGCTAATCCCTCTAAAACTACTACATTCACACTTGTCCCCTTTTCCCTTGTAAAGAGGAACTATACAGGCAGTCCTCCGGCACTCTACCCTCTCTCCAGCAAACATTAAATAACCTCACCAACCAGTCCACCATCACTGTACCTCCCTTTTTCAGACATTCTGCATGGCATCCATCCAGACCAGGTGCCTTACCTGCTTTCATCATCTTAACAACTGCCTTCACCTCATCCTTCCTTATTTCTCCTCCATTCTCCTCACTCATCACTCTCATTTTCTTCGCATTTCCCACTGCAACTATCTTTCCTTCCCTATCCTCCTTCACATTTAGCAACTCCCTAAAATATTCTGCCCATCTTCCCCTTACTTTCTCTTCCATTATCATCTCTCCATCTGCATCTTTTACCTTTTCTTCTCTACTTGATTCGCCTCCTCTTCCTCTCTTAATTTCTTTCCAAAACATCTTTTTATTACTTACAAAATTTTCTGTCAAACTCTTACCCCATTTTACATCTGCTCTCCTCTTTGCTTCCTTTATCTTATGCTTAACTTCTCTTCACTTTGTACCTTTCATACGATTCCCTCGTCCTAATTTGTAACCAATCTGTGAAAGCTCGCTTCTTCTCTTCTACAACCTTCTTTGTTTCCTCATCCCACCATTCACTACCCTTACTTCTATTTCCCCCTGTCCTTCTTGTTCCACACACCATCTTTGCACACTTTATGACTCCCTCCTTGACCCATCCCCATTCCTCCTCCACACCCAGCTCTACTCTATCCTTTTCTCCCTCCCACTCCTCCTTCAGCTTCTTTTTGTACTCTTTCTCCTTTTCCTTTTCATTCAAAGAGTTCACTCTAAGCACCTCCCTACCTTTTGTCCCTTTCCTCTTTCTCCATCTATCCTCCACTCTCAACTTACCTTCCACCAAAAAATTAACTGATATACAACCACCCTCAACCCTTAGCACATGTGCATCCTTAACTCTTCCTATCATAATCCTATTCACCACTACATAATCCAATAGCGCTCTATCTACCACCCTCTCCCATGTGTACTTATGCTTGACTTTCTTCCGAAACACTCTATTCGCTACCATCAACTCTCTTTCTAGACACATTTCCACCATCAA
Source organism: Oratosquilla oratoria (assembly GCF_046742065.1). Taxonomy (NCBI): domain Eukaryota; kingdom Metazoa; phylum Arthropoda; class Malacostraca; order Stomatopoda; family Squillidae; genus Oratosquilla; species Oratosquilla oratoria. The sequence continues at coordinate 61,939,139 of NC_134788.1, forward strand.
CTCTCCACTACGATTCTTTCCTGGAACTCCACATATCCCAACCACTCCATCGATTGGACCATTTCCTACCCTAGCATTAAGGTCTCCCAGTACTATTACATTGACATTTCTCCCTAAATCCTCTATGCACTCATTTATATCTATCCAAAAGGCCTCCCTTTCTTCTACACTCTTCTCACTGCCAGGCCCATATGCACTTACAAAGACCCACATCTTTCCCAGTTTCACCTTCATCCACATTTATCCTTGAGGAAACCTCCTTCCACTCCACTACCCGTTTACTTATCTCTTCACTTACTAGAATAGCCACCCCTTCCCTCCCTCGCCCTCTCTTCACTCCTGATAACCTCCCACTTACACTCCCAAACTTACACTCACCCTTCCCTTTCAACTTAGTTTCACTCAAAGCCAACACATCCACCTTTCTTCTCACAAACATACTACCTATCTCTTCACTTATACACTCATCTGAACCACATCCACGCACATTAAAAGACCCAAACCTTAGGGTGCTGGTCCGAGAACTTCCAGACCCTCTTATGCCTTCTCTTTTTTGTTTAGGAATGTCCCCTGTGGGGCTACAAGGAGAAGGATGCCTAGTCCCAATCCCCGTCCCTTTCTTCTCGCCTCTTACGATCCAAGTGGGAATACTTGGTGGCAGTATTCTTTTTCCCCACCACAGGGAATTCCCCCATCACAGAAAAAGAATACTCAGAGAAATGGTACAGGACAGCAACAAGGGGTTGGGGGACAGCATAACGGAAGGACAGTCGTAGTATAAAAGTGTCAACATTTCTCTATGAACAGAGTCTTCTTTTATCATAGATAAAATGATGTGTGACTCTAGTCCATAGGGGCGCCCCATATAGACCATGAAGTATCAACTGCATTCTGCTTTGCCACAATAACAAAGCAGCCAATACCCCAGACGGCAATGACAAAAATGGCACCAACACTTATCAAGTTGGCATACGAACAAAGATTGGACAAACTTGTCAACTCTGAAACAAAGAAGAGAAAGAGGCGGTTTGATAATCATTTACAGAATTATGAAAGAGATGGAAATCATTGATAGGGATGACCTACTTAAATGGGACAGAAGAAATACAAGAGGACACGAGAAGAAACTTAAGAAGGACAGTGACAGTGTGGTGAACAGAGTCCCCCCACAAGAACATATTGAGGCATAGGTGTATAGTCGCAGGATGTGGGTGAGCAGCCTCTTGGGAGGGAGAATGTGTAAGGACAACTAGCCGTAAGCGTCAGAGTATTTATGTTTGGGCTACCGCCATAAAACTCTTGTGAGAAACATATTTGTAGGCTACTAAAAGTACAATTTCGGGTTACGTCCGGCAACCCTGTCCCAGCCAGAGGGGCGCTACTTTTCGGTACGTCCGGAGGGTACTTAAGGCATGTGAGGTCGGGTCACGGTCAGTATCCTGTGCGACGGACCCTTCCAAGTTCTGGAGGACCGTCAAACGTCAGCTGGAGGAGTGCTCTGCGCCTCCACTCAAGGTCATCAACCATCTGAACCACTCTGCACACTCCCCCCAACACCAATCTGACCTTCTGGCGTCAGCATCGAGTGAGGTCTTTAAACCCTGTCCTGTGCAAAGACCACATTGCTTTAGCACCTTTCACAGTGTTAACTATTTCATTAATAGAAGTAGTGACCTCATTCCCGACGAGACTGTTGATCTCTCTCAGTTAGATGAAGATGATCCTCTTATCTGCCCCATCGTTTTGGAGGAGGTAAAGGGGGTTATCTCGGCTTTAAAATTCAAATCCCCTGGCCCTTCAGGCATCGATGCACACCTACTCAAACGTATGCCAGACAACATAATCTCACACATGACGACACTATACAATAGCTCACTAGCCTCTGGGTACTTCCCACAACTTTTCAAGGCCTCCCATACCATCCTCATTCCCAAACCCCAGAAACCGGCCGATCTCCCTTCTGGAGTACTTTGGTAAGGTGTTTGAGCACGTCCTCTGCCACCGCCTGACCGTGTACCTAGAGACGGAGAATGTGCTGAGGGATTGCCAGTTCGGTTTTCGGCCGGGGCGCGGTGCAGACGACGTTATTTCCATGATCATTCATTGGACTCAAAGACTGCCAGGCGGCCGCCTTGGTATGGCCATTTTGTTTGCAAGGATGTGGAGAAGGCATTCGATACTGTCTGGTATGAAGGCCTTAAATACAAATTGTACCACACTTTCGATTTTGCCCTGCCATTCACAAGGCTGCTCTGGATGACAGGACAATAAGAATAAAGTAGCGGGCTGCCTGTCCCGACTTTTTGTGCCGAAGGCTGGAGTATCGCAAGGGTCAGTCCTTGCCCCACTCTGTACAATCTATATACGAATGACCTTGCCAGAGCCAGCTTATCCACGCAACCGAGCTCTTACTCTTTCGTATGCGGACGACACTAATCACATTAGCAGACACAAAACGCTGCAGGGAGTAATGCACGTAATGCAAGACATACTAGACGAGGCACACACGTGGGAGCAACAGTGGCGCATTAAGACCATCGCGTCGAGATGCAAAGCTGTATACTTCTGCTGCAAGCGAACCAACAGAACAATCACGAACACTCCTCTTAAAATAAACAACACAAACGTCCCAGTGAAAGATCATGCCTGTGTACTCGGTAGCACACTGGACAGTGGCCTTACCTGGACCCCACACTTCCGAAAACAGGGAGCGAAGGCTAGGGCCGTGCTGGGAAGGCTAAGATGCTTCAAAATTGCAACACTGACCATCAAACGTCGATTGTACCTGGCCCTTGTCAGACCGATTATGTGTCAGTCCCCGGGATTGAGCCAGCTGACATGACCCACTAACAACTACGATCATCAGAGGGTTCAGAATGCCGCTGTCAAGTTCATCACGGGTTCGCGATGGAGCGACTTCAGAACCGTTGAGTCCCCACACCGAGTTTTCAACATCCGTCCACTCAACCAACACGAACACAAACTTCACACGAGACACCTAGAAAAACTGCACGACAGACACAAACGCCTTATACAACACATTACACCTAGACCACACCGTACAGACTATCCGTCAGCTGCGCCCCTCCCACGTGCGGTGTACACGATAAGACGTGTATAGCCGTACTTATCAATGATGCATCCCTTCACCAGCTTTGACTGGTGATAACAACAACAATAATAATGATAATCTGACAACAACAACAACAATAATGATAATTAATAATAATAGTGATAATAATAATAATGATAATGATAATACTAATAGTAATAATAATAGTAATGATAATAATGATAACAATAATAATTATGAAAATAATTATAAAACAATAACAATAATAATAATAATAATAATAATAATAATAATAATAATAATAATAGTAATAATAATAATAATAATAATAGTAAATTAATGATAAATTTAAAATAATGATAATAATAATAATAATGATAATAGTAAATAATAATAATAATAATAATAATAATAATAATAATAATAATAATAATAATAATAATAATAATAATAATAATAATAATAATAATAATAATAATAATAATAATAATGATAATAATGATGATAATATTGCATGTAGCACATTAATTGTCAGACTATAAACATACACGTTGGAGGCATCAACCCTCTATGTGTCGAATACACACAAAACCATACCGCATACAAAACTAACACAACTACGTGCACAAACAACTACATATACTTTTTTCTTCTACTGAAATTATTTTCATTTCCAACTTTCTCTCCTATTGCATCTTCCCATTTCAGTTTACCTACCACTAAAATTATTTCCAATTTCTCCATCTTTCCCTAAGACTAAGCCTCCTACTCATTTTCTAACTTTGTTGGATGAGAATAAGAAGAATAGATATTCCACGTAGCCTCACGGTTACACATTAATCCCAGTCTTCAACCCCAAGTCTCCTGCCCATACCTCCAAAGCCACGACACCACGAAATAAATATCGTCCGGTGGCAAAAGCCCTCTTTTATACACAACTATCTTTTCGTTTTCTTACAGACCACCTTCCCCTCCCATAAAAACCAATCCCGCGCAAGCGGTTGGTCTTATCTAACAATTCGCAAGTATCCTTTCCGACCTGCGTGTAGGTCGCTACAAAATAAACCCAAGAAACACTCTTGAGATTCATTAACGAACCCCCCAGTAACACACCCCTTGTTACAACAGAAGAGAATTGAAAAATAACGGCTTTCCACACAGAGTAATAGATACATGGAACAAATTGAAAGAGAAAACAGTGATTGCTAAAACTATACATGATTTTAAGAAAGAACTGGATGCGGAAAGATGCAACTGTGGGTCATACGAGCATAGCTCTTCCCCCGCATAATACAGCTAAATACACATACAAACACACAAAGTATAAAATTGCGAAGATGGTTCAAAAGTATTTGACACTTGTTTTCCATTGTGGTCAAATACTTCTTGTACTAACCTCGTAATGATACACATTGTATTTTTATATCTGTGTAAACTATTGCAAGTGATACTAACCATTACATGTATTCATTGTTCAGTTGAGATTTTGCGCTTGTTCCAATAACACGCGAACTTTTTTCGTGTGTGTTTAAAGTAGGTTTAACTATGTAAACCCTCCACAGTACAATATTGCTCCAGATGAATAATAACTATGCTCATTAATAATAATGATAAGAAGAAGAAGAAAAAAAAAACAATAAACTAGTCTCGTTTTCCTGATCTCTCCGCCATCTTTGTTTACATACTCCAACCCAGTGTCATATCGTCCTCTCTTTTTCAAAGAAAAAAGGTAATATATGCGTTCGTATGTAATTACCTTTGCATGTTAGATTATGACGACTTCAGTGAAACAAGACGAATACAGGGATTGCAGTATACATATATTCTTACTTTACATTTTCTCCGTACAGGGGAAAGGGGTGAAAAGTTCCTTAATGAATTCTCTAAATTTCATTTAGTGGTACCAACATCTTCAACTTCAGTGTCTTTCAACTCGAGCAAATACAAGAGAAATATTCCAAGGGATGAGATAATGTTAAATGTAGGTACGAGCACAAATAAATAAATAAATAACCTATAAATTATTGTTGCACATGAAAGATCATTTCATTAGAAACAAAACAATTTAATATATTTTTAAATAGCTTAAAAATAAGGAAGATACGATTTTTTATATGTATATATTTTTATCCCGAAAAAAAAATGGTAAAGAAATACACATGAACTCTAACCCACTGGTCCAATTTTATTAGAATTTGGAATACTTGGGCTATATGGGTCAACAAATTACCTGAGCATGTCAGAAACAATGTGGAACATCTCCATCATACCAAATTTGCCTTTTCATGGCAACTATTAGGTTGTCAATTTAGAGATGATCATCAGTATGATAATCCAAACACCTGGCCCAATTGACATGCAACTTGGCATATGAAGGTTTTATGGGTCAACAAATCATCTGAGCATGTCAAAACAATGCAGGACCTTCCTTTTATACTATTCTTACTAACACCTATCATGTTGCCATGGCAACTATTGTCAATTTAGAGATAATCATCCATAAAATCCAAACCCCAGGCCCAATTGACAGACAACTTGGCATGTGAAGGTTTTGTGGGTCAACAAATCATCTGAGCATGTCAAAAACAATGTAGGACCTTCCTTTTATACTATTCATACTAACATCTATCATGTAACATATTCCATCAATGTAATGTCTACGCAGCTAAAAGAACTCTACTATTACATTAAAAAGTGCATATATGGATGCCTTAGCCCTTACCCTTAGATTGCCTCTCAGTACACTAGCCAGTCAGTACCACAACTATCCTAAGACGTAACTTAAATTTACGTTGAAATCGGTGAATAATTTTTTCCACCAATTTACTGAAATAGAAAAATTAATAAAGTCTTTTTACTTTCAAAGGAGTTATTTTGTTTAATCGTATTATCTATAATCATGACAATCTGAATAAACAGCCTTGTTTCAATAGCTCATATCTGTTATCATCATGAAACCAAGAGGAAAATTCAAGTCTAGACTCTAGACCTCTACTAGTCTTGAGACTTCTCATGGTCATGGACATGGTCCATGACATGGAATACTGACCATATTATAAATAGTTATTTCATATTCTTGCTATCATAGCTATAGCTGGCTATGTAATAGGTATAGCATAGCCTGTCCATCTTAAAATTCATACCATAACAATGTATTATTTGTGTACAACACCCTCTATGACTAATATGCATAGTATCCCTGACATGTCATATGTTACAAAACACGACTAAGTACTAGAGAACATGCCTACATGTTGACAATTTAGGCACAAGTGTCTTACTAGCAATGATCTGAAATTTTTTTTGTTTTAGAAGGAAAATAGGCAAAGAAATATGAATATTGCATTAAAATATTCATATATAAGTGGCTTATTTTTTTTTTTTTACCCGAAGAACTAATTCGCAACGGCTAATAGCCAAATTTGCATTTAATTTTTTTTTTTTTTTTTTTTTTTTTTTTTTTTAAGAAGTGGGCATACACTTGTAGAACAACAAGACAGTTTGATAATTCTGCACATGTGCTGAATGCTACAAGTATTCAAATTGGAGCGTACCCATTCAGTGTAAACATTACATCCGCAATGAAGGCGATGATCATGGATTCACACATACAGTCCTACATGTCCCACAATGAGACTCAATTGTGCAAAGTTCCAACGATCTTAAATTGCTCATTTCCTAGAGAAAAAAGACTAAAAAACATGAACATGACATTAAAATATTGTTATACAGATGCCTTACCTTTAGATATTTACTCGAAAAACTACATTTGCCAAAGATAATAAACCTATTTTGCGTTTAAATCGATGAAAATGTGTTTGATTTTGAACAATTGGGCATACACTTGCACAACAACAAGATAATTTGAATACCCTGGGCATGTGCTGAATGCTCCAAGCATTCAAACTAAGCCAAACAAAATCCAACGGGCTGCAAAACATGGCAATATTAACAGTACATGCGCGATAGTGGCGCTGCGTGTGGTTTCACGCATACCTAGATAATGGGGTAGGAACTCCTGGGAAGATGCAGGAGTATTTTAAAAAAAAAGTTAGGCAAAGAATTGTTAATGCATAGGGTATGCAAAACATAGGGTATATTTTTAGAAGTGTACTTGTATGCTATTATAGCATTAGAAAATTGATTATTAATTTTGTAAACTATAATACATCAAAGTAAGATGTGTTTTTCTTGGTGGAAATTGATAACAAAAAGCCTTGCTAAAAGCAAATATACTACTGAACAAAGCTGTCCAGTCCAGTGAAGGTCAGTTAGAGGATGGCTTTCACATTGTGCACCAAGTGTTCTCCAACTCCAGGTGATGTTAATAAGCAAGAATTTCTCATTTATTTCTGACATCCTTGGTTATTGGGTATGTGTAAACTTCTGAAAATTGACCAAAATTTCTTATTTTCAGTTGAATGTGGTTTTATATTCTTGATCACACTTTTTTTTTTTTTATGCCTTCTGTCTCTATAATGTTTATTCACCTATTCCTGTATCTTTTTATTTCCCTATTGATTTTCACATTACCAGTCACCTAAAATATTGGATATTATATTGATTTACAAGAGATTGTTACAGGGAACAAATATTCATGCAAATTAAACTCAGTTTCCACTGCATAACTAGCTCAACAAACTTTTCACACCATATATCTTGTTTTAATTATTGACGGAAGTGAGGGTTGTCAAAAATCAACATTTTATTTTGTTATTTATAGGTTCGTGGTGGTATTTGTGTTGAATTTCACTTGTTCTCCTGAAAAATGGAAAACAAGTGATTTGCTGTAGAGACCAACATCAGATTCTCATGAATCTCTCCAATGTTGATTTATGACATCCTTGATTAGTGTGTGTGTAGTGGTCCTCTCTGGTAATTTGACAAAGATATCTTATATCTAATGATGCTATTGTATACTACACTTTTTCTTGTGTACTCTGTCTCTTCATCATAATCATTCAGCCACTCTTTTGCCTTATTATTTCTTGATTATATACTGTCCCAATCTGTGTCCTGTGCAACTCCATCATTTTTAGTATTTGTTCAACCTTCCATATCTCTTCTTTAACCTCTTCAATATGAGTAATATTCTTTCGCTCAGCATCAAATGCCTAATATACGATACATCACACTACTCATGCTATGAAATATTAAGTCACTGCTGTATTATTAATTTTCATTCACTCTGAGTAATAGTAAATACTGAACACATGATCAAACCAGTTCACAGAATTCAGGAGTTACTCCGCTACAACTGCAAAATATAATCAAGATGCCGATGATGGCATCCCCTTATATCCAGTTGCACCTCATGACGTCTGCAAAGGTGTCATATGAAAAAAGGTTAAGCATCTTCATTAATACAAGTCATTTGTTCCCTTCCCCTACTGCATTTTGGTTAATGCCCCACTGTATTTGTATATGCTCATGTTACACTTATTGCAAGCTCTCAAAAAGAAGTCAAACTTATTATATATATTTTTTTCAGGTCGAGGGTAAATATCAACATTTCCTTGGGAAAGGTATCTGAATATTCTGTATATTCATCATGTAATGAAGAGAATCTTGTGTGGCATATGTGGCACAATTATATCATTAGTCATCATAAATATCACACTGGAGGGAAACCTTTCCAATGTGACCTGTGTGATGCAGCTTTTTCAGGAAAGACTGATCTAAAAAAATCACATGATGACCCACACTCAAGAGAAGCCTTTGAAGTGTGACCTGTATGATGCAACTTTCTCAGGAAAGAGTGCTCCTGAATATCATGTGATGACCCACACTGGAGAGAAGCCTTTCCAATGTGACCATTGTGATGCAGCTTTCTCAGGAATGTCTGGCCTAAAAAATCACATGAGGACCCACAGTGGAAAGAAGCCTTTCCAGTGTGACCATTGCGATGCAGCTTTCTCACGAAAGACTGGTCTAAAAAATCACATGATGACCCACACTGGAGAGAAACCTTTCCAGTGTGACTTGTGTGATGCAGGTTTCTCAGGAAAGACTGTCCTTAAATATCACATGATGATCCACACTGGAGAGAAGCCTTTCCAATGTGACTTGTGTGATGCAACTTTCTCAAGAAAGGGTATTCTCAAACGACACGTGGTGACCCACACTGGAGAGAAGCCTTTTAAGTGTGACCTGTGTGAAGCAACTTTCTCACGAAAGAGTGATCTCAAATGTCACAAAATGAAACACACTGGAGAGAAGCCTTCCCAATGTGACCTGTGTGATGCAGCTTTCTCAGGAACAACTGCTCTCAAGTATCACATGATGACCCACACTGGAGAGAGGCCCTTCAAGTGTGACCTATGCAGTGCGGATTTCATAAAAAAAGGTAGTCTTAGACGACACATGATGACCCATACTGGGGAGAAGCCTTTCCCTTGTAACCTGTGTGATGCAGCTTTCTCGCAAATGAGCAACCTCAAATATCACATGATGACCCACACTGGAGAGAAGCCTTTCAAATGTGACCTGTGCGATACAGCTTTCTCACTGAAGAGCTCTCTCAAACAACATGTGGTGATCCACAAAGGAGAGAAGCCTTTCAAGTGTGACCTATGTGATGGAGCCTTCTCAGGGAAGAGTGCTCTCAAATATCATGTGATGACTCACACTGGAGAGAAGCCTTTCAAGTGTGACCTGTGTGATGCAGCTTTCTCACTGAAGGGTTCTCTCAAACGACATGTGGTGACCCACACTGGAGAGAAGCCTTTTAAGTGTGACCTGTGTGATACAGCTTTCTCAGATATGAGTAATCTCAAACGACATGTGGTGACCCACACTGGAGAGAAGCCTTTCAAGTGTGACCTGTGTGACGCAGCTTTCTCACTGAAGAGTTCTCTCAAAGGACATGTGATGACCCACACTAGAGAGAAGCCTTTCAAATGTAGCCTGTGTGATGCAGCTTTCTCAGATTTGAGTAACCTCAAACGACATGTGGTGACCCACACTGGAGAGAAGCCTTTCAAGTGTGACCTCTGTGATGCAGCTTTCTCACTGAAGAATTCTCTCAAACGACATGTAATGACCCACTAGAGAGAAGCCTTTCAAGTGTGGCCTATGCGATGCAGCTTTCTCTGAGAATAGTGCACTCAAATACCATGTGATGACCCACTGGAGATAAAGCCTTTCAAGTGTGACCTGTGTGATACAGCTTTCTCATGGAAGGGTTCTCTGAATTGACACATGGTGAGCCACACTAAAGAGAAGTCTTTCTAATGTGACCTGTGTGATGCAACATTTTCAGGAAAGAATCATCTCAAACCACACATCATGATACATCCACACTTGAGAGATGCCCTTCAAGTGTGACCTGTGCAATGCAGCTTTCATAGCAAAGGGTGATCTCAAATTATACATGTTACCCACACTAGAGAAATTCTTTCCAGTGTGACCTGTGTGATCCGACTTTCTCACAAATTATCTCAAATGACACATGATGACCCATGCTAGAGAGAAACCCCTCAAGTATGACCTCTCCAATTTAGCTATCTTAGCAATGGGGGGTCTCAAATGACATGGAATGACCCACAATGGAGAGGAGCCCTTCAAGTGTGACCTGTGCAATGCAGCTTTCTCATTAAGAAAAATATATAGACATCATGTGGTGACCTATACAGGAAAGAAGTCTTTTCAGCTTTTTCACGATAGATTTATTTCAAATATCACATAATGACTTGCATGAAAAGTTTATCTTGTGTATTGCGTGATTACCCAAACTGGTGAAAGGCCTCTCCAGTGTGACCTGGAACTTTTTTGTGTTATGATACTTGCAGTTATTATGTATTGACCCATTGTTGTAGACCTTTTGGCTGATGAGTCATCACATACACATACTGCCAATTGGAAATATCAGTTTTACTCTCAGTTGTGCAGTTGACTGGCCTGTTGCATAGTTGCATTTTTGCTTGTCAATATTTAAAGATTCTTAAGTGTTCCATTAAGTGCATGATTTTTTTTTTTTTTTTTTTTTTTTTTGTAATTATGAAAAACCATCGATAATGATAGAGAATAGTGTTACTGGTAGATAAAGCTATCTGCACATCATGATGAATACAGTTCTGTTTACCTTAAGAGTTTTGTAAAAATTATCTGTAGTATACGCCACTGTTATTTGTATCTTTTGTTACTGTATGTCTACAGTATTATATTCATGGAAACCCGAATCTCACTATTTGTTGTTTTCATGAAATTTATGAGATCATTTTGTGATGAGTGATAGCAGTGTGCAATTAATTTATATAGGCATTTGGTGGAGGGCAATAATTTCCATGTGATTATCTGAGCTATGAGAACTTTTGTGTCGGATCGTTTCTGACGTGTATCATGATGCCTGCATAACCTTGTTATGGTGGAATGAATAAAACTAATAAAGAAATGGGACAGTATTATTAATACAAAAAAAAAAAAGTATGGGACAACACAGAGCAACGTGTTGATAAGATACTGACTCATTTGTGTTGGTACACATAATTGGTGGGAATACAATTCAATTAGCATAAATAAACCCACTAGATGATTCTATACAGATGTATATACTTGTACATATGAAAATCCATGTGAACAAGTTGTATAGACACGGTAAAGGAAACATGGACTGGAGGTGAAGCTATTCCTGAAAGTCGTTAGACGAAATGTCAGGAACAAAAGCTTCACCTCCAGTCCATGTTTCCTTTACCGTGTCTATACATACTTGTACATATTTACATAGTGTTAGAAATACAATACATTATATGACAATATAATCACAATACTTCCAACTACTACTTAACTCAGCCACCACCTCTCAGTGCCTTCACTGAGGAAACAACATTCGTGATGGGGAGAAAACACAATGGCATGTAAAATATGGCAATAGGCAAAGGATATACACACATATACTGGGACATAGTGTACAAAGACATATACTGAAACATGACACCAAAGACAAATACATACTGGTGCCAGTAGGTTACAGAACATGATATCAATTACCTGACAACCAGCTCATGATAGAATACACATAGGAAGTATCCAATAATACACATTAAACATTATTTGGCAGACAAGTACAAAATATTTAATGAAAAATATGGATCACATGCCCTTTGGTTATGCCAAGCATAACTGAGGCTGCACATAGTTATTTACATAATCTACAATCTTAATAAATAGCAGTTACGATGACAAAGAGGGAGCACAGCAACACGTGTACATAATAGTCTCGATCATCAAGGCATTGTTCCTCTTGAACAGATGATAAGAGTGATGAACAGCAGGTGACACAGTGGGAAATTGGGCCCTGGGGGAGGCTGGGTCAATGCAGGTATGGACACCTGTGTCTTCTTAAGCCTATCAGAATGCAGAAAGTAAGTCCCTGAGATGGGTAGAAAACCATGAACTTATTAGGATGAAGCCTCTGCATCACCAGAAAAGGACCAGTAAATTTGTTGTTTAGCTTAGACTGGCTTTCAGTCATTTGTTTAGATACATGATCACTCACTTGGATGGAAAGAGGTGTAGACTTGTTATTTCTTTATGTTTGATCAAGACCCTTGAAGTTTCCTTTTGACAGAATTATAGATGGTATGCAATGTATGACACTGAAATTGATTGTAATCTTCAGAATTGTAGAGAGGATGAATAGGACTATCCAAAAGATCATACAGAAGCCTCTTCTCAGAACCATAAATGACATAATGAGGTGTCTATCCCATTGGTACATTGATAGTACTATTAGTGCAGGCACTGGCATGGGGTAACCAGTCTTCTCAAGTCTCCCGCAGATCACTAGCAACGTGCCTTAGGATGTCAAGTATTTTCCTATTTGTCTGCTCAACCAGACCATTAGAGTAGGGATGATAAGCAGTTACAAAAGTCTGGGTGATGTTGTATTGTTTGCAAATGTTGACTATGACCTCATTCTTAAACTCAGTCCCATTGTTACTAAGCAACACTGAAGAAGTTGTGTCAGGACAGAAAACATGGGAAACTAGAGGATGAGCAACAACTGGAGCAGATTTATTACACAAGGGAGCTAAGAATAGACAAAGGATAGCCTTGTAAGCTTGCAAAACACTACAAGAAGGTAACAATGGAACATTGTACAATTCCTTGAGAGCAGAATATGCCTGGTTGTTCATAAGACTAAATTCTGCCCCCAGTGTCTACCGCTACAGAGATTGGTGACTGGTCCACATAACACTGAAAGGTGAGGAGTTGGGAAGAGCAGCCAGTAAAGGAACAATCTTGGACTGGTTACTGTTAGTCTTTGGGATTTTTATACAGGCGCTTGTGAATGTGGGACTGAGTATGCCTGGGGATTGAACTGTTTTCTGCTTTAGGCTTCAAAATCTTGGAACACTGATCAGAATGGCTACACTGTCCATGGACATGACAGTAGATAGATTGAGGCTGAAATGACATTCTTGAAAAGTAATGTGTAATGCTGGAGAAGGAATTAGTTAAATGTGTACATAAAGATTCTGCTTAGACTTTCGCTCATGACACTTATGAAGGAAACAGAATACATTAGAATGACCTACTTTGTTACAATACATGCAAGTAAGCAGAGTAGATACATATGGAGATGAAGGAGTGATCTGTGTAGGTGTCGAGGACAGGTGGTGGAGTGCTCTGTGCAGATGTTTTAGACAGAGAAGGTGGTGTAGGTATAACCTTTGTAGTATGTTGTGAGTGACTAGCTAGTATAGGAACTAGGAAAGCAAGATGAGGCGATTCTTCCAACTTTCTAGAAACTTTTGTTACAAATGTAAATAAAGAATTATCTGTCTGATAACAAAGAGAAAAAGCAACCCTTTCTTCATATGGAACGAGGACCAAAATGTAAAATAAGTATTCCAAAAGTTGGAGTCTATCTAGGGCGATATATATTTTTCTACCCACTGTGAATAAAATGCTTCAGAGGCCACCGCACTGGCTCTAGCCAGAGCACGCATAAATTTTTCACTGCCCATATTGAAAGAGAGTACGCCAGCCAACCTGAAGCACCAGAGAAAATTATTGCCCAGGTTTGCATCAAATATTTTAAGAAATTTCGCCCTGAAGGTGGCGTAATCATAGTTTAAAACTCTAGGGTTGATGCATGAAGCTGACATCATCTCAGAGGCTAGTGAGCTGGGAACAAGTTGAGACTGGATAAAAAAAAAAAAATCAGACCCTATAATGATGTTAGTGTTGATAATACTATCCTCACATTGTTGTATAAATGCAGATGCTGAATGATTAGGTTCCTCCACCAAGAATTTTTCAACAGAGGAGTCCTGGTGCAATAGGGCAATAGTGGAAGGGGCCATAGCCGAGGCTGTCATTGTATCACCATGCAAAAAGGAAGAAACTTTGTCAATAGAGATACTGAGATGATCACTGGCAGCTAAAGGGGCAGGTATGGTTCGACCGCTCCCGAGCAATATGTATATAAAATTAGAAAATTATCACATACGGACCAGCGATCAAACACATATAAGCACTGACGTCGTCTACTCTGAGTGGGATATTTGCGTCTTGAAGGAATACCTGCAGAGGGCAGGACAGGAGACCCCTGAATGTAGTATGGCTCTCATCAACACAGGGATTAGCTACCGATCAACAGCTACGCACGTGATCCTGGCTCTCACACATCTACAAATGCATGCAATTATGAGAATTCACATAAAAATGTCACTATTGTTTGAGTTGAAAAGCCTTGTCATAATATAAAGGAGTGACCATTATATACATTAACATTATACAGACAATATGGCGGACTCACAACATGCCAGCAACTGGAATCCTGCATGGACTCGGAACTCAATACTCATCTGATAACATCCACGAGCAAAATACTGATATAGCTCGAAAACTGCAGCAATACGTTGATAAATCTCGTAGCACACTAATGACAATAGTCTGGGGGTGACGTCAAGGCAGCTAGCAGCGAATAGACGAGCTCAAATATCGGAGGCGAAAATGGCTGGTTGATGTCTAACGGAATCATACTAAGCTATCCACAATTTAACTTTTTGCACCTCCGTAATAGTCACTATTTGCTATCGCATGTAGCGTTTGTATAACCTAGCTGTAAAAATGAGTGGAGGACGAAAAAAAAAAATTGCTCCTAAATACCTGGGAATCTTGTAGTTCACTAGTACACTACTGAAAGTCACTAAAACTGTCTTACATCGAATAAGAATGGTTTTAACCGCCGCCACCATCATTAATCTTACAGTGGAATATATTATAGTGGAATATATCATTTAACTCGTCAGTTGAGACGTCACCACAATAGCCCATAAATATGCCGTCTATGCATACATCTTGGATGTTGTAAAAGATATTTAAAGAGTCGAGACTACTCGTAAAACACAATGAAAAGCTCTCAATATCGCTGAAAGAATTGCCTGTTTCGCTGCAGAACGCTTGGGTTGGTACTCAACACATGACATCATCAGAACCAAGAGACGCTGTAAAATGTTTTAGAATGCAAATTAGCAGACGACGAATATTTTCGTCAAATTCCCTCAAATAGTACTTTTGAGATGAGATATTCGTTTGGAACATGGTTCTAGTGAAAATATATGACATTATAAAAGAATAACTTCAAACCTGTACCTGGGGTTGGTGGTTACCCTGTTCTGGGTGGCTAAAGAAACTCAGGAGGCACAGTTCAAATTTATAGAATTGGAAAAATATAATATATGGCACGACACAATGGACAAGCGCGCAGTAGGCGTGAACGTGATTCGTCGACTGACGCCAACGTTCCCGCTCAAAACTACCCATGCCAAGCCTTGCGGCATTTGCTAAAAATAATAAATACCACAGAAATTTTACAACATTATATCACACTATAAATAGAATATAACCTTACAATACAAGTTAATGAACATAAACACACCGTGCCAACACAACCCTGTAAAGTTAACTGAGGCATGATCGGACACAAAACCTATCTATATGCTAGAGAAGGCAGGAAAGAACTGCATAGTGTCTTTTTTTAAGATAACATCACCCATCCCAAAAAGTTAAGGCACAAATAAATAAAAAGTGAATATATGTATGTATATATTATATAAATCAGTCAGTCAATCAAATCAGCCATCTTGAGTCCACTGATGAATAAAGGCCTCCTTCATAGCATTCCATGATTCACACGACCGCGCCATCCTCTGCCACGTCACTCCTGCAAACTTCTCGATCTCGTCTCTTCACCTTCTGTCTGGTCTCAGTCTTCCACGCTTCCTATCTCGCAGCGTCCACTCAGTAACCCACTTGCTCCATCGCTCATCAGTCGTTCGCACTAACTTACCTGCCCAATTCCACTTCCTCTCTTTTACCGCCTCCACAATATCTTCACTCTAGTCTGCTCTCTCACCCAACCTGCTCTCTTTCGGTCACTCGGCGTTATTCCCATCATTGATCTCTCCATTCTCCTCTGTGCAGTCCTTAGGTTTGTTTCCATTGCCTTTGTCAGTTTCCAAATCTCACACCAGATTATTGCTGGCAGAATGCATTGATTATAAACTTTACGTTTCAAACATAAAGATCCTCTCAGGATTTCATTATAGTTACGAAACATTTTCCAACCAATTGTAATGCATCTTTTTATTTCATTATCATGATCTTTTGTCACTTTTACCATCTGGCCTAAATAATTATACTCTTCAACTTCTTCAAGACTCTCACCATCAATTATAATCTCTTTACTTTGAACTTTCGTGTTGAACATTACTTTGGTTTTACTCTTATTCATTTTTAAACCTACTTTAAGACATTCCTTGTTTATATCATTCAGCACATCTTGCAAGTCTTCTGCTCTTTCTGAAATAAGAATAATGTCATCCGCAAATCTTAGGTGGTTCAAATATTCGCCATTAATCTTTAAACCTTTCTTTTCCCAACTCAACCTTCTGAAAATATCTTCCAAGCAAACTGTAAATAATTTGGGTGAAATTGTATCGCCTTTCTCGATCTTGATCTTTTCTGTATCTTTATGTAGTCGAATTATAGCGGTACTTTTCGCATAAATCTTTTCCAAAACTCTTACGATCTGTTCGTTTGTACCCTGCTTGCGTAGCGAGTATAGTATTGCTATTCATTCTACCGAGTCAAAGGCCCTCTCGTAATCTACAAAAGCTAAACAGAGAGGTATATTATATTTTGTCGTTTTTTCGATTAGTTGGTTTATCACCTGCAAATGGTTTAGAGTCGAACATCCGCTCCTAAAGCCTGCCTGTTCTCTCGGTTGTTTTCCATCTAAAACTTGACTTAGTCTATTTGTAAAGATCTTCGAGAATACTTTATATACATTTAATAGTAAGCTAATTGGTCGATAGTTACTAAGGTCCTTCTGATCTCCTTTTTTTTTATGAAGCAAAATCACTATAGCATTGCACCACGCATCAGGAACGCTTTCTTGACGTAAGCACTGGTTGTACAACTGAGCTAATTTGATATAAACTCATTTTCCTGCGTCTTTCAAGAGATCTATCGATATACCATCTTCCCCGGGTGTTTTTCCTAGTTTCATATTTTTCAGAGCAAATTCTACTTCTTCTGTAATCTCTGGTACATTACTAACGTCTACACATGAGTTTACTGACTCAACTACGTTCTTCAACGAGTAAAGCTCTTGGTAAAATCTTTTTACTCTTTTTGTCATTCTGTCCGACTCTGCATTTAATGATTTCTCCATTTCTATCTTTCAAACATATAATTTGCTACCTCCCTAAAGTATGTCTGTGCTCGGTCCCTTTAATATTTTTATCTTTCCGAATAGTTTCCTCCATTTCACCCATATTTCTCCTACTTTTCTCTGACCTCTGCCTTTTGTTGATAAGCTTGTTTAGTTCTAGTCTTTCTATTTCATCTCTCCTGCTTTTAATCTGCATGGTCCTCCTTTTAATTAAGTCATTTGTAGCTTTGGAGTATTTGTTTTCTCTAATGTTTTTTGTACTTCCTACTTTCTCTGCCGATTCAGGGACTCCCTTGTAATCTACATTGGGGTGAGTGAGGACTCTACCAGGGGTTCATCCATGATAGCGTTTTTCAACTAGTACCGAGTTCCGGTTATTTCCTCGTCTGGAATGGAGATAATGTCGATGGGAAGAAATCAAGTTGGCGCAGTCTAATGTGGACACTGATTTTGATATAAATTTCAACGGGAAGGGGGTGAAGACGAGATGGTCTGCCACTATAATGTTGTGGTGATTTTTGTCTTGGTCGTTTTGAGTAATAAGGTTTTCAAAGCTCCTCGAGTTGTCTCCGGAGATGAGACTAGTTTACTACCATGTTTCTTCATTGTTTGACTCCATTGCAGTTTACACAATATCAAGGAGCATTAGCCGTGTTGGTAAAAATAGAAATGTTGAATTTATTTATTTTCCAATTTGTAATCGTATAGCCTACACACACACACACACACACACACACACACACACACACACACACACACACACACACAGGAAAACATGACATAATGGGAATTGTGGAGACTAAACTAAGGGGTGAAATACCATCTATCGATGTTGGACATGGACTACACAATTACTAGATTAAAAACAGAGACAAGAAACAGGAAGGAGGAATCATGTTCTTGGCCAAGAAAAAATTGAATGTGACAAAAATTGCGGAGGGCAAAGGTAATGTAGAACTGATCATGATAAATGTCGAAGGCAAGGACATGGAAAGTAGAAAGTTTGTGGTGACTTATGTGCCCCCAAAAACGAACATACGAAAATGCTAGAAGATACAAGGCATTCATTAAATGAGATACTAATGGGCGGGGGGGTAATCTAGTAATTATGGATGACTTTAGTTGCAAAGAAATTTGTTGGGAGGATATGACAGTGAAAGGCGGAGAAGACTTGTGGGGTAATGTACTACTGGACATGATCATGGAATATACAATGACTCAGTAGGTCAGTGAAAACACCAGATACAGAAATAATGAGGAGCCGTCGAGACTAGATTTGATATTTACAACAGAACCTGAAATTGTGGATAAAATCCAATACAAGACATCAATTGGAAAGAGTGATCGTATACTCATTGAAACTGAACTAAAGGAAGAAATATACATGGAGAGAAATGAAAAACATAGGAAAGGAAGATTGATGTACAGCAAAACGGACTTTGGAAAACTAAAGAAATTCTTACATAATGCAGATTTGGAAAAATTTTACATGGAAGAGACAAGAGTGGAAGAGAAATGGAATATCTTGATAGATAATTACAATGAAGGGGTGAATGGGCACATACCAAGACAGAAGCTAGAGGGGGTGTACATTAAATGCTGGTTCAACAAAAGATGCAGTGAGGCAAAAGATAGAAGGGACAGAGCTTGGAAAAGATGTAGAAAAGACAAGAAAAATAAATAAAAATGGCAGGTATATATAAACTATAGAAATGAGTATGTTAAAGTGCAAAGAGAGGTAAAAAGGAATCATGGAAAGGACATCATAGATAAATGCAGAGAGCAACCCAAGCTATTCTGTCGATACGTGAATGGTAAACTTAAAAGCAG
>NC_134788.1:61963727-62041227 GCF_046742065.1 Oratosquilla oratoria
TTGGGAGTTTAGGTTAGGTTAAGTTAGGTAGGTTAGAATAGACAAATTTATCATCCTTTCATTTCTTTGGTTTCTATATCTATGAAAACAAACCTAGCATATTATTCACCCACCCCAAATTCATTAGTAAATTGGTGTTATCAACTTTTTGTTATTAATTTCCACATAGAAAAATGCTTATTATATTGATACTAGAATAATTAAAAACATGTTAAAACAAACAGGAAAACATATTTCTGGAGGTCATAAGTTATATTGTATGGAAATGCAATTTCCAGATGTAGATTAAATTGGAATTGCACATGAATTTGAGGATAGGTATGATGAAATAGTAGAGAAAAGGAGATAGGACCCAACAAGTATTGCTCCTTTCCTGTATACTACAATTAGATAAATACACACACACACACACACATACGAGACATGGAGTGGAACAGACATTTAAAGTGAACTCTGAAACACAGTGATTTCTTGATAAATAATGAGGAAACACCTAGCTTTATTTGTACAATAGGGGGCTATGTTTATCGAGTGACCCAAATAATGAAATAGAGTAAATTCACTTGGTGAATCACATAAAAGGGAAAACGATGAAGAAAGACATAAATATAGTAAACCAATGAAGAGAAGACAGGATGAAGGGGAGTGGAATCACCATTGGGGGTTATACCAAAAAAGACTTGCATCATTGAAATGCCAAGAATTAACCCAAGGTTAGATAACTCTGCTTTATCTTGGTTTGCAAAAGAAAGTGGAATATGAAGAGAAGACAGGATGTAAGGGGAGTGGAATCACCATTAGGAGCCATACCAAAAAAGACTTGCATCATTGAAACACCAAGAATTAACCAAAGGTTAGATAACACTGCTTTTTTTTTTGGTTTGGAAAAGAAAGTGGAATACTAGGTAAAGGTTTAGAATGAGAGAGAGAATCAAAGTATAGAATTACCCCAAGAAATGAGATTACAGAATTGATTAATGAAATTATAGATCTGAAAGCTGAATACAGGGCAATGTATAAAGAAATGAATCAGTTAAAACTTCAAAATGCTAAAATCAGCAGAGAGCTTAATGGTCTAAAAAAGGAATTAATCATAGTCAAATGTGAGAACAAAAGAATGAAAAATGAAGATACAAATAAGAATGAGGCTTTTAAAAAAGAAGTAAAAGAACAAATACAAGAGGTGACCAAGAAAGTGGGAGAAACAATAAAAGAGACAGATCTCCGAGAAATAAGAAATCCACGGATAGCGGAAAAAAATAAAGAAATAGTACATCAAGAAGTGGGAGAGAATGCTAAAGAAATAGACATTAAAGTAATTAAGAAGGAAGAATTGGGTCGTAGACACACTGGATAAAAAAGTGAATAGTAGTTTATGGTATTCCAGAAAAACATAATGTAGCTAGGTACATAAGATAAAAAGAGTAGAAAGGAATTGCAAAACAAATTCTGAAAGGGATACAAGAGGAGGGGGCAAGAAATAGATAAATAGAATGGGACTGTACTTGAAAGAAAAAAAAAGTGGCCACTAAAAATTAAACTAAGATCTCAAATGATAGTGGAAGAAGTACTATCTAAAATAGTAAAGTCGGCAAAAAGTGAAAATTACGAAACTGGATAAAGAAATGAGTGATGAGGAAAAGAAGGAAAAGACAAAGAATTGAAGCAAATAAAAAAGAAAAAAAAAAACTGACTGAAAAGAATAAAGTTTTATTGGAGAGTACTGGACCTAAGACAGAAAATTGTATATAAAAAAAGAAAATAAATGAAAGATAAAAGGAAACAAAGAAAAGGGCAAAAGGAAAAAATTAAATGTAAGGTACACTAACATAGCATGATTCCAGGATTGAATGAATTAAATGTCTATCTGGAAGAAAAGAAATTGGATATAATGGGAGTTATGTAGATGAAATTAAAAGGCCCACTACCACCTAGTACTGTGGGACAAGGTCTATAGGATTATTGGATAAAAAATAGAAAGAAACAGGATAAGTCATGTTCCTGACTAAAAAGGGTTTAAAGGTGACAAAGATAACAGGAGATTATAATGTGGAATTGATTATGATAAAAGTTAAAAACAGCAACATGAAAAGTAGAAAATATCCAGTAATATATGTGCCCCCCCCCCCCAAACATATTCATGAACACAGAAAGGTGGAGAGGACCTTCGGGGAAATGTACTACTGGATATATCCATTGAATATACAATGACTCAGTTGGTAAAGGATGCCAGATATAGAAACAAAGAAGAACCATCAAGACTGGACTTAATATTTACAACAGAGCCTGAAATTCTGGATAAAATGGAATACAAGACACTAATTGGGAAGCGTGACCACACATTAATTGAGTTTGAACCAAAAGAGGAGACTAATGTACAACAAAACAGATTTTGATCAACTCGGAAAATTCTTTCAAAAAGTGAATTGGGAAAACATTTTTAATGAAGAAACAAAGGTGGAAGAAAAATGGAATATACTTCAAGAAATTTATAAAATAATAGATAAATACACTAACGTAGCATGATTCCAAGATTGAATGAATTAAATACATGCCAAAGCAGAAGCAGGAAAGGGTGTAAATAAGGGCTGCTAAGATAAAAAATGTAGTGAGGCCAAAGATAGAGACAAAGCTTGGAAAAGATGGAAAAAGAGAAGAAAAATGACATAATAGATAAATGGAAGAAACAAACTAGATTATTTTACAGGTATGTGAATGGTAAATTCGAAAATAAACAAGAAATAGTAAAAATGCATCAAGGAAATGAGGAATATATAGAAGATATAGAAATTGCAGAGGTTATAAACAAACATTTTAAGTCAGTATTCACAATAGAAAACGCACATGATTGTGAAAAAGAAAAGGTAGAGAGATCCCTCCCCAATGAAAGAAAGAAATGAAACACAAAAGGAAAGAAAGAAGGGCCCAGATAATAAACCTTGATGTCAGAAAATCACATGGTCTGGACGGAATTGCAAATTGAATACTAAAAAAATGTATAGATCAGCTAGAGGACAAGATCTATAAAATAATAGATTGCTCATTCAAGGAAGGAAAGGTACCACAAGATTGGAAAAATGCAAATGTTGTACTAATATATAAAGGGGGAGATAAGGAAAACCCAACAGGCTATCGGCCAGTTTCCCTTACAAGCATAATAGCTAAAATATGTGAAAAAGTTATCAAAAGTAGATGGATTAAACATCTGGAAGAAAATAAAATACCAAATCCAAAATAATTTGGCTTTAGACAAGGAAGATCTTGTGCCACCAACTTGATTTGTTTTTATTCAAGGCTAATAGAGATAATACAAGGAAGCTGGACGTCACAGAAATGAGGATGTTGAGGTGGATGTGTGTAGTGGCGAGGTTGGACAGGATAAAGAATGATAGAATTCGCAGTACTGTGAAAGTAGTGGAGGCGTCAGCAAAAGCGCAGGAAAGGAGATTAGATTGGTTCGGCCATGTGAAGAGAAGAGATGAAGACTGCGTGGGGAGGAGAGTGATGGAGATGGAGGTACAGGGCAGACGCAGGCGAGGGAGACCCAAGCTGCGCTGGAAGGACAGACAGATTGAGAGAGGACCTTAAGGAGAAACATCTGGAGGAGGAGCAGAAGGTGATGGACCGAAACAAATGGAAATGACTAGCAAGGAACGGCGACCCCATATGAAAATGGGAAATATCAACAGGAAAAGAAGAAGAATAGAGATAATACAAGAAAGGGATGGATGGGCAGATTGTGCCTTTCTAGATTTACAAAAGGCATTTGGTAAAGTACCACACAAAAAAACTAATAAGAAAACTAGAAACAACAGGATGTGTACAAGGAAGATTAATGAAAAGAATGGTAGATTTCTTCAACCGGGAGAAAAATAGGATGGTACTTAGAGACAAAAACTCAACCTGGGAAAAAATGATAAATGGAGTCCCACAAAGTTCTTTACTAGCTCTGATAATGTTTGCCATATATATAAATGACATGGATGAAGGTGTTGAATGTTATATGAACTTCTTTGCAGATGACACAAAACTACTAAAAAAATAAGTACAGGGAAAGGCTGTGAATCACTTCAGAGATATATGGACAAAGTCTGGAAATGGAGCCAAAGTGGGAATTGAACTTCAACATTAAGAAATGCAGTATAATGGGTTAAAGAGAATACCAGATATAGAAATAATGAAGAACTGTCAAGACTAGATTTAATATTTACATCAGAGCCTGAAATTGTGGATAAAATTGAATCCAAGACACCAGTTGGGAAGAGTGACCACGTACTAATTGAACTTGAACTAAAAGAGGAAGTTTATTTGGGAAGAAATGAGAAACAGAAAAGGAAGACTAATGTAAAAAGAAAAAAAAAAATTGGGAAACTCAGAAAATTCTTTTAAAAAGTGAGTTGGGAAAACTTCTTAAATGAAGAAACACAGATGAAGAGAAATGGACAATAGTAAAAGAAATCTGTAATGAAGTAATGGATAAATATGTACCAAAACAAAAACAGGAAAAGATGTACATTAAGTTCAGGTACAACAAAAAAGGTAGTGAGGCAAAAGATAGAGACAAAGCATGGAAAAAAGAAAAAAAAAATCAGGAAAGTGGCAAATATATATCAAACTAAGAAATGAACATGTAAAAATATACAGGGAAGAAAAACTGAAAAAGACATAATAGACAAATGTAAGGATCAACCTAAATTACAGATATACTGGTAAATTAAAAGATTAACAGGAAATAGTGAAACTACGTCAAGGTAATACAGAATATGTAGAAGATATAGAAAGGGCTGAAATTATGAACAAACATTTCAAATCTGTATTCATAAATGAAAATACACACAATTAGGATGAAGGAAAGGGAGAAAGATCCCCCCCCCCCCAAATGAAAGAAATGATTGTGAGGCAGAAAGAAATAAGGGACTAAGTACTGAACCTTGATAACAGAAAATCACATGACCTGTATGGAATTGCAAACTGGATACTTAAAGAGAATGTATAGATGAACTAGTGGATAAAATATATAAGATAACAGATTGCTCACTGAAAGAAGGAAAGGTACAAAAAGACTGGAAAAATGCCAATATTATGCCAATATATAAAAGGGGAGGTCAGGAAGACCCAGTATAGACCGGTCTCCCTTACAAGCACAAAAGCTAAAACATGTTAAAAAGTTATCAAAAGTAGATGGATTAAACATCTGGAAGAAAACAATATACTGAATCTGAAACAGTTCGGTTTTAGACAAGGAAGATCATGTGCCACAAACTTGATTTGTTTCTATTCAAGGTTAATAGACATAATGCAAGAAAGGGATGGATGGGCAGATTGTGCTTTCCTGGATTTACAAAAGGCATTTGATAAAGTACCACACAAAAAGCTATTAAGGAAAATTGAAACAACAGGTGTACAATGAAAATTATTGAAATGGAAGATTTCTTGCATGGGAGGAAAATAAGGGTGGTACTTAGAGATAAAAACTTGACCTGGGAAGAAATGATAAATGGAGTCCCACAAGGTTCAATATTAGCTTTGATAATGTTTGCAATGTATATAAATGACATGGATGAAGGTGTAGAATGTTATGAATTTCTCTGCAGACAATGCAAAACTATTAGAGTACCGTAAATACAGAAAAAGACTGAATCACTACAGAGAGACCTGAATAAAGTCTGGGAATGGAACCAAAAGTGGGAAGTGAACTTCAACATTAAGAAATGTAGTATAATATACCGTAGTTTGGAAAAGGAAAAAAAAAAAAGATTAGCAGGACAATATAAAATTGGTGCAAAGGAAGTAAAGAAAGTTAGCTCTGAAAATGACCTAAGAATAATTATCACCAAAGACATGGCCCCACAGATATGCATATAAAGAAAATAGTCCATAAAGGTGGCTTTTAATTACTTGGATGAAGTAATGGTAAAAAGAAATATTAGTCACACTGATAAGACCGAGATTGGAGTATGCTGCAATGCTATGGATACCCAGAACAAAATAGAATATAAAGAAATTAGAAAGAATCCAAAGAGTGGCAACAAAGATGGCCCAAGCACTTTCAAAATTGACATATGAACAAAGATTGTCTAAACTGGAACCACAAACCCTGGAACAAAGAAAAAGAGGAGATGTATTTTCCATTTACAGAATCATGAAAGGCATGGAAGTCCTTGACAGAGAAGACTCATTAAAGTGGGATAAAGGAAAAGCAAGAGGACATGAAAAGAAACTGAAAAAGGATAGTTATAGAAGAGATTTGAAGGAAAATAGTTTTCCACACAGAGTGGTGGATGTCTGGAACAAATTGGACAAAACAATAGTGTGTGCAAACACCATAGAAGAATTTAAGAACAAACTAGATGCTGATACAAAGATGGGTCACCATGAGCATAGCTCCCCATATAATACAACTAGGTAAATTCACACACACACACACACAGAGAACTGAAGAAAAACAGTTTTCCACATAGAGTTTTGGACACTTGGAACAAAATGGATAAGGAAATAGTATGCGCAAAAACCATTCATGAGTTTAAAAACAAACCAGACACTGCGAGATACAATGGCGGGACAACACGAGCATAGCTCCCCTTCCCGCAAAATACAACTAGGTAAATACACATACAATTTGTTTGAGATCAATAAAAGTGGCCCTCAAATACCTGGATAGGGAAATGATCAAGAAAATATTACAAACACTGATAAGGCCAAAACTGAAATATGCAGCGCTGATATGGTCACCCAGTACAAAAGAGAATATAAGAAAATTAGAAAGAATACAAAGAGCAACGACAAAGTTGGTCCCAACACTTGCAAACCTGACATATGAGCAAAGACTGGTCGAACTGGAATTGCCAACCCTAGAACAAAGAAGAGAACAAGAGGACCTACTAACCATCTACAGAATTATGAAAGGAAAAGAATGCCTTGATAGAGAGGACCTATTAAAGTGGGACAGAGGAAAAACAAGAGGACATTCAATGAAACTCAAAAAGGATAACTACAGAAGAGACCTGAAAAAGAACAGCTTCCCACACAGAGTGATAGATATATGGAACAAATGGGATGAAGAAATAGTGTGTGCAAACACAATACAAGAATTTAAGAACAAACTTGATCTTGCGAGATACAAAAACGGGTCACCACGAGCATAGCTCCCCTTTCCGTATAATACAACTAGTAAAGTAGGTAAATACGCACACACAATATATATATGTATATATATATTCATATTCATGTACACATGTATACATATATAGATATGTTTAAGAGTGCACACCTGTGTGGTATTGCATTAGAAAATTAAATATTAATTTTGTAAATTATAATACATCAATGTAACATGCATTTTTCTTAATAGAAATCAGTAACAGAGGAACAGTGGCGAATGCCTAAAACACCATCTCTGATAGATGTGGAGTTTGAAGACGATGACCCTGATGACCTCTAGAATTACAGGTACTGGATTACTAAATGCAGGTTAGGTATGTTGAGTTAGAATAGACAAATATATCACTTTAACTTCTTTGAACTCCACATCAGTCACAAGAGAGATGATATTTAAAGCAGTCGCCACTGCTCAGTTTATTAGTGTATTGCTCTTGGCAACTTATTTGGTTGTTGATTTCCACCCAGGAAAACATATATTAAATTGATGTATTATAATTTACAAAATTAGTATTTTATTTTCTAATGCTATAGGGTGAAGGTGTGCACTTCTAAAAATTTACCTCTCTCTTTTTCGCTCTCACTCTCTCTCTCTCTCTCTCTATATATATATATATATACTGTATATATATATGTATACATATATATATATATATATATATATGTATGTATATATATATGCTAATAAGAACATGGGTACGTGTGTTCACTTATGCAAAGTAGACCACTTGGAAAAAGGAAACTAACGAAGCAGAGCGCTTTCGTATATTACATCTTAAGTGCAACAAGTACTTGTTGCACTGAAGATGTAATATACAAAAGCGCTCTGCTTTGTTAGTTTCCTTTTTCCAAGTGGTCTACTTTGCATATATATATATATATATATATATATATATATATATATATGTATATATATATATATATATACAGTATATATATATATATATATATATTTATATATATATATATATATATATATATATATATATATTTACATACACATATATATGCAACACAATTCACTAAAATGCGTGAATGTAAGAATTCACAGAAAACCACTTGGGAAATAAGACACTATGATCCAACCATTTTTGTCTATTCAGACATCAGGGAATACAGAATGGCAATAGGTATGATTGTATATACAGAAAAGTAATAGGCAAGACAGGAACATGGGAAGTCCCACAAGACAGTTTCCCACCAAACAATTTTCTTTACAATGAAATGATCAAATTTATGCTTGTATAAACTTGATAATTTCATTTCAAAGAAAATTTTTGATTATGTAACAGATTGTGGTGTGTCCCCGACCTGATAACATTATGAATGTAAGGTTAGGCTTATATAAACTTGATCATTTCATTGCAAAGAAAATTGTTGATTATGTAACAGACTGTGGCATGTCCCTGACCTGATTCTCTTTGGTGGGAAATTGTCTTGTGTGACTTCCCATGTTCCTGTCTTGCCTTATAACTTTTCTGTATATACAATCCTACCCATTGTCATTCTGTATTCCCTGATGATGTCTGAATAGACAAAAATGGTTGGATCATAGTGTCTTATTTCCCAAGTGGTTTTCTACAAATACATATGTGTAAATATATATATATATATATATATATATATATATTCCGACAGTCACCCCGGGACACGAACTAGGGCCTCGCATGATGCTAGGCCAAAGCTCTACCAACTGAGCTAAAGGAGCTCTAAAATTCTCCCACTTGGGAGTTGATCTAACTCTCGAAGATCTAGGTCGACTGCTAACTGCTGTCCTAACTTAACCCATTCAACTCCGATGACAAGATGTCTTGTCATTTGGTCAAATAAAACAAAAAATCATAAAACACCAAAATGTTTGATCAAACATTTTGGTGTTTTATGATTTTTTGTTTTATTTGACCAAATGACAAGACATCTTGTCATCGGAGTTGAATGGGTTAATTTGACAGAGAACTAAGCCCAACTCATAGCTAATGGTGAAGCTGGTACAAATCCTTGATGGACTTTCATCATAGTAATATTTATTTGATAGACGTACACCGTCGATGGTGATTCTATTCAGGTATTATAATGACACGGCCCCTGGTTCGAGTCCCAGGGCGACTGTCGGAATTATTTGATTGACATACACTGGTAATTCTATTCAGGTATTACAATGACAAAAGATAGGAATTTTGTTTTCAGTCATTAGAAAGAGCAACATTCTACAATTATAATAATTTTTCCAAAACACGATAGGGTAAGAAACCAAGTAATTATGTGGAGTTGAAGTCAAGGAAAAGAAATTATTGGTTTATTCACATCTTTACTTATAATCAATACATTACAGCAATGTTTATAGCATAAACAACTGAACACAATGGTGCATTCAGATTTCACATAGAAAGCCAAAACAAATGAAAATTAAGGGTTTTGATAAATATTTTGCATCATAACTCTCATGGCATGAGGGAGGAAGGGATGGTAGTTGCTGATTCCTCCTCCTCCTCTTCCTCCTCCTCCTCCTCTTCCTCGTCCTCCTTCCAACTTATCATTTACACTATCAGACATAGAACAAAAATGCTTATTAAATCACTGAGTAAAGTAACTACATATCAGCTGATATGTAGTTACTCAACTCATTGATTTAATAAGCATTTTTACTCTGTGATAGTGTGAATTATATAGTCTATAATCATACTATTCTGTGTACCCTACTTATAATGTATCTCTATTTTTCTTATTTCTGAGTACACTCAAATAATCTACCTACACTCCACAGATTATTGATAAATTTGCATGACATAAAAATAGTCTTGGGTAAGAATGATGTAAAATAACTTTCTCATAATAGATTAAATGATGAATAAGTTGGAAGGAGGAGGAGGACAAGAGGAGCCAGCAACTTCCAATCCTCCCAACCTCCCTTGGACCACAAACATCATGATGCAAAATATTGATGAAAATCCTTAATTTTAATGTTTTATGGCTTAATATGTGAAATCTGAATACACCATTATGTTCAGTTGTTTATTTAGGAGAACACATGTTTTATTGTACACTTTTTATCATAATTGCTGTAAACATCAGTTGTAATTAAAGATGTGCTCTTTCCTTTGACTTTAACTCCATATAATTACTTAGTTTCTTACCCTATTAAGTTTTGAAATTTTTACTAATATTTCTTATTTCCAGATGATAGTGTTTCTGTATCTTTTTTTTTTTTTTTTTTTTTTTGGCTTTTTCTCTTTGTAATGCTTATTTATCCATCCCTGCATCATATTATTCCCCTATTAATTTTCATATTACCAATCATCTAAATAATTAAATCTTATGTTGATGTACAAGTAAGATTGCTACAAGGCACAAATATCCACACCAATTACTTGTAACTCATTTGAAGTGGCTGTTTCCACTGAATAACTATGGCTGAACAAACTTTTCCCACTGCGCCTTGTTTTAGTGATTGATGGAAGTGAGGGGTGAATCTAACTTAACTGTAGGTAGGGACAAGTTAGGATAGATTGACTAGAAGTAATTTCCTTCTCATACAAGGATGTCAGAAATCAACATTTTATTTTGTTATTTATAGGCTTGTAGTGGTATTTTTGTGGAACTTCACTTGTTTTCCCAAAAAATAGAAAGCAAATGATTTGCTGTAGAAATCAATGTCAGATTCTTGTGAATCTCTCCAATGTTGATTTATAACATTTTTGCTGTTTGTGTGTGGTGGTCCTCTCTGAAAATTTTACAAATGTATCTTATATCCAACAATGCTATTCTATACTACTCTTTTTCATGTGTCTTGTATCACTTCACAATATTTATTGAGCCACTCTTTTGCCTTATTATTTCCTGATTACAGATGCTCCTCTACTTGCGTTCATTCGTTTTACATTTTTTTCGATTTTACGTTTGAACTGACTGTAAAAGAAAAAAATAATAATAATTTGAGTGAATTTGTTAGTTAAGCGCGCTCTCCGTAGTTCAAACGATACTTACGCATGACGCTGCGTCCATTGTTTACATGGCACAAAGGACAGACTGAACGTGCCTTGCCTCCTCCTCCTCCTCCTCCCCCCTCCTCCTCCCCCCCTCCTCCTCCACCATCTCAATTTATATTGCTTGAATTCAATTTATTTGAAATTAATGTTATTATTTTACAATGTTATGTGTACAATATAATTAATGATTTAGGGGTGTTTTATAAGATACGGTAATAGAATTTACAGATGTATAGTACAGTAACAACTTACGTTCATTTTCAACTTACGTTCGGCCGTTCGGAACGTAACTAAAACGTAAGTTGAGGAGCGTCTGTATAAAATGTCCCAATCTGTGTTCTGCACAACTCCATCCATTTTAGTATTTGTTCCACCTTCTATATCTTCTTCCTTTAACCTTTTCAATACAAGTCAAATTCTTGCATGCAGCATTGAATGCCTAATGTACGATACATCACACTACTCACATTATAAGATATGAAGTCACTGCTGTATTACTCGTTTTCTTTCACTCTGGGTAATAAACAGAAAACATTATCAAATGAGTTCACAGAATTCGGGAGTCAGCTACAACTACAAAAATATAAGACACCAATGCTGGCATCCTTATATACCCACTCACACATCATGACACTTGCATAAGCATCATCATATCAAAGAGGAGCTTTTTCATTGATACGAGTCATTTGTCCCTGTCTCCTACTGCAATTTGGTTAATGCCCCACTGTATTTGTATATGCTTGTGTTACACCTATTACAAGCCCTCAAAAAGTTAGATGTCAAACTCATTATATATTTTCTTACAGGTCAAGAGTAAATATCAGCATTTCCTTGGAAAAGGTATCCAAAGATTGTAGCATCTGCTGCACACATATTGTACAAGTCATCTCAAATATCACACAGTAACCCACTGGAGAGAAACTTTTCCAATGTGACCTGTGTGATGCAGTTTTCTCAGGAAAAACTTATCTCAAATGACATGCAGTGACCCACACTGTAGATAAGCCTTTCCAGTGTGACCTGCATGGTACAATTTCATGTGAAATAGTTATCTCAAATGACACGCGGTGACCCAGACTGGAGAGAAGCCTTTCTAATGTGACCTGTGTGATGCAACATTGTAGAGTCATTTCAAATATCACATGATGACCCACATTGGAGAGAAGCCTTTGCAATGTAACCTGTATGATGCAGATTTCTATATAAAACTGTCCTAAAATATCACATGATGACCCATACTGGAAAGAATCCTTTTCACTGTGACCTGTGTGATGCAGCTTTCTCATGAAATAATTGTCTCAATAATCACCTGATGAGCCACACTGGAGAGAAGCCTTTCAAGTGTGACCTGTGTGATGCAGCTTTCTCAGGAATGCTCTCAAATATCACATGATGACACACACTGGGGAGAGGCCTTTCAAGTGTGACCTTTGTGATGCAACTTTCTTACGAAAGAATAATCTCAAATATCACATGATGAACCACACTCTAGAGAAGCCTTTCCAATGTGACCTGTGTGATGCAGCTTTCCAAAGAAAGACTCATCTCAAAAATCACATGATGACCCACACTGGCGAGAAACCTTTCCAATGTGACCTGTGTGATGCAACTTTCTCACGAAAGAGTGATCTCAAACGTCATGTTATAACCCACACTGGAGAGAAGGCTTTTAAGTGTGACCTGTGTGATGCAGCTTACACAGGAACAACTGCTCTCAAATGTCACATAATGACTCACACAGGAGAGAAGCCTTTTCAGTGTGGCCTGTGTGATGCAGCTTTTATAAGAAAGGCTCGTCTCAAATATCACATGATGACCCACACTGGAGAGAAGCCTTTCCAGTGTGACTTGTGTGACGCAACTTTCTCAGGAAAGAGTTCTCTCAAATATCACGTAATGACCCACACTGGAGAGAAGCCTTTCAAGTGTGACCTGTGTGACACAGCTTTTATAAGAAAGGTTGATCTCAAAAATCACATAATGACCCACATTGGAAAGCAAGCTTTCCAATGTGATCTATGTGATGCAGCTTTCTCACAAAAGGGTCATCTCAAACAACATGCAATGACCCACACTGGAGAGAAGCCCTTCCAATGTGACTTGTGTGATGCAGCTTTCTCACAAAAGGGTCATCTCAACCAACATGCAATGACCCACACTGGAGAGAAGCCTTTCAAGTGTGACCTGTGCGGTGCAGCTTTCTCACTGAAGAGTTCTCTCAAACGACATGTGATGGCCCACACTGGGGAGAAGCCTTTTAAGTGTGACCTCTGCGATGCATCTTTCTCAAGGAAAAGTGCTCTCAGACATCACGTGAAAACCCACACTAAAGAGAAGCCTTTCAAGTGTGACTCACGTGATACAGCTTTCTCAGATACGAGTAGTCTCAAATGACATGTGACCCACAATGGAGAGGAGCCTTTTGAGTGTGACCTGTGTGATGCTGGTTTCTCACTGAAGGGTTTTCTCAAATGACAAGTGATGAGCCACACTTGAGAGAAGCCCTTCAAGTGTGACATGTGCGATGCAACTTGCAAAGGGTGATCTCTAATTACACATAGTTACCCACGCTGGAGAGGAGTATTTCCAGTGTGACCCGTGTGATCTGACTTTCTCACAAAATACCTCAAATGACACAAGATGACCAACACTGGAGAGAACCCCCCTCTGTGATGCAGCTCTCTTAGCAAAGGGTGGTCTCAAATGGCATGTGATGACCCACACCGGAAAGAAGCCTTTCATGTGACCTGTGCAATGCAGCCTTCTCAGAAAAAAAAAAAGACGTCACATGGTGACTCATACAGGAGTGAAGCCTTTTCAGATTTTTCATGAAGGACTTATTTCAAATGTCATGTAATGACTCCCACTTCCTAACAAAAAATTGATTTTATGTATTGCATGATAACCTACACTAGTGAGAGGCCACTCCAATGTGGCCTGGATGATTTAACTTTTCTGTGTGATGGTACTTGCAGTTAATATGTATTGATCCACTGTTGTAGACCTTTTGGCTGATGGGTCATCATGCATACTGTCAGTTGTAAATATAAGTTGGTTTATACACAGTTGTGAAGTTATTTGAGTGACCTTTAATTGGCCCTATTGTATTGTTGCATTTTTTTTTTGTTTATGATTAAAGATTCTTAAGTGTTCCATTAAGTGCATGAATGGTTTTTGTAATTATGAAAGACTATCAGGAATATTAGACAATGGTGTAACTGGATATAGATATCTGCATGTCATGATGGCTGCTTGTGTTTTCCTGGATTTACAAAAAAGCTACTAAGAAAAATCGGAGAGTGTGAGTGGTTCGAGGTAAAGGTGGGACTTTGTCAGGGATGCATTATGTCGCCCTGGCTGTTCAGCTTATACATGGATGGGGGTGGTGCAAGAGGTAAATGCAAGGGTGATGGGTCAGGGATTGGAGATGGTTAAAGAAAATGAAGAAAAGTGGGAGGTGAGCCAGCTGTTGTTTGCGGACAACACTGCGCTTGTGGCAGGGTCTGAGGAGGGATTAAGGAAGTTGATGACAGAGTTTGGGAGATTGTGTGAAAGAAGAAAGCTGAAGATAAATGTGGGTAAAAGTAAGGTGATGAGATGTACAAGGGGTGAAAGTGGAAGCAGACTGGAAGTGAGCATTAAGGGAGAGCGACTGGAGGAAGTGGATAGTTTTAGATACTTGGGTGCAAATGTGGCAGGAAAAAGGTGGAGTGGAGGTGAAGGTAGAATGTAGATTGAGAGAAGTAAGTAAATGCCTTGGTGGATTAAAAAGTGTAATGAGGAATAGACATTTGGGAATGGATACTAAGAGGAGGTTATATGAAGGAGTGATTGTGCCAACAGCACTGTATGGGGCAGAAACATGGAACATAAGAGAGGGAGAGAGAAGGAGTTTGAGATGAGGTGTCGTGAGAAGTATGATAGGGGTTACTAGGCTAGATAGGGTGAGAAGTGAGGAGGAGAACAGGGGTGGAAAGGGAGTTGGGAGATAGGGTTGATGAAAGAGTATTAGGATGGTTTGGACACATGGAAAGAATGAATGAAGAAAGACTAATAAAAGTGGTATGGAAGGCAGATGTGGAGGGAGTGAACATGAGGGGACGTCCTAGGATGAGATGGATGGATGGGGCTTTGGGGAAGAGGGGAATGTCTGTTGAAGAAGGACGGGAGAGGACAGAAGACGGGGTGAATGGAGAATGGTTGTATATGGATGATGTTGTGAATTTTGTGATGCAAAAAAAAATGTTTTTTAATCGCGGTTTTATATATATATATATATATATATATATATATATATATTGTAATCTTGTCCAAATTTGTTCCGGTATTAAATATTTAGTATATAAAAACAGGTGCAAGTATGTTATCCCTCCACATAAGTGCATCTATCTTATTCAAAGAGGCATTAGACAGAGTATAAAAATAAACAAGTAATTGACCATTTTAGTCACTGTCAGATGCTGCAAGCCTGCAACAAGTGTAGATACTGTATATGGGCCAGTATGGCTATTGGCTGGCTACCTTACTAAATTTACCTTTTATCTTAGCATACTCTTCAAAGATTAAACACTCCAATTTCCCTTGTAATGAATGGTTAAACGTGCACATAAAATGGGAGATACAGTAAGGTTTTATTATTTATATATTAATACAGTATGCACAAGCAGCACAATCTTGGTCACTCTTGCGGCTTCTACAGCTGCTGTTCCTCTTCAGGCTTCTCTTCATCGTCATACAGGGGAATCATGTCTCCGGGACCAAGGCTGGGCGGATTGTTAATTGAGCCCTCAGAATCTTCTGATTCTGAATCCGACTCAAGCTGGAGAGTAGGGATGTTTTTTGATCTTGAAGCAGTATCCCTGCTGGTTGATGGCTGTGAGTCTGGTTCTGGGTCTTGGTAAGTGGCATCATCCATGTTACCCAGTGCCAAGTTTTGCCCAATGAACACTAACTTGGCAGCTCTGTCTGTTGTCAAACAATTCCTTCTTGCAGAATGTACCAATGCATGTCTGCTAAAGGATCGCTCGACAGATGCACTGGATGGGGACAGTTACAGGATGTTTGAGGCAACATGGGACAGCTGAGTTGAGCTACAGATCCCGTTCCACCAAGTAGATGGTGATGTCTTTTGTACAGCGCTCCACGTGGCTACTCCACCTCCCATATCCACAATAATTAATGTATAACAAACATACGTCCACACCTCTTAAAGGGCTCTTGGCTACCTTGCTACCAAATATCTCTCGCCTCTAAAGATAAACGTTACATTACTTTTTTCCAAGTGGTTGCTCCACCCAACACCACCAGCACCCATCTCCCTCCAACCTGTCTCTCTGCTGTTCCCTGGCCAAGTGAGAGCGAGGTCAATGCGCCTTACTTTGACTTGGCCTGGCAATGCCCTCAGCACTGCCAGGTGCATGACTGATCTCACCTCCACACTGCTCTCATCCACTCCCACTATCCCACATGAACACCCACACACTCCCCACCCCTCCTTGACCTATCATGGGCCCCCCATAGTGACCCTGGACGTTGCCTAAACACAGATCCGCCACTTGGACAGTGGAAAAGGGGTTAACATAGTAATGGGAGGAAACTGTTGTACTCCCCGCCACCCATCAAGGCTCAGAGCTTACTTTCTACATGACTTTTTGCTCGATATCCCTTAACTTTAACCTACAATCATACATAACATAATTTGATCACAAGCCCTCTGCTGAATAAATAAATGAAAATAATTGATTAAATAATAGGGTTATAACATAACTTATATGTATACGAGTTAGTTTTGGTTAGTTTGTCACAGCACTTGACACCACTCACAGCTTGAAGCTGGTTGTTAGTCTACCATCAACCACTACGTAAATGGATTCCTGCGTTCTCTCTCTCTCTCTTTCCTCTGCAATGTATATTAATCATATTACTTATCAAATAAGAGTGATAGATGTCATTAGTAAGTCAAGGAAAATGTGTCATCTGCTACACTATTATGAGTGTTTCGCTGTTTGTCACATTTTTTCAGGTAGTTTCTATTTAGCAAAGAAAGAAAAAACGAACATGTAAATGAACAGACAGAAAAATGTAATAAAAAAGAATACTGGGCGAGTGGCTATTCTTGTCCGAAACATTTTTAAAACTGTGCCAAAACTAAGTGGGGCAAGTGTACATTGTAAAATAAATAAAACACATCAAAACATGAAACCACAGAAAGTGGAAGTGCCCTAACACCATAGAAAACCTTAAGTGAGGGGTATACTGATTTATTTAATATTCTAACATGGAAAAATTATTGTAATATGGTTCTTTTCCTTGCATCTCAAGTTGTGGTGCATGAGGTGGAATGGGTGGGGGGATGGGGGGTGAGGTAATTTGTGTGAGCAAAATTTGACGCCGTCCGAAGGGATTTCTCCCCGTCTTCTCCTTTTATGCATAGGGGGGGCGGAAAGGGTGGGTCGATGATTTAATGAAGCACCCTTGCTGTGGATGTGCTGCGCCTTGCGACATTGCCTTTGACCCAGGGCAGTGGGCAAGGTGCAGGGATGACCTGTCATCCAGGAGGTGCTAAGATAAGAGGGAGGGTGGAGGGGAGTGGAGTGTATTTAGGGATGGAATGGGTGGGCATGATTTTATGCCTTTTTCTTTTTGGCTACCCCCCTTGTAATGGGGAAAAAGCCTTGGTATATGTATGTACTAAGAAAAATTGAACTAATAGGTGGAGTACAAGGAAAGTTACTGAAATGGATGGAGGATTTCTTGAATGGTAGAAAAATGAGGGTGGTACTTAGAGACAAAAACTTGATCTGGGAAGAAATGATAAGTGGAGTCCCACAAGGCTCTGTATTGGCTCCAATGATGTTTGCCATATATATAAATAACATGGATGAAGGTGTGGAATGTTATATGAACTCATTGCAGATGATGCAAAACTACCAAAAGAAGTACAGAGGAAGACTGTGAATAACTACAGAGAGACCTGGATAAAGTCTGGGAATGGAGTCAAAAGTGGGAAGGGAACTTCAACATCAAGAAATGTATAATGGAGTTTGAAAAAAGTAAAAATAGAATATCAGGGCAATATGAAATAAATACAAAGGAAGTTAAAAAGGTTAGCTTGGAGGAGTAATTATCAGCAAAGACATGTCATCAGACAAGCATATCAACATAATAGCCTGAGAAACCTTCAACTTACTCAGATCAGTGATAGTGGCCTTTGACTACTTGGATGAGGAAACGGTGAAGAACATATTGGTCACACTGACAAGACCAAGATTGGAGTATGCTGTGACACTATGGACACCTAGTAAAAAAGAAAATATATATATATATATATATATATAAAGAAATTAGAAAAAATCCAAAGAGCAATGACAAACATGGCACCAACACTAAATTGACATATGAACAAAGATTGTGCCAACTGGAGCTACCAACCTTGGAACAAAGAAGAGAGAGAGAAGATTTACTGACCGTTTACAGATTTATGACAGTGATGGAAATCCATGACAGAGAAGATTGATTAAAGTGGGATAAAAGAAAAACAAGAGGATATGAAAAGAAACTCAAAAAGGATAGTTATAGAAGAGATCTGAAAAAAGAATAACTTCCCACATAGAGTGGTGGATATCCCAAACAAATTAGATGAGGGAACAGTGTGTACAAAAACTATACAAGAATTTTATAGCAAACTAGATGATGAAAGATACAAAGATGGGTCACTACAACCATAGCCCTCTTCCTATATAATATAACTATGTAAATACAGTTTTGTTTACCTTTATGTAAAGTTGTCTATAGTATACACCAGTGTTATTTGGAATTTTTGTTACTGTATGTATACAGTAATATATTCAGTAATATTTAATTCATCCATTGAGACATGAATCTCATATTTCAATGAAGTGTGTCCAAGAGTGATATCTCTGTCATATGATGAATTTTACATTGTTGACAAAGAATAAGTAAAACTTGTTTGCTGAATGGTTTGATTTTGATATCAAATATACCAAGAATAGCTTCTTTATGGGGTCAAGCATTAGTTTTGCATTTGATAGTTCTTCTCTCATAATTCCTGAGACAGAAACTTCTTGCTAGGATAAGTTGTGATGGTTTGTTTTGTTGAATTTGTTGTTTTCATGAAGTTTATGAGATCATTTTGTGACACATGATAGCATACATACATACATATACCAAAGGCTTTTTCCCCCTTACACGGGGGGTAGCCAAAAAGAAAAAGGCATAGAAATCACTCCCACCCATTTTATTTCCCATATATTCCACTCCCCTCCACCCTCCCTCCCTCCTATCTTGGCACTTCCTGGATGAAGGGTCATCCCTGCATCCTGTCCACTGCACTGGGTCAGAAGCAGTGTCACAAGACACAGCAGATCCACAGCAAGGCCGCTTCATAAATTCGGCGACCCCCCCCTCTCCGTCCCCTCATGCAGAAAAGGAGAAGACGGGGAGAAATCCCTTCGGGCTGTGTCAAATTTTTTCTCATACATACTTCCTCTACCCCCAATCCCCACCCACTCCCCCTCATGCATCACAGCTTTATCTGTACACAACCCTTCTCCATTCACCCCTATCTTCTGTCCTCCCCCGTCCTTCCTCTACAGACATTCCTCTCTTTTGTAAAGCCCCTTTCACCCCATCCATCCATCTCATCCTAGGACGCCCACTCATATTCACTCCTTCCATCTCTGCCTTCCACACTTCTTTTACTAATCTTTCTTCACTCATTCTTTCCATGTGTCCAAACCATCCCAATACTCTTTCATCCACCCTATCTCCCAGCTCTCTTTCCACCCCTGTTCTCCTCCTCACCTCATTTCTCACTCTAGCCTAGTAACCCCCATCATACTCCTCAGACACCTCATCTCAAACACATTCAAACTCCTTTTCTTTCTCTCTATGTTCCATGTTTCTGCCCCGTGCACTGCTGTTGGCACAATCACTCCTTCATATAACCTCCTCTTAGCATCCATTCCCAGATGTCTATTTCTCATTACACTTTTTAATCCACCAAAGCATTTACATGCTTCTCTCAATCTACCAACTACCTCCACCCCCACTCCTCCCTTTCCTGTCACATTTGCACCCAAGTATCTGAAACTGTCCACTTCCTCCAGTTTCTCACCCTTAATGCTCACTTCCAGCTTACTGTCACTCTCTCCCCCTGTACATCTCATCACCTTACTTTTGCCCACATTTATCTTCAGCTTCCTTCTTTCACACACCTTCTCGAACTCTGTCACTAACTTCCTCAATCCCTCCTCTGATCCTGCTACAAGCGCAGTGTCATCAGCAAAGAACAGCTGGCTCACCTCCCACTTCTCTCCATTTTCTTTAATCATCTCCAACCCCTGACCCACTACCCTTGCATTCATCTCTCGCACCACCCCATCCATGTAAAGATTGAACAGCCAGGGCGACATAACACATCCCTCACGAAGTCCCACCTTTACCTCAAGCCATTCACTCTCTCCATTTCTAATCCTAACGGAAGCTCTACTACTCTTGCAAAAACTTTTGACTGCTCTTAACAGCGTTCCTCCTATCCTGTATATCTGCAGTACATGTACCTCCCACAGTGCCCTCCTGTCTACCCTGTCGTAAGCCTTTTCCAGTTCCATAAAAGCTCAAAAAACATATATATATATATATATATATATGTATATATATATATATACACCA
The DNA here is from genome assembly GCF_046742065.1 of Oratosquilla oratoria. Taxonomy (NCBI): domain Eukaryota; kingdom Metazoa; phylum Arthropoda; class Malacostraca; order Stomatopoda; family Squillidae; genus Oratosquilla; species Oratosquilla oratoria. The sequence goes on from NC_134788.1 coordinate 61,984,565, forward strand.
TTTTCTCACCCTCGGGTCCAGTACTCTCAAAAAAAAATCTAGTTCTTTTCCATCTCTGTTCTTTTCTCATTTTTTTTTCAATTGCTTCAGTTCTTAGTGTCTTTTCCTTCTCTTTTTCCTCATTACTTGTTTCTTTATCAGGACATTTTTGTAATTTTTGCTTTTTGCCAACTTTGCTGTTTTAGATAGTACTTCTTCCACTATCATTTGAGATCTTAGTTTAACTTTTATTTATGTATTTTTTCTATAGAGTATAGTCCCATTCTATGCACTTCTATTTTTTTTTTTTTTTTCTATTTCTTGCCCCTCCTCTTGTATCTCTTTCAGAATTTCTTTTGCAATTTCTTTCTCATTTTCTCTAAGGTACCTGGCTACATTATCTTTTTCTTTAATACCATTTTTTTTTTTTCATCCACTGTGTCTCTGACCCAATTCTTTCTCTCCTTAATTACTTTGATTGATGTTTCTTTAGCATTCTCTTCCACGTGTAGCTGTGCTATTTCTTTAAGAGGTATTTTTTTTATTTATTTTCTTGTTCTACCTTTCATTGATTTCTTGGAGAGCTGTCTCTTTTATTGTTTTTCCCACTTTCTCTGTCACCACTCGCAATTGCTCTTTTCTTTTTTCAAAGCCTCACTTTTGTTTGCATCTTCATTTTTCATTCTTTTGTTCTCACTTTTGACTGATTAATTCATTTTTTAGATAATAAGCTCTTTGTTGGTTTCAGCATTTTGAAAATTAAACCGATTCATTTCTTTATACATGGCCCTGTATTCAGCTTTCAGATCTATAATAATAATTCTGTAATCTCCTGATTACTTAAAGAAGGATATTTCTATACCTTGATTCTTTCTCCCATTCTAAACCTTTGCCTAGTATTCCACATTCTTTTGCAAACCCAGAAAAAGCAGAGTTATCCAACCTTTGGTTTATTTTTGGTGTTTCGATGATGCAAGTCTTTTCTGGTACGACTCCTAACAGTGATTCCGCTCCCCTTATATCCAGTCTTCTCTTTGTTGGTTCACTATGTTTATGTCTTCATCATTTTCCATTTTGTGTGTTGTTCATTAATTGAATTTACTCCATTTTATCATTTTAGTAATTCGATAATCATAGCTCCCTATCGCATAAACAAAGCTAGGTGTTTCCTCAAATTTTATCGAAAAAGCTCTACATTTCAGATTTCACTTTAGACATCTGTTCCACTCCATGGTTCGATTGTGTGTATGTGTTTGTTTATGATTGCAATGATTTTTGGCTTCTTATTTATTAATTTTCACTTTATCAGTGTACTTTTTTCCAGTTTCTGTGCTCCTTCATTATTTTTATATTTGTTCAATCATAATTACTTGTGGCTTCTTATTTATCTATTAATTTTCACTTTACCAGTCTCTTTTTTCTAGTTTCTGTGCTCCTTCATTGCTTTTATATTTGTTCAATCATACATTTTTCCTCTCCTTTTAATTTTCTTTGGTATGAGTTGTTTGTTTTCTTACCTTGCTACACTTTGCTTAATCCCTCAAGGTATTTGTATATTTTCATAGCACAACTAAAATATTAGGGAATATACTTGATATCAGAATGTTCCAGAATTATCATCATTTCATTTGCAGTCCACGAGACTTAAAAAAAATAATAATAATGATAATAATAATAATTGAGCAAGTGGGTCTGCCCCACATCTATCATATCTCCAACTTCCTTCCATTTCATTCTTTCCTTCCACTAAACCCCCAAATCCCCTCTTCCTCCCTCTCCCCATCTTATCTATCCTGCCCTATCTATCTATCATCATTCCCCATAATCTAAAAAATTAAATCTTAAGGTGATTTACAAGTATGATTACTATGGGCACAAATATTCATGCAATTTACATATAACTAATTTGAGATGGTTATTTTCATTGAATAACTATAACTCAGCAAGCTATTTCCACTGTACACTTGTTTTAGAATTTGATAGAATTGAGGTGCAAATCTAATGTAACCTATGTGTAGGTGAAGACAGGATAGGATAGATTGACTAGAAGTAGTACTTTATACTTGTCACACTAGGATGTCAAAAATAAACACTATTTAGTTTTGTATAAAGGCTTTTGGTGGTAGTTCTGCATGATGTTACTTTCCCAACAACCTTGAGGTCAGGGGACAGATGGGGGGGGGGGGGGGGGGGGATGTTCACTGAAAATCGGAAAAGTGATCCGCAGTAAAATATTTGTTCAAACTCCCATATCTTATCCCTTTAAGCTTTTTTAATGTGAGTCGTTTGTTACCTTCCCCTACTGCATTTTGGTTAATGACCCACTATTTGTATATGTTTGCATTGCACATATTACATATTCTCAACATGTTAGTTGTCGAACTTATCTTCTATCTTCTTTCAGGACGAGGCTAAGTATCAACAATTCCTTGGAAAAGGTATCTGAAGATTCCATATATTCATCATATAAGAGAACCTGGTGTGGTATCGGTAGCACGCCTGTTTCACGTTTCCTCTTAGATATCACACAATGTCCCACACTGGAGAGAAAACTTCCCAACGTGACGACCTGTGTGATGCAGCAGGTTTCTCAGCAAAGAGTCCTCTCAAATATCACATGATGAACCACACTGGAGAGAAGCCTTTCAAATGTGGTTTGTGTGATGCAACTTTCTCAGCAGAACGTGCTCTCAAATATCACGTGATGACCCACACTGGAGAGAAGCCTTTCCAGTGTGACCTGTGTGATGCAGCTTTCTCAGGAAGGGGTACTCTCAGACGACACATGATGACCCACACTGGAGAGAAGCCTTTCCAATGTGACCTGTGTGATGCAACTTTCATACAAAAAGCTAACCTCAAATATCACGTGACGACACACACTGGAGAGAGGCCCTTTAAGTGTGACCAATGCGATGCAGCTTTCATAACAAAGGGCGATCTCGGACGACACATGATGACCCACACTGGAGAGAAGTCTTTCCAGTGTGACTTATGCAATGCGGCGTTCTCACGAAAAAACAGTCTCAAATATCACATGATGATCCACTCTGGAGAGAAGCCTTTCAAGTGTGACCTGTGTGATGCAGCTTTCAGAGCAAAGGGTGGTCTCAAACGACACATTGTTACCCACACTGGCGAGAGGCCTTCCCAGTGTGAACTCTGTGATGCTGTTTTTTCACAAATGGGTTATCTCAAACGACACATGATGACCCACACTGGAGAGAAGCCTTTCCAATGTGACTTGTGTGATGCAGCTTTCTCAGTAAAGAGTTCTCTCAAACAACACATGGTGACCCACACTGGAGATAAACCTTTGAAATGTGACCTGTGTGATGCAACTTTCTTACAAAAGAGTCATCTCAAATATCACATGGTGACACACACTGGAGAGAAGCCTTTCAAGTGTGACCTGTGTGATGCAGCTTTCTCAAGAAAGAGTACTCTCAAGTATCACGTGATGAACCACACTGGAGAGAAGCCTTTCCAATGTGACCAATGTGATGCATCTTTCTCACGAAAAAATGTCCTTAAATGTCACATGAAGACCCACACTGGAGAGAAGCCCTTCAAGTGTGACCAGTGCGATGCAGCTTTTGTAGCAAAGGACGGTCTCAAACGACATATAGTTACCCACACTGGGGAGAAGTCTTTTAAGTGTGAATTGTGCGATGCAGCTTTCTCACAAAAGAAGGATATCAAACGACACATAATGACCCACACTGGAGAGAAGCCTTTTCAATGTGACCAGTGTGTTGCAGCTTTCTCACAAAAGAGTAATCTCAAATTACACTTGTTGACCCACACTAGAAAGAAGCCTTCCTAGAGTGACCTGTGTGGTGCAGTTTTCTCGTGACCGATTTCTATCAAATATCACAGGACCCACACTGGAGAGGAACCTTTCCAATGTGACATATGTAATGCAGCTTTAAAGAAGATAAATAGAGAAATAAAAAATAAATAGAAAATATATATATATATGACCCCACATCAGAGAGAAACATTTCCAGTGGGACCTGTGTGATTCGGCTTTCTCACAGAAATATTATCTCGACACATGACCCACACTGGAGAGAAGCCTTTCAAGTGCGACATGTGTGATGCAGCTTTCATGGCAAAGGATAGTCTCAAACGACACATAGTTAACCACACTGGGTAGAAGTCTTCCCAGTGTGACCTATGTGATGCAGCTTTCCTGTAAAAGCGTCATCTCAAACAACAGATGACCCACACTGGGGGGAAGGCTTTCCAATTTGACCTGCGTGATGCAGCTTTCCCAGTAAACACTGTTCTCAATTACTACATGATAACCCAAACTTAAGAGATAAAGGCTTTCAAGTATGACCTGTGCGATGCAGCTTTCACATGGAACAGTGCTCTCAAACATGTGATGACTCACACCTTTCAACTGTGCCCTGTGTGATGCACCTTTCTCATATACCAGTAATCTCAAACGACACTTTTAAGTGTGATCTGTGTGATGCAGCTTTCGAAGAAAAGGGTGATCTCAAACTACACATGGTTAACCACACTAGAGGGAAGCCTTTTTAATGTAACCTGTGTGGTGCAGCTTTCTCACAAAAGATTCCTCTCAAACGACACGTGATGTCCCACACTTGAGAGAAGCCTTCCAAATGTGACCTGTGTGATGCAGCTATCTCAGGAACGACTGCTCTAAAATATCACGTGATGGCCCACACTGTGCGATGCAGCTTTCTCAAGAACGACTGTTCTCAAACGTCACTTGATGACCCACACTAGAGGGAAACCTTTCCAGTTTGACCTGTGAGATGCAGCTTTCTCAAGAAAGTCCTCTCAAATATCGCGTGATGACGTACACTATAAAGAAGCCTTTCACGTGTGACCTGTGTGATGCAGCTTTCTCAGAAAGAATATATATAGACGTCATATGGTGGCCCATACGGGAAAGAAGCTTTTGAGCCTTCTCACGAAGGACTCAGTTCAAATACCACGTAGTAGTTCATGCTTCCTCACGAAAGGTTGAGTTCCTGTATTAGGTGATGACCCACGCTGGTGAGAGGTCTCTCCAGTATGACCTGAATTACTTAACTTTTCTGTATGAAGGTACTTTCAGCTATTAAGTTGATCCACTTACAATAGGCCTGTTTGGTTGATAAGTCGTCACACACGCATTGTGTCGGCTGTAAATATTAATTGGTTTACTCTCAGTTTTACAGTTATTTGAGTGACCTTTGATTGGCCTATTGCATATTTGCTTGTTCGTAACTAAAGAATGCAATAGACTAACCTTCATAAACCACCGACTCCCAGGATAGAGGGCAGAAAGAATAGTGAGTACTAACTGGTATGTTTAGGGTTAGGCTAAGCCTAAGATGAAACTAGATCGTCATCTTGTTCTTCAAGTTAAACCAATGAATTAAATGGTGCTGTGACCATAAGACCAAGGCCAGGGGAGATTTGGGGGTGTCTGGGGGGAAGCCATAGGTCTAGTGCCTACCATGACAGTCTCACTTTCGTGTCATGTAGGCATAAGCCAAGAACACGGGCTATAACTTGGAAGTGTTGGGACAGTCATATTCATCTCCATGGTTTATAATAGTGCCTTGGCCAACATACGCTTGTGGCATGTCAAATATTTAGGCTGTTTTGCATACTTTGTAAATCTGCAGATTATGAATATTCATTAAAATGTGCTGCACCAACAATTAGTTCATAATTGGGCGCACAGATAACTAATGCATTAGACACGTATGTATTATGAACCTAACCTAGCATTTTAATAAATCTTCATGTGTGCATGTCGAATGGATTCATTATATGTGCGTCCAATTATGAGTTCATTGTTGGTGTTGCACATTTTATGAATATTGATCATCTGTGCAGATTCACAAAACATGTATTACATGTGCTACCTAGACCTAGGGTACGTCCTGTGTTGCTGGCTTAGTGCCAAACACTTCATTACAATTAGCAATGCCTCACCTCTAGTCTGCGGCCTTTGTTGAAAGCCGGACTTCTTCGACCTTTGGTCACATTGGGGGTCGATCTAAGGGCTGGAAAGGGTGCGAAGGTAGTTGGGATCACATCTGTCTTTAGACGAGGCCGCACAACTCCTGAATATCCAATAGAATGGGCCAGATCCTTTACAAAACGGGTTCAAAGTGAGCTAAACAAACAATTTAGAATATATACTTGGTACCAACAACGATCCCTTTCTCCCGGTCCTATTCACCTTCCGCACCATATAGCCCTTCGATCTGCAACACAGGGGAATTGAAAGAAGCTCCCACCGCTACTTTGCCCGTTGTTATCCTTGGCAGGTATACAATAGACCACAATTTATTTAAAAAATTCTCAGTTATTCAGTGTTGAACAATGGAGTGTGAATAGCAATGTTTGGGTTCTAATACGTCATTCTTCCGAAGATTCTTGATGATAACCAAAGGTGGCGCCGTTTTCGAATTGCAAACGTTTTATTTGGATTTGAGAAATAGCGTGGGAATTGTCGGCAAGGCTCTTTTATTTACTCTGCTTGGAGTTTTGAATGATTGTCTCCCGTTTTCCATTCTGACCTCTAGGTGTTCCATTAAGTGCACAAATGTTTTTGTAATTACGAAAAATCGTCGAGAATATTAGGGAATGGTGCAACTAGTGGATATAGACGGATAAAGTTATGTTTATCTTGGTGTTATGTAAGGTTCTAAGTTCCATTAAGTGCACGAATGTTTTCTGTAATTACGAAAAATCGTCGAGAATATTAGGGATTGTTGCAACTAGTGGATATAGACGGATAAAGTTCTGTTTATCTTGGTGTTGTGTAAAGTTATTTGGAGTATACGACATTGTTACTTGAGATCTGTATTTCTCTAAATATATCTATGGTAATATATTCAGCAGCGTTTATCATGTATCCAACGTTCACGTGTTTTCTTTCTTTGCGTGGATGGTCTGAGTTGTGGGCCAGCAAGCAGTTTTCACCCCCCCCCCCCCCTCTATCGCTCAGCTGTGGACAAATTTGACACACCCAGTAGGTCAAACAAGGTCAGATCAGCGGCGTCTTTTGTTAACCCATTCAACTTCGATGACAAGATGTCTTGTCATTTGGTCAAATAAAACAAAAAATCATAAAACACCAAAATGTTTGATCAAACGCCAGAAAAATATGACGTCAGCAGTCGCGAGCGAAGCGAGGACTGCTGACGTCATATTTTTCTGGTGTTTGATCAAACATTTTGGTGTTTTATGATTTTTTGTTTTATTTGACCAAATGACAAGACATCTTGTCATCGGAGTTGAATGGGTTAATGCCTCGTCCTCCGGTCAAGCAACCGTGAACCTTAGCATCGGGGCGCAGATTTTGCCAAGTTGTTTTGGTTATGTTTATTATTAGTTTGTGTACTTTTATTCCATGTAATGTAACCAGATGTCTTACAACTGGTTGTGGTGTAACACAATTACCATTTCTCAGTACGCTACGCCGTGCTCAAATCTTTGTATTAAAAATATTTTAGTTGTATTAATGCATCTCGTATAGTAACATTCAAAATCGCCGGCCGACTGGTTGGACATGTACTCACGCATGTCAAGTTACCATTTTATTATTCTGTAGTCCTTTTTACTTTCTTTGTATTAAGGTTTTTATCATTACGCGCATAATATTCTTGTGTGTGTAAGTTAAGGTTGTGTAGGTGGGTTAGGCTTCTATGTTATTTTTCAAAGTGTTTTTATGTTCCTTTAATCTCGTGGACAAATCCATAGATTATGGACAAGTCAACTCCGCTGTGTTCCTTCATGCCAGCCAAAAAGACCATAGATTAGATTGGGATAATGCATCAATTATTTTTAAATCACACTGTAGCTATCGAAGAAAATTGTAGAATCTTCTCTAATAAAACATTATCCTAACTTTAATACCTCGAAAGGTCAGTAGCCCCCAGATTGTATTACCAAGTTAGCGGTCAACAAAATTATGTCAAGAGCGGTCGGACAAAACATCACCCACTGTTCTTCCTTGACCCAATCATTTCAAGGGCATGTAACCTGAGTCCCCCCCACTTTCCCCATCCCCTTCTATGTACCCCTCACTTCCCCATATATACTTGTACCTTAACTTCATGTAAGCATTCTGCTGAAGAGGACTACAGATAGTAGTCGAAATATACAGTTTCCCTGTACTTTCCGTTATCATTTCTCCAATAGTGGGTTTAGAGTGAACTTTTACAAATGTGTTATAACATACCAATTTCCAATATATATACATATATATATAGAGAGAGAGAGAGAAAGTGCGTGCGTGGTGTATTTATATATTTAGAAGTGGTGACTTGGCAGTGAGGGTGAATGAATTAATGAGATGCAAATTAGGGAGGATGAAGTGTTGCGTTGAGATGTTGGATCGTACGTTGCATTTGCGAGATTTGCTGCTTTTCTGTGTTCGACAGCGGTAGGTGTGGTTGTGGTTGGTAGCCATTATTAACCCATTCAACTCTGATGACAAGATGTCTTGTCATTTGGTCAAATAAAACAAAAAATCATAAAACACCAAAATGTTTGATCAAACACCAGAAAAATATGACGTCAGTCCTCGAGGACTGACGTCATATTTTTCTGGTGTTTGATCAAACATTTTGGTGTTTTATGATTTTTTGTTTTATTTGACCAAATGACAAGACATCTTGTCATTGGAGTTGAATGGGTTAAGTAGGAGAAAAGAGATGTAAAGAGCAGCAGCAGCAGGCATATTGGTCGTTACGAGGGGGAGGGGGGCCGCTTGTGAATTGAATGGGGGTGTAAGTAGTGGGAAACGTTAAGAACCAACGACTTACTTCAATTGTCAATTGTATTTAAACTTACAACTTGAACAGGTAGTTTGCTGGTAACATTTACAATACGGTTAAAGAAAAGAAACAAAGATTGGTTGGTGTTTGATCTGCCATGGACTCTTTTGTAGCCATTATTTCTTGTGATAGTACTACGGTCCACAATAAAATAATCGACTATATTGATATTAACGAAGCCATGAATAAGCTAGATAGGGTTTATTTATTACGAGGTCGATAAGTATTTGTAGCGAAGCTGGTTTAGATTGACTAAGAATGCTAGGACATAGCAGACAGAGAAAGTGAAGTATGAGCCGTTTGTTTGTAGTTAAGTTGGTATAAATGAAACAAGAAATGTAGGACAGAAGATGAATAAATACCAACAGCATCTAAGGGTCTTGTACGTCGTCTATGCCGCCACCTAAGCGATTACGAACTGTGTCGGCTGGTGGAGTGTCAAGCAAGGCTAACACTTGTGGCACGCATTGGCACGACTCGAGTCGTGCCTGTGCGCAAACTCCTCGTAAACTGGCGTGACCCGGGCGTACAGTAAAGCAAGGCTGACACTTGCACGATTCTGTGGCACGCATTGGCACGACTCGAGTCGTGCCAATGCGTGCCACAGAATCGTGCAAGTGTCAGCCTTGCTTTACTTTACGCACAGTTCACGCCAGTTTACGACTAGTTTGCGCACTGGCACGACTCGAGTCGTGCCAATGCGTGCCACAGAATCGTGCAAGTGTCAGCCTTGCTTCAGCCCCCCTGTAAATCTATATATATATATCTATACATGTATTCACTGTATCACTTCTTGTGACACCAAACACCGTTAAATCAGAGAGGGTGCATTCGCCGAGATGTGCATACGTATTTTACATGCGTATGCACATCTTGTGAATGTATGAGTGTGTGTGGTTGGGCCCACACACACTCGTATGTAAAATCACCCTCTAAACGGGCTCACATCAAAAGCCCGTGGGAGCTTCACTCCCGAATTACACACACACACACACACACACACACACACACACACACACACACACACACACTCTCTCTCTCTCTCTCTCTCTCTCTCTCTCTCTCTCTCTCTCTCTCTCTCTCTCTCTCCCAGGCGGTCGTCACCCATCCAAGTACTAACTAAGTAACCAGACCCAACGCTGCTTAACTTGCCTGATCTTCAGAGTGGTATGTATGGCCGTTGGCGCCTTTAGTCATATCTTTTCTCAAACTAAACAATATTCTCTGCCTACTTGTGCACTATCACAACCTTACTTGACTTCATTTTTGACACCATAGCATTACCACCAAATTGTCTTTTATCTACGTTCCAAGTGTCGTGTCTTTCTTTTCTCCTTTTCACTTTTATTTCTTCCTTACTTGCTACACTGATCATATCAACCATGCCTTTCTCTCTTCCTTGTTTAACTAAATCATCAGCTATATCATTCACATATATTCCACAGTGTAATGCTGCTATCCATACAAAAGTTACGTCGATTGCATGTCGTCCATCATTAACTTTGTATTTACTCTTAAAAACAAGGCGGCTGTCATCACTATGGAATTTTGAATCAAGTGCAAGTAATGCAGTCTCACCATCCACAAATGAATATAATGATGATCTTCCTCTGTTAGTTTTAAACTCTGATGTATTGCATGTAATTCTGCTGCAGTGCCACCTTCTGTTCCTTTGGAATATCGCTCTTCATTACTTATACGATATGTTCATACAATTCCCTAGTCACAATACCACATCCACCTTTTTCACCGACAACAGACCCATGACACGAAATATTTGTTACATTGCATTTTACAAAGGATTACAAAGGTGGAGCATGCCGACAGGAGACCTTTTGGCCCATAACTAGGTCAGATGGGGAAAAAATCATAATAATGATAAATAAATAAAAATAGATAAATGAAGATTATAATAACATAAGTAGTAATAGACAAATCCATACGTATGGTTGAATAATAAACAAACAGGTAGATAGTAAATAATAGTAAATTGACAGATAACTCCTAATAAATGAAAATTCAAGCAAATAATAATAATAAACAGACAAATAATAGCAAACAAATAATATAAAATAAATATCAGTCATTACAGCATCTTGCTTAGATTTTTATCTAAACGAATCTTAAAACTTCGAACTGAACTACATTGCACTGCCTCTGAAGCAGCAAGTTTATTCCATTCATTAACTACACGGTTGGCCAAGTTGTTTCTACCCACTTCCAAATGAAATCTATTTCCTGACAGTTTGAGACCCTTATTTCTTGTCAGATTCTCATTCAGCGTGAAAATTTTGTATTTTTTTTTATGTCAATTCCTTTTATAATCTTAAAAACCTTTATCAAGTCACCTCTGAGTTTATGTTTTTTTAGGGAAAAAGGATTCATATGTTTCAGTCGATTTTCGTATGATTTATTTTTGATATTTGGAATCAGTTTTGTGGCTCGCCGTTGTACTTTTTCCAATCTGTCAATATCTTTAATGAGATTCGGTGACCATACGGAAACAGCATATTCCAAATCTATCAAATCCACATTATAAATCGACAAAAAGTCTGTCATTAATTTCTGCATTACTCATACATTCAACAACACAATCTGTAGTGCTTTCACCTTTCATATATTCATATAGATTTTTAGATCGTGAATAATCTATCTTGTGCAATATTCTGCTTAGCACTACTCACTTCATTGTTTTACATAGGCAAGATGCCAACGACACCGGCCTATAATCACAATTTGTTTGACCTGTAAGTAAGTATTGGTAGGATTAAGGCAATTTTCCTTCTTACAGGCAAACTTTTGTTCGAAAAATGCTACATTGGAGAGATTTAAAAACCGGACTGTTTTCCATACTGACGGAACAATTGACTATACTGTAAGTCAACCCATCTTCGACAGGTGCAGTGGATTGACCAATCTTAACGCTATTTAACAGTTTATCTTTTGTGATAGGAATGCCAGTGCCATCAGTTATACACCTTTGATTGAAAACGAATTGCTGCCTCGTGTGACTTTTATTTCTTAAAAGTATTTTCATATCTAGCGGTAGGTTTCCTGTTTTTTTTTATATTTCTGCCCAATTATTCATAAGATTATTGGCGTTTTCTTTCGGGTTGGGATGGGCTATTTGCTTTTTCCATACACCTCTTACCTTATTTACATTATTATATATTTCTTTATTATTTTTTTTTTCTCGATATGCTTTCTAGAAAGGAATCCCAATACTTTTTTTTTATCATATTTATTTATCTATTTATTTAACTATTTATTCATTTTTGCCTTGCTATTGTAGTTCCAGCATAGTTTGCCTCATATCTTCGTTACTAGTATCTTTGCTCCATTTACTGTGATAGCTTTTCAATAATTTGTTCCAACCCTCAACGATAGCCACAGAATTACCTGCTATGTATGAAGGACTAGGAGGGATAATTGATCATAAAAAGAATATCTATATTTTTTTAGCGACAGCCAGTACAAAACCGTCGAATGCAGAATCGGTAGAAAATGTAAGAAACTGGTGGTTCAAATTAATGAGTTAGATTATCCTGTCAATTTCTTCTGGATACCTTCCCACATTAGCATACATTTGAACGAAGTAGTAGCTGACAAATTGGCAAAAGAAGCCACAGGTAAAAAACATGTAGAAATAAAAAACATAATAATAAGTTTCAGTGAAATCAAGAAGTCAATGACCCTAAAGAGACACGACTGGGAGGCAAGAGAAATTCAGCGAATATTCAACAGTGGAGGTGCAAGTATGAAACATTATTTGTACGTAACTGGGAATACACGAGTCGCTTAGGGTAAGGTAGATATAATAACCATAAGAATGAGGCTGGGATACAGAAAATATTGGCAACATTACTTGATGGAGTGTAGCATAGGAAACTAATGGAATATAGGCATCCTGACCAGGGGCGCCCACAGACTTTCTTGTGGTGGACGCACAATGGCTAAAGGGAGACAACCAAGTGAAGCTTATCCACCTGAGGGGTTCGGAAATGTTTTGAGTTTTTGCCACTTTTTGGTTGCCTTTTTGACATACTTAGGTCCATCGATTTTAGAAGTGAATTGCAGCCTTTTATTGAGGGGAAAACTAATGTAATTGTGTATCTTTCATTAAACATAAGTACCGGTGTATAGTGGTCTATTGCCCTGACTTGAATATGCAATGAATGGTTCAATGAGTTATAAAACAGTTTATTTTTATATACTTATCAACTACATACAGTAATTGTTTATGACAATATTATGCATATATAGTAGTTGTAATAATAATGCCAATAGAATGTAGATATCATATGGATAGTACAAAAATAATATTCTATTATTTCATGTATTATGTTTCCGATATTCATTAAATTCTTCACCAAAATCTACCCTGGCTTACTTTTAACGCAGCATGACTTCGTGAATTTACATTATATTTGTCAGTGGGAATGTGTTTTCTTTTCTTTTTTCATATTAAACCACATAAATTCAAACACAATGACACAAACCATCTGTATTGAAATGCTAATGCAATACGTCTATGTCCACTACTATCAAAGCTGTGTAAGACATTTTCATAGTTAATAGCAACATCTTGATGAATATGCAACAGTGCTAAAGCGCTTAGTCTATCAGAAGCCATAGTGGATCTTAGGTATGACTTAAGCCATTTAAGTGTGCTAAAACTGCGCTCAGCAGAAGCAGTGCTGACAGGCATGGTTAAGAGAACTGTAAAAATATTGTTCAGGTTTGGATAGAGGTATCTTGTACTTTGAATACATTCTTCTAATTTCAAAGGACCACCATCCTTATGTCTCCACTTCCACCTTTCCACTTCAGCATCCAAATCAAGAAGTCTAATGAATGGAGAATATGCCTATTTTATTACTGCTATGTCTTCTTTGAGAGACTCGCAAGATTCTGTGGCAAAAGCATTTCTGCTCTAACCCTGTTAGTAGATCCACAGATACGTTCATTGAGTTGTACAATAAGGTAATCCAAAAAAGGGTTGTGAAGGAATTCTCAAAGAATTCTGCACTTGTACTTTAGTGGATGGGGCATTTTCTCTGTTTTTCTGACGACAAATAGACCGAGGGTGCTTCTCATCAACCTGTAAATTATTCATTTCTTGTTCGATACTTCTGCAGTCACATTAGCAAAGAATTATAATCATTTCAATGACAACTACTAAATTAATCTAACATCCAGTAATCCCGAATTTGTGATTCTCAAATAATAGACTAGAGTATACTAATTGTTTGAGAAACGAAAAGGGAATAATGAATTTGACGGCAACTAAAGAAAACGGACGCTTACAAAATATAGGCTTTCCTCCTCTGTTTTTTTTTAGTGTGGTTGAATATATCTAAAACTAAGTAGTAACAACAAATAAATGAATACTAAATAATACAACAAAATCAGCAACAAAGTAACTTCAGACATACAAATATAAATTCAAGTTCACTTTCAACACTATACGTCTGCCGAAATTGTTCACTCAAATAAAATCGACAAATTTTGCAATACACACTCGAACAGCTGTCACCGAATATCAATTAACATGACTCAATCAAAAACACTTACGGCATAAGGCGAGAAATTCAAACACAAATACAAATTCACCTTCAACACTACACGTTTACCAAAATTGTTCACTCAAATAAAATCCACAAATTTTACAATACACACTCTATCAGCTGTCACACTAGCCGTTCACATATCCACTGCCAAAAACCGGGAAGAAGGAAAAGACGGCAACAGGAAGGAAGCAAGCAAGGATGGCTCCTCCCAACCAGCGAATGATGAAGGGAGGAGAATACTAAGCACTCATCGGCAGAAGAAAAGAAACGAAGAAGAACAAGACATTGAAGAACAAGAGGATGCTGGTATTGGACGCAGCGCTAAAGAGTTGGAAGCGGAAGACACGTACGGTGAAAGAAAAAGACTCTATTTCCCCAGCAATCTTGAAATGGACAAGAAAGTGCAGTGGGCTGTTAGGCTGAGCAAAACGCATCAGGAATTTCAAGTCCTGTTCAGAGAAGGTAAGCATAGACAGTACATAACTGTAAAGAACGATGAAGCAGTCAGTATACTAAGTACCAGGGGATTTGGAAAAAAAAAATGGTTACGGAAGTTCCTAAGGACAATGAAAAATAGACAAGTGATAATATCCCAATATCCAGTGTGTGTGGAGATCCGGAGGACTTGTTAGCTGACGAAAGGGTTGTTTGGGCTTAAAGACGGGAGGTAAAGTAGGCTACGCGGGAAGGGTGGACCCAAAGCCTCAAGTAATTGCACTGATGAAAGATGATGTACCGGAAAAATTACTTGTGCCATACATAGGAATGTAGCCATGATATATCATGAATCTCCTGAAATGTGTTACAAATGTAGTAAATGGGGACATCTAGCGTATTAATGTCGGAACAACTATCGATGTAGGTTTCTGTGGTAAAAATCACGACTCGAGAGAGAATGGAGTGAAAAGACCAAGCTTAAAAAAAGAGAAGGTCCTTCCAAAACGCTGCTGCAATTGTGGACAAGAACATGATGCGAATTCAAGATTGTGTAGCAAAAGGCCTTCCTCTGTTCAACATCCAGGTGGGCAGACTGGTAGCAGCAAATCGGCCAGAAAACAAGCGACCTCTTGGCAATAACGGGCCGATCGGAAATGTGGGGGAACGACGAAGGGAAAAGGAAAGGCAAGAAAATAAGAAACAACTGCAGGAGAATGTTGGCTTACACAAAACAATATTGTAGAAACGCTTGTTGGTGAACTGGGGGGAATAATGATGTCTGCAAAAGGAGAAACGTGAATGAAGAGGTAAGGGGGGGGGGAGGAATGAACAGAGCAAGGCACCCGATTCTTATAAACAATTAGAGACAAATTATTCAAAAGAAAATGAGGAATGTAACCAAACAAACGAGAGAGTGTGCGCAGGTAGATTATCGTATATTTGGTAACAATGTAACCCTTTTGGTCACTGCTGCAATGCAATATTTTGTGAGCCCAAATGACGAACTTCTTAGAGCAAAGGTAATTGAAACGACAGAGAAAATTGGTGAGAATCTTCAGAGAAACGGAGGAAAATGAGTTGAAATGTATTACATGGAATGTTAACAGTATATATCAAAGAACTAGTGATATCCACTCGTATGTTTTAACGAGTAAAGCCGATGATGTATTATTGTTCTAAGAAGTGGGTACTGGTGGTGTAGACTTCAAATTGGCTGCATATCAAAAGTTAAAACTATTGGCAAATTGAAACAAATGATACAAGAGGTTTAACTACTTTTGTCAAGAATAGTATAACAACTAATTTATGTATGTCTAAACAAGAATTGGTGGAACTGAACTACTTTGTACTGAATTACATTTCAAATATTGTGTAATTTGTGTTGTCAATATTTACGTACATGCAGATACATTGGATAGTGATGACTTGCCACACTGTATACATGATCAAAAAAAAATGTTTGTTGTTGGGTGACCTAAATGCACGACAGAGCACGTTGGGAAGCAAAAGTAGTCGGAATAAAAACGTTAACACACTGAAAAATATCCCACTGGAGTCTATGGACTACGTAAGGGTGCTGGAGATTGTAGGACCTACACATGGAAGAGGGGGCACAATTGATTATGCCATGACATTCAATCTTGAAGAGTATAGAGCAGATGCTAGAACTGTTAGTGACTTGTTAAGCGACCACTTCGCAATCGAAGTCGCAATGAGCATAGAACGTATGAGCACAAACAAGAAAAGGAAAAGATACAATCTAAAAGAAAAAATGAAATTAAGATTTACAGATCAAATTAGAGAATGGTATGAAACGTTTAAAAAGACAAACTCTCATAGTGATGAGAATAAACTTTATAAAGATCTACTTGATGAAATAGAGAAATTTCTTGGTTCGGCGAAGAACACAGATGATAGAGAGCGCAACAGGACTAAAACAAATTATACGGATGGTGAAATGGTTAAAGGTTGGAGTAGACTACTAAGGAAGGCACAAGCGAAACGGAGTAAAAATCCCAACTCATAAAACAAAACAAAAAATCGTGGTACACTTGGCTAGCCACACAACAGAAAAAAAAATCTGCCAGGGAAAAATACTGGAATAAATTCTTTGTAAACGTCTCGGCTATCAGATCATTTAGTAATGTGTGGCACGAAGTTAACAAAGTCCGTGGAATTAGAGAGAAGGTAGTTGCTCATCCAGACCCAAAAACTAAAGCTAATGAACTGGTAAAGGTAAATGGTGTGATACTTCTAGTATTGCAGGCCTCCCAAGTCAAGTACAAATCTGTTTGACCCATTCAACTCCGATGACAAGATGTCTTGTCATTTGGTCAAATAAAACAAAAAATCATAAAACACCAAAATGTTTGATCAAACACCAGAAAAATATGACGTCAGTCCTCGCTTCGCTGCGAGCGAAGCGAGGACTGACGTCATATTTTTCTGGTGTTTGATCAAACATTTTGGTGTTTTATGATTTTTTGTTTTATCTGACCAAATGACAAGACATCTTGTCATCGGAGTTGAATGGGTTAAATAACAAACTTGCGACAAGGCAGGAACCGATAACAAATCAAATGACACTAAACGACGAAACCTGTGTTCCAATAACGAAAGATGAACTCTTGTACGCTATTAAAAACACAGCACCAGGAGAAGGTGGACTGTATAACTTATGATATAATAAACTGTCTGATAGTGATGCAAAATAGTCCATTGCTAGATCTAATCATCCTGTCGTATGAGAATGGTAAATTACCTGAAAGCGGGAAAATAGCGACCATTATACCAGTACCAAAAGGAAATGGAGAATATCATTAACATCATGTCTTCTATGCAAGTGTATGGGAGGAGTAATATCAAATAGGTAATTGTATGTGATAGGAGATCAACTGTCGGGAAATATACATGGATACATAAAACGAAAGAGCACAGCAGAATGTGTTATTAAACTACTATGCAACACAAATACCAAATGAAGAGCATTTGTAGATTTAAAGGGAGCCTTTGACAGGACCAATAAATATGTTATACTGGTGGAACTAGCAAATAAAGGTATTAAAGGGAAATTGCTACAATGGGTAAAGGACTATTTAAGTGGAAAAAAGTGAAAGTGTGGTATCAAGGGTGTGAATCTAACACAATGGAAATGGACTTAGGGACACCACAAGGTGGTGTACTCAGTCCTACATTATTTAATGTGTTGATGTTCCTCATTTTGGCAGAATTTGTCATATTTTGATATACGAGGAAATATATAATAGTAATATCAATAATGATAATGGTAATAATAATAGTAATTATGATAATGATGTTAATACATACATATACAATGGCTTTTTCCCCCTTATAAGGAAGGTAGCCAAGTTCAAAAGATTAAATCCACTCCCACCCATTTCATCCTCACATACTCCACTCCCATTCACCACTCCTCCCTCCCTCCCTCTTTTCTTGGCTCCTCCTGGATGAAGGGTCATCCCTGCATCTCACCCAATGCCCTGGGTCAGAAGCAATGTAGCAAGACACAGCACATCCACAGCTAGGCCGATTCACTTAATCAGTGACCCCACCCTCTCCGTCCCCTCATGCAGAAAAAAAAGACAAGGAAAAAACCCCTTCGGTTTGGGTCAAAACATCACTCACACATACTCCCTCACCCCCCTATCCCCCACCCACTCCCTTCCATGCATCAAAGGATTACAAAGGCGGAGCATGCCGACAGGAGACCTTTTGATCCATATCTAGGTCGGATACGAAAAAAAAATCATATTAATAATGAAATAATAAATAAAAACTATGATAATGTAAATAACAAATAAAATACATAAATAAATGCATAGGTATAGCTAAATAATAAACAAACAGGTAAATAGTAAATAATAATAAATTGACATATAACTAATGATAAATAAAAATCAGACAGACAAATGATAACAAAACAAAAACAAATAATATAAGATAAATCATAATCATTACAGCATCTTACTTAGGTGTTTATCTATTCTCTACTCACCCCTATATTCTCCCTTCCTTCCTCAACCGACGTTCCACTCTTTCTTAATGCCCGTTTTACCCCATCCACCCATCTCATCCTTGGTCGCCCCTCCCCCCATGTTCACTCCTTCCACCTCTGGCTTCTACACCTCCATCGCCAATCTTTCCTCACTCATTTTTCCATGTGTCCAAAGCACCACAATACTCTTTCATCAATCATATCTCCCAATTCCCTTTCCACACCCGCTCTTCTTTTCACCTCCTTCTCAGGCCTTTCATCTCAAACACATTTAAACTCTTTTCATTTTATGTCCCACGTTTCTGCCCCATACAGTGCTGTCGGCACAATCACTCCTTCATACAACTCCTAGCATCCATTCCAAAATGTCTATCTCTCATTCCAATTTATGATACCCACAAACCGTTTACTTGTTTCTTTCAATCTACATTCTACCTCCACATCCATTTCTCCCTTTCCCGCCACATTCGCACCCAAGTATCTAAAGCTATCCCCATCCTCCAGTCTCTCTCCCTTAATACTCACTTCCAATTTGCTGCCATATTCTCCGTTGTACAACTTATCACCTTGCTTTTACCCACATTTAGTTCAACTTCGTTCTTTCGCACACCTTCCCAAACTCCGGCACTAGCTTCCTTAATACCTCCTATGATCCTGCTACAATTGCAGGTGTTAGCAAGCAACAACTGGTTTATGTTCCATTTTTCTCCATTTTCTTAGACCATCTCCAATTCCCGGCCCATTGCCTTTGCGTTTACCTCTCACACCACCCCCCATTCATGTATAAATTGAACAGCCAAGGCGACATAACGCATCCTTGGCGAAGTTCCACATTTACCTTAATCCACTCACTCTCTCCATTTCTAATTCTAACACAAGCTCTACTACTCTCGTAAAACCCTTGACTGCTCTTAACAGCTTTCCTCCAACCCTATATATCTGCAATACCTACCACAGTTCCTGTCTACCCTACCATAAACCTTTTCTGAATCCATAAAGACACAAAACAAGTATACTTACCTTTTCCTAAAAGTTTCTCACATATCTACCTTACCACAAAAATCCGATCCATGCAACCATTACCACATCTAAACCCACGCTGTTCTTCACCAATCACTCCCTGTTCCTCTCAAAACCCTCCCATAAGGCCCCCCAATTGCACTCAACAAACTGATCCTTCTGAAGCTACTGCATTCACACTTGTCCCCTTTTCCCTTGTAAAGAGGAACTATACAGGCGTTCTTCCAGTCTTCCGGCATTCTATACCCTCTTTTAGACATACATTAAACAACTTCAACAACCAGGCCACCATCACAGAAAGGGTGCATTCGCCGAGATGTGCATACGTATTTCTTGTGAATGTATGAGTGTGTGTGGCTGGGCCCACACACACTCATATGTAAAATCACCCTCCAAACGGGCTCACATCAAAGGCCCGTGGGAGCTTCACTCCCGAATTACACTCACACACACACACACACACACACACACACACACACACACACACACACACACACACTCACTCACACACACACTCCCAGGCGGTCGTCACCCATCCAAGTACTAACTAAGTAACCAGACCCAACGCTGCTTAACTTGGCTGATCTTCAGAGTGGTGTGTATGGCCGTTGGCGCCTTTAGTCATATCTTTTCTCAAACCAAACAATATTCTCTGCCTACTTGTACACTATCACAACCTTACTGCGCTTCATTTTTGACACCATAGCGTTAATTACCACCAATTGTCTTTTATTATCTACGTCCCTAGTGTCGTCTCTTTCTTTTCTCCTTTTCACTTTTATTTCTTCCTTACTTGCTACACTGATCATATCAACATGCCTTTCTCTCTTCCTTGTTTAGCTAAATCATCAGCTATATCATTCACATATATTCCACAGTGTAATGCTGCTATCCATACAAAAGTTACGTTGATTGCATATCGTCCTTCATTAACTTTATATTTACACTTGAAAACAAGGCGGCTGTCATCACTACGGAGTTTTGAATCAAGTGCAAGTAATGCAGTCTCACCATCTAATGATGACCTTCCTCTGTTGGACGTTAGTTTTAAACTCTGATGTATTGCATGTAATTCTGCTGCAGTGCTACCTTCTGTTGTTTTGGAATATCGCTCTTCATTACTTATACAATATGTTCATACAATTCCCTAGTCACAATACCACATCCACCTTTTTCACCGACAACAGACCCATGACACAAAATATTTGTTACATTGCATTTTACAAAGGATTACAAAGGCGGAGCATGCCGACAGGAGACCTTTTGGCTCATAACTAGGTCAGATGGGGAAAAAATCATAACAATGATAAATAAATAAAAATAAACAAATGAAGATTATAATAACATAAGTAATAATAAATAAATGCATATGTATGGTTAAATAATAAACAAACAGGTAGATAGTAAATAATAGTAAATTGACAGATAACTCCTAATGAATGAAAATTCAAGCAAATAATAATAATAAACAGACAAATAATAGCAAACAAATCATATAAAATAAATATCAGTCATTACAGCATCTTGCTTAGATTTTTATCTAAACGAATCTTAAAACTTCGAACTGAACTACATTGCACTGCCTCTGAAGCAGCAAGTTTATTCCATTCATTAACTACACGGTTGGCCAAGTTGTTTCTACCCACTTCCAAATGAAATCTATTTCCTGACAGTTTGAGACCCTTATTTCTTGTCAGATTCTCATTCAGCGTGAAAATTTTGTATTTTTTTATGTCAATTCCCTTTATAATCTTAAAAACCTTTACCAAGTCACCTCTGAGTTTACGCTTTTTTAGGGGAAAAAGATTCATGTGTTTCAGTCGATTTTCGTATGATTTATTTTTGATATTTGGAATCAGTTTTGTGGCTCGCCGTTGTACTTTTTCCAATCTGTCAATATCTTTAATGAGATTCGGTGACCATACGGAAACAGCATATTCCAAATCTATCAAATCCACATTATAAATCGACAAAAAGTCTGTCATTAATTTCTGCATTACTCATACATTCAACAACACAATCTGTAGTGCTTTCACCTTTCATATATTCATATAGATTTTTAGATCGTGAATAATCTATCTTGTGCAATATTCTGCTTAGCACTACTCACTTCATTGTTTTACATAGGCAAGATGCCAACGACACCGGCCTATAATCACAATTTGTTTGACCTGTAAGTAAGTATTGGTAGGATTAAGGCAATTTTCCTTCTTACAGGCAAACTTTTGTTCGAAAAATGCTACATTGGAGAGATTTAAAAACCGGACTGTTTTCCATACTGACGGAACAATTTACTATACTGTAAGTCAACCCATCTTCGACAGGTGCAGTGGATTGACCAATCTTAACGCTATTTAACAGTTTATCTTTTGTGATAGGAATGCCAGTGCCATCAGTTATACACCTTTGATTGAAAACGAATTGCTGCCTCGTGTGACTTTTATTTCTTAAAAGTATTTTCATATCTAGCGGTAGGTTTCCTGTTTTTTTTATATTTCTGCCCAATTATTCATAAGATTATTGGCGTTTTCTTTCGGGTTGGGATGGACTATTTACTTTTTCCATACACCTCTTACCTTATTTACATTATTATATATTTCTTTAATTTTTTTGAATGTCGATATGCTTTCTAGAAAGGAATCCCAATACTTTTTTTTTATCATATTTATTTATCTATTTATTTAACTATTTATCTATTTTTGCCTTGCTATTGTAGTTTCAGCATAGTTTGCCTCATTCTTCGTTACTAGTATCTTTGCTCCATTTACTGTGATAGCTTTTCAATAATTTGTTCCAACCCTCAACGATAGCCACAGAATTACCTGCTATGTATGAAGGACTAGGAGGGATAATTGATCATAAAAAGAATATCTATATTTCTTTAGCGACAGCCAGTACAAAACCGTCGAATGCAGAATCGGTAGAAAATGTAAGAAACTGGTGGTTCAAATGAATGAGTTAGATTGTCCTGTCAATTTCTTCTGGATACCTTCCCACATTGGCATACATTTGAACGAAGTAGTAGCTGACAAATTGGCAAAAGAAGCCACAGGTAAAAAACATGTAGAAATAAAAAACATAGTAAGTTTCAGTGAAATCAAAAAGTCAATGAACCGAAAGAGAAACGATTGGGAGGCAAGAGAAATTCAGCGAATATTCAACAGTGGAGGTGCAAGTATGAAACATTATTTGTACGTAACTGGGAATACACGAGTCGCTTAGGGTAAGGTAGATATAATAACCATAAGAATGAGGCTGGGATACAGAAAATATTGGCAACATTACTTGATGGAGTGTAGCATAGGAAACTAATGGAATATAGGCATCCTGACCAGGGGCGCCCACAGACTTTCTTGTGGTGGACGCACAATGGCTAAAGGGAGACAACCAAGTGAAGCTTATCCACCTGAGGGGTTCGGAAATGTTTTGAGTTTTTGCCACTTTTTGGTTGCCTTTTTGACATACTTAGGTCCATCGATTTTAGAAGTGAATTGCAGCCTTTTATTGAGGGGAAAACTAATGTAATTGTGTATCTTTCATTAAACATAAGTACCGGTGTATAGTGGTCTATTGCCCTGACTTGAATATGCAATGAATGGTTCAATGAGTTATAAAACAGTTTATTTTATATACTTATCAACTACATACAGTAATTGTTTATGACAATATTATGCATATATAGTAGTTGTAATAATAATGCCAATAGAATGTAGATATCATATGGATAGTACAAAAATAATATTCTATTATTTCATGTATTATGTTTCCGATATTCATTAAATTCTTCACCAAAATCTACCCTGGCTTACTTTTAACGCAGCATGACTTCGTGAATTTACATTATATTTGTCAGTGGGAATGTGTTTTCTTTTCTTTTTTCATATTAAACCACATAAATTCAAACACAATGACACAAACCATCTGTATTGAAATGCTAATGCAATACGTCTATGTCCACTACTATCAAAGCTGTGTAAGACATTTTCATAGTTAATAGCAACATCTTGATGAATATGCAACAGTGCTAAAGCGCTTAGTCTATCAGAAGCCATAGTGGATCTTAGGTATGACTTAAGCCATTTAAGTGTGCTAAAACTGCGCTCAGCAGAAGCAGTGCTGACAGGCATGGTTAAGAGAACTGTAAAAATATTGTTCAGGTTTGGATAGAGGTATCTTGTACTTTGAATACATTCTTCTAATTTCAAAGGACCACCATCCTTATGTCTCCACTTCCACCTTTCCACTTCAGCATCCAAATCAAGAAGTCTAATGAATGGAGAATATGCCTATTTTATTACTGCTATGTCTTCTTTGAGAGACTCGCAAGATTCTGTGGCAAAAGCATTTCTGCTCTAACCCTGTTAGTAGATCCACAGATACGTTCATTGAGTTGTACAATAAGGTAATCCAAAAAAGGGTTGTGAAGGAATTCTCAAAGAATTCTGCACTTGTACTTTAGTGGATGGGGCATTTTCTCTGTTTTTCTGACGACAAATAGACCGAGGGTGCTTCTCATCAACCTGTAAATTATTCATTTCTTGTTCGATACTTCTGCAGTCACATTAGCAAAGAATTATAATCATTTCAATGACAACTACTAAATTAATCTAACATCCAGTAATCCCGAATTTGTGATTCTCAAATAATAGACTAGAGTATACTAATTGTTTGAGAAACGAAAAGGGAATAATGAATTTGACGGCAACTAAAGAAAACGGACGCTTACAAAATATAGGCTTTCCTCCTCTGTTTTTTTTAGTGTGGTTGAATATATCTAAAACTAAGTAGTAACAACAAATAAATGAATACTAAATAATACAACAAAATCAGCAACAAAGTAACTTCAGACATACAAATATAAATTCAAGTTCACTTTCAACACTATACGTCTGCCGAAATTGTTCACTCAAATAAAATCGACAAATTTTGCAATACACACTCGAACAGCTGTCACCGAATATCAATTAACATGACTCAATCAAAAACACTTACGGCATAAGGCGAGAAATTCAAACACAAATACAAATTCACCTTCAACACTACACGTTTACCAAAATTGTTCACTCAAATAAAATCCACAAATTTTACAATACACACTCTATCAGCTGTCACACTAGCCGTTCACATATCCACTGCCAAAAACCGGGAAGAAGGAAAAGACGGCAACAGGAAGGAAGCAAGCAAGGATGGCTCCTCCCAACCAGCGAATGATGAAGGGAGGAGAATACTAAGCACTCATCGGCAGAAGAAAAGAAACGAAGAAGAACAAGACATTGAAGAACAAGAGGATGCTGGTATTGGACGCAGCGCTAAAGAGTTGGAAGCGGAAGGCACGTACGGTGAAAGAAAAAGACTCTATTTCCCCAGCAATCTTGAAATGGACAAGAAAGTGCAGTGGGCTGTTAGGCTGAGCAAAAGGCATCAGGAATTTCAAGTCCTGTTCAGAGAAGGTAAGCATAGACAGTACATAACTGTAAAGAACGATGAAGCAGTCAGTATACTAAGTTTCAGGGGATTTGAAAAAAAAAATGGTTACGGAAGTTCCTAAGGACAATGAAAAATAGACAAGTGATAATATCCCAATATCCAGTATGTATGGAGATCCGGAGGACTTGTTAGCTGACGAAAGGGTTGTTTGGGCTTAAAGGCGGGAAGTAAAGTAGGCTACGCGGGAAGGGTGGACCCAAAGCCCCAAGTAATTGCACTGATGAAAGATGATGTACCGGAGAAAATACTTGTGCCATACATAGGAATGTAGCCATGATATATCATGAATCTCCTGAAATGTGTTACAAGTGTAGTAAATGGGGACATCTAGCGTATGAATGTCAGAACAACTATTGATGTACTGAGGTAAAAATCATGACTCGAGAGAATGGAGTGAGAAGATCAAGCTTAAAAAAAGAGAAGGTCCTTCCAAAACGCTGCTGCAATTGTGGACAAGAAAATAATGCTAATTCAAATTTGTGTAGCAAAAGGTCCTCTGTTCAACATCCAGGTAGTACAGGTAGACTGGTAGCAGCAAATTAGCCAGAAAACAAGCGGCCTGTTGGTAATAAGGGGCCGATTGGAAATGTATGGGAACGACGAAGGGAAAAGGAAAGGCAAGAGAATAAGAAACAACTGCAGGAGAATGTTGGCTTGCCAAGCACACAAAACAATACTGTGGAAACGCTTGTTAGTGAACTGGGGGGAATAATGATGTCTGCAAAAGGAGAAACGTGAATGAAGAGGTAAGGGGGGGGGGAGGAATGAACAGAGCAAGGCACCCGATTCTTATAAACAATTAGAGACAAATTATTCAAAAGAAAATGAGGAATGTAACCAAACAAACGAGAGAGTGTGCGCAGGTAGATTATCGTATATTTGGTAACAATGTAACCCTTTTGGTCACTGCTGCAATGCAATATTTTGTGAGCCCAAATGACGAACTTCTTAGAGCAAAGGTAATTGAAACGACAGAGAAAATTGGTGAGAATCTTCAGAGAAACGGAGGAAAATGAGTTAGAATGTATTACATGGAATGTTAACAGTATATATCAAAGAACTACTGATATCCACTCGTATGTTTTAACGAGTAAGGCCGATGATGTATTATTGTCCCAAGAAGTGGGTAGGTAATGGCGGTGTAGACTTCAAATTGGCTGGATATCAAAAGTTAAAACTATTGGCAAATTGAAACAAATGATACAAGAGGTTTAACTACTTTTGTCAAGAATAGTATAACAACTAATTTATGTATGTCTAAACAAGAATTGGTGGAACTGAACTACTTTGTACTGAATTACATTTCAAATATTGTGTAATTTGTGTTGTCAATATTTACGTACATGCAGATACATTGGATATTGATGACTTGCCACACTGTATACATGATCAAAAAAAAATGTTTGTTGTTGGGTGACCTAAATGCACGACAGAGCACGTTGGGAAGCAAAAGTAGTCGGAATAAAAACGTTAACACACTGAAAAATATCCCACTGGAGTCTATGGACTACGTAAGGGTGCTGGAGATTGTAGGACCTACACATGGAAGAGGGGGCACAATTGATTATGCCATGACATTCAATCTTGAAGAGTATAGAGCAGATGCTAGAACTGTTAGCGACTTGTTAAGCGACCACTTCGCAATCGAAGTCACAATGAGCATAGAACGTATGAGCACAAACAAGAAAAGGAAAAGATACAATCTAAAAGAAAAAATGAAATTAAGATTTACAGATCAAATTAGAGAATGGTATGAAACGTTTAAAAAGACAAATTCTCATAGTGATGAGAATAAACTTTATAAAGATCTACTTGATGAAATAGAGAAATTTCTTGGTTCGGCGAAGAACACAGATGATAGAGAGCGCAACAGGACTAAAACAAATTATACGGATGGTGAAATGGTTAAAGGTTGGAGTAGACTACTAAGGAAGGCACAAGCGAAACGGAGTAAAAATCCCAACTCATAAAACAAAACAAAAAATCGTGGTACACTTGGCTAGCCACACAACAGAAAAAAAAATCTGCCAGGGAAAAATACTGGAATAAATTCTTTGTAAACGTCTCGGCTATCAGATCATTTAGTAATGTGTGGCACGAAGTTAACAAAGTCCGTGGAATTAGAGAGAAGGTAGTTGCTCATCCAGACCCAAAAACTAAAGCTAATGAACTGGTAAAGGTAAATGGTGTGATACTTCTAGTATTGCAGGCCTCCCAAGTCAAGTACAAATCTGTTTGACCCATTCAACTCCGATGACAAGATGTCTTGTCATTTGGTCAAATAAAACAAAAAATCATAAAACACCAAAATGTTTGATCAAACACCAGAAAAATATGACGTCAGTCCTCGCTTCGCTGCGAGCGAAGCGAGGACTGACGTCATATTTTTCTGGTGTTTGATCAAACATTTTGGTGTTTTATGATTTTTTGTTTTATTTGACCAAATGACAAGACATCTTGTCATCGGAGTTGAATGGGTTAAATAACAAACTTACGACAAGGCAGGAACAGATGACAAATCAAATGACATTAAACGACGAAACCTGTGTTCCAATAACGAAAGATGAATTCTTGTATGCTATTAAAAACACAGCACCAGGAGAAGGTGGACTGTATAACTTATGATATAATAAACTGTCTGATAGTGATGCAAAATAGTCCATTGCTAGATCTAATCATCCTGTCGTATGAGAATGGTAAATTACCTGAAAGCGGGAAAATAGCGACCATTATACCAGTACCAAAAGGAAATGGAGAATATCATTAACATCATGTCTTCTATGCAAGTGTATGGGAAGAGTAATATCAAATAGGTAATTGTATGTGATAGGAGATCAACTGTCGGGAAATATACACGGATACATCAAAAGAAAGAGCACAGCAGAATGTGCTATTCAGCTACTATGTAACACAAATGCCAAATGCAGAGCATTTGTAGATTGAAAGGGAGCCTTTGACAGGGCCAATAGATATGTTATACTGATGGACCTAGCAAACAAAGGTGTTAACCCATTCAACTACGATGACAAGATGTCTTGTCATTTGGTCAAATAAAACAAAAAATCATAAAACACAAAAATGTTTGATCAAACACCAGAAAAATATGACGTCAATCCTCGCTTCGCTCGCAGCGAAGCGAGGACTGACGTCATATTTTTCTGGTGTTTGATCAAACATTTTTGTGTTTTATGATTTTTTGTTTTATTTGACCAAATGACAAGACATCTTGTCATCGGAGTTGAATGGGTTAAAGGGAAATTGCTACAATGGGTAAAGGACTACTTAAGTGGAAGAAAAGTAAAAGTGTGGCATCAAGTGTTTGAATCAAACACGATGGAAATGGACTTGGGGACACCACAAGGTGGTGTACTCAGTCCTACACTATTTAATGTGTTGCTGTTCCTCATTTTGGCAGAATTTGTCATATTTTGATATACGAGGAAATATATAATAGTAATATCAATAATGATAATGGTAATAATAATAGTAATTATAATAATGATATTAATACATACATATACAATGGCTTTTCCCCCCTTACAAGGAAGGTAGCCTAAGTCAAAGGCATAAATCCGCTCCCACCCATTTCATCCCCACATACTCCACTCCCATTCACCACCCCTCCCTCCCTCCCTGTTTTCTTGGATCATGGATGAAGGGTCATTCCTGCATCTCACCCAATGCCCTGGGTCAGAAGCAATGTAGAAAGACACAGCACATCCACAACAAGGCCGCTTCACTTAATCGGCAACCCCTCTCTGCGCCTCCTCATGCAGAAAAAAAAGACAAGGAAAAAACCCCTTCGGATTGGATCAAAACATCACTCACACATGCTCCCTCACCCCCATCCCCCACCCACTCCCTTCCATGCATCAAAGGATTACAAAGGATTACAAAGGCGGAGCATGCCGACAGGAGACCTTTTGATCCATATCTAGGTCGGATACGAAAAAAAAATCATATTAATAATGAAATAATAAATAAAAACTATGATCATGTAAATAACAAATAAAATACATAAATAAATGCATAGGTATAGCTAAATAATAAACAAACAGGTAAATAGTAAATAATAATAAATTGACATATAACTAATAATAAATAAAAATCAGACAGACAAATGATAACAAAACAAAAACAAATAATATAAGATAAATTATAATCATTACAGCATCTTACTTAGGTGTTTATCTATTCTCTACTCACCCCTTTATTCTCCCTTCCTCAACAGACGTTCCACTCTTTCTCAATACCTGTTTTACCCCATCCACCCATCTCATCCTTGGTCGCCCCTCCCCCCATGTTCACTCCTTCCACCTCTGGCTTCTACACCTCCATTGCCAATCTTTCCTCACTCATTTTTCCATGTGTCCAAAGCACCACAATACTCTTTCATCAATCATATCTCCCAATTCCCTTTCCACCCCCACTCTCCTTTTCACCTCCTTCTCACCCATTTCATCTCAAACACATTTAAACTCTTTTCATTTTATGTCCCATGTTTCTGCCCCATACAGTACTGTCGGCACAATCACTCCTTCATACAACTCCTAGCATCCATTCCAAAATGTCTATCTCTCATTCCACTTTGTAATACCCACAAACCGTTTACTTGTTTCTCTCAATCTACATTCTACCTCCACATCCATTTCTCCCTTTCCTGCCACATTCGCATCCAAGTATCTAACGCTATCCACTTTCTTCAGTCTCTCTCCCTTAATACTCACTTCCAATTTGCTACCACATTCTCCCCTTGTACATCTGATCACCTTACTTTTACCCACATTTATCCTCAACTTCCTTCTTTCGCACACCTTCCCAAACTCCGTCACTAAATTCCGTAATACCTCCTCTAATCCTGCTACAATCGCAGGTGTTGTTAGCAAGCAACAACAGGTTTATGTTCCATTTTTTCCATTTTCTTAGACCATCTCCAATTCCCGGCCCATTACCTTTGCGTTTACCTCTCACACCACCCCATTCATGTATAAATTGAACAGCCAAGGCGACATAACGCATCCTTGGCGAAGTTCCACATTTACCTAAAACCATTCACTCTCCCCATTTCTAATTCTAACATAAGCTTTACTACTCTCGTAAAACCCTTGACTGCTCTTATTAGCTTTCCTCCAACCCCATATATCTGCAATACCTACCACAGTTCCTGTCTGCCCTACCATAAACCTTTTCTGAATCCATAAAGACCCAAAACAAGCATACTTACCTTTTCCTAAAAGTTTCTCATATATCTACCTTACTACAAAAATCTGATCCATGCAACCATTACCTGCCTTAAACCCATACTGTTCCTCACCAATTACTCCCTCTGTTCCTCTCAAAACCCTCCCATAAGGCCCCCCAATTGCACTCAACAAACTGATCCTTCTGAAGCTACTGCATTCACACTTGTCCCCTTTTCCCTTGTAAAGAGGAACTATACAGGCGTTCTTCCAGTCTTCCGGCATTCTATACCCTCTTTTAGACATACATTAAACAACTTCACCAGCCAGTCCACTATCACTGTACCTGCCTTTTTAGACAATCCGCATGACACCCATCTAACCCAGGTACCTCACCTGCTCTCATCATTGTGATAACTGCTTTCACCTCATCTCTCCTTATTTCTGCTCAATTTTCCTCATCCACCACTGTCATTTTCGTAGCGCTTCCCACTGCGACTACCCTTCCCTCCCATTCCTTCTTCACATATAGCAACTCCTTAAAATACTCTGCCCATCTTCCTCCTACTCCTGTCTCTTCTATCATCATCTCTCTACTGCACCTTTTACCTTTTCTCCTCTACTTGATTCGCCTCCTTTTCCTCTTTGAATTTCCTTCTAAATAATCTTTTTATAATTTTCAATAATTTCTACCCCATTTCTCATCTGTTTTCCTCTTCGACTCCTTTATCTTATGCTGTACTTCCCTTCTGAAGTTAATCAAGGAAATAAGTGTGAAGACACACAAAGTGTATTATGTTTGTTAACAGTTTTCATGGCGGGCTTCCATTTAATCTTTTTTCGGTAAGAAAATCCAACTAAAGAAATTCAATGCCTGATATTTCAATTCATTGCGCACTGATTAGGTCTATAATATTGTTACAAGTATTTTTTTTCTTTATATTCACTCAAATTTTTGATAATTGAATACAAATAAGTGTTTTAAAGTATGTCAAGTTCCATTGTACAGGTTTAAAACAATCATTGTGATTCCTGTTCCTTGGACATCTGTGAAATCCGGAAGTGACATAGAATTTGGAAGAACAATAGTAATACAGGTAATAAGCAAGTGTTATTAGGAACACTCGGCAATCGTTTACATGTATTAATTGTGTGGTAGAGATTATTTTCCTTGTTTGTTCATCACTATATGTTGCCTGGTGTGATGTTAGTACCGATAGTATATGGGCATTGCCAATTTGGTAGGGTGAGTGAGGTCCAGTGTCGTCGTTTTGAAGAATTTCGTCTGCTAAAGAGGAAAACAAGCAACGATCGCGGAGCAGCGGAGAATATGAATTCGTCATCTTCAGTCAATGAGGAATTATTCCTCATATCGATATATTTGCCGATTCAGCCTTTTAAATGGGAAAATTAATTACTTAAATGGTGTATTAGAATATAATTTGCATCCGTTTCAACATTAAATACAAAAATATGAGGAAATTAATAAATATAACATAACGATGACTTGTCAAATAACGAGAACAAAATAGAACGAAGAACTGACGCCATTAATATGATAGAGACTTATAGAAATATAGAATATTATATACCATGAAATTATTTACATCCAATATCATAATAAACTTCATAAATGTGAGGATATGAGTATGTATAACATGACGATGACGTGTCAAATAACGAGAACGTAAATGTGGAGGTACTAAGAACGTAATCCCAAATGAAAAAATGTTTAAAATTGTTATGTAATTTAGATGTATATAATTGTTTTGTTGTTTCTTTTATATTGTAAATATTACGGTTAAGGAAATGTAAATAATGTTTGTTTTAAAAACATTTATGGATGGGAATTAAAATACAGAAGTTTATCTTTTATTCATATGTTTTCTTTGAATGCCTCTCACATAGAAAACGTGAGGAATCCTGACGTCATTGTGTTTTGAGGAATCACGGAAACACTGGTGAGGTCTTGTCAAAGTGCATTCTTTGTTTACATTGTCGTATGCAACGACCAGATATGAAGCTACAAGATAGGGATACTATATTCTCGGTAAGTTTGTTTTATTGCAAGGGATGTGGATTACAGGAGTATCATACATTATTTGAGACTGAAATACTCAAATGCATTATGTGAAAGCCCCGTCTCACAGGAGGAACCATTGCCTCACAAACCATAAGTAAGTACTTTATTATTTATATCTGAAGGTTCCAGAAGTGTCACTCACCATATGATAATCTAAAAAAAAATTAGATTATATGTTTTCGTGATGTACGAGTAAGATTGCCATCGGCTCGAATAGATTATCACGAAAATTGTAATAGATTTGAAGTGACTCATAATGATTCGCAAGTATCACACATTTGTTTCTGACATCTTTGATTATTGTGTATATAGACCTTTGTCAAAAGTTGACCAAGACTATACCAGTTAAAAGAACTTTTGCAACTTTCATCATACTCTGATATTTTGAATGACTTCTTTCCTGTGGCTTATTTCCTTATTCATTTTCATGTTACCAGTCACCTAAAAAATTAATCTTGTTGATTTATGAGTAAGATTGCCATAGTGAACAAATATTGACAGAGATTACTTTTAATGCATTTGAAATGTCTGTTTCCACCGAATAACTATAAATCAACAAACTATTACCACTGTGCTATGTTTTAGTAATTGACGGAAGTGAGGGGTGAATCTAACCTAACCTAATGTAGGTAATTTATTTCTCGCTCAAGGATGTCAGAAATCAACATTTTATATTTTTGGTTATAAGTTTGTAGTGATGTATTTTGCATATTTTTACTTGTTTTCCCAAAAGATGGAAAACAAGTAATGCACTGTAGAAATCAATATAAAATTCTTATGAATCTCTCAAATGTTGATTTATGAAACCCCTGATTTGTTGTAAGTTGCATTTCTTTGAAAAATTGACATGTATTCCTTTTTCCAATTATTCTATTGTATCTTACCTATCTTTTTTTTTTCTCTCCTCTCTTTCCAATATTTATTCAGCCACTCTTTTGTTTTATTATTTCTTGATTATTTCATAGTGTTCCAATTACTTTTTTGTTTTGCAACGCCATTAATTTTAGTATTCATTCAACCTTCCATTCCCTTCTTCTTCCTTTAAACTTCTTTGATACGAGTTGTTTGTTACCCTCCTTTTATGGTTAATGCCTCACTGTATACACTTGTGTTATTCATATGTTCTCAAAAAGTTAGATACCAAACTTATATGTATTCTTTCAGGTCAGGGGTAAATATCAAAATTCCTTGGAAAAGGTATTCGAAGATTCTGTATATTCGCCATATAATAAAGAGAATTTGAAGTGGCGTTAGCGGCATACCTATCTCAAAAGTCATCTTGAATCTCATACAGTGACCTACACTGGAGAAAAACCTTTCAACTGTGACCTGTGTGACGTAACTTTCTCAGGAAAACGTAATCTCAAATTACACACGGTGACCCACACTGTAGAGAAGCCTTTCCAAGGTAACCTGTGTGATGCAGCTTTATTGTGAAATAGTAATCTCAAATGACACCACAAGGTGACTTAGACAGAAGAAAAGCATTTCCAGTGTGACCTGTGTAATGCAGCTTTTTCACTAATGAGTCATCCTAAATATCACATGATGACCCACACTGGAGAGAAGCCTTTCAAGTGTGACTTGTGCGATGCAGCTTTCTTAAAAAAAATTGTTCTCAAAAATCACATGATGACCCACACTGGAGAGAAGCCTTTCCAATGTGACCTGTGTGATGCAGCTTTCTCAAAAAAGAGTGGCCTCAAATATCACATGATGACCCACACTGGAGAGAAGCCCTTCAAGTGTGAGCTGTGTGATGCAACTTTCCCAAGAAAAAGTGTCCTCAATTATCACATGATGACCCATACTGGAGAAAAACCTTTCAAGTGTGACCTGTGTGATGCAGCTTTCTCACAAAAGGGTCATCTTGATTATCACATGATGACCCACACTGGAGAGAAGCCTTTCAAGTGTGACATGTGTGGCGCAGCTTTCTCAAAAAAGGGTTCCCTCAAATATCATATCATGACCCACACTGGAGAGAAGCCTTTCAAGTGTGACCTGTGTGATGCAGCTTTCTCGAGAAAGAGTTCTCTCAAATATCACGTGGTGGTCCACACAGGAGAGAAGCCTTTCAAGTGTGACCTGTGTGATGCAACTTTTTCACAAAAAAATAGTCTCAAATATCACATAATGACCCACACTGGAGATAAGCCTTTCCAATGTGACCTGTGCGATGAAACTTTTTCACAAAAAAATCGTCTCAAATATCACGTGATGAGCCACACTGGAGAGAAGCCTTTCCAATGTGACCTGTGCAATGCAGTTTTCTCAAGGAAGGATATTCTCAAGTATCACAGGATGACTCACACTGGAGAGAAGTCTTTCAAGTGTGACCTGTGTGATGCAGCTTTCTCAAAGAAAAGTGCTCTCAAATATCACGTAATGACCCACACTGGAGAGAAGCCTTTCAAGTGTGACCTGTGCTATGCAGCTTTCTCATCAAAGAAGGCTTTCAAACAACATGTGATGACCCACACTGGAGAGAAGCCTTTCAAGTGTGACCTGTGTGATGCGGCTTTCTCACTCGCGACTATTCTTAAAAGTCACGCAAATGTCCACACAGGAGAGAAGCCTTTCAAGTGTGAAATATGTGATGCAGCTTTCTCACGCAAAGGTAGTCTCAAACGACATGTGGTGACTCACACCGGAGAAAAGCCATTCAAGTGCGACCTGTGTGACGCAGCTTTCTCACAAAAGAGTTCTCTCAAACGACACTTGACGAGGCATACTAGTGAGAAGCCTTCCCAATGTGACCTTTTCGATGCAACTTTAGCGAGAGTCATCTCAAACAATACGTCATAACCCACACTGGAGAGAAGCCTTTCAAGTGTGACTGCGATGCAGCTTTCGTCACAAAGGATGATCTCATAATCACTCATAGTTACTTACACTAGAAAGAAATCTTTCTGATGTGACATGTGTGATTCAGCTTTCTCACAAAAATTTTATCTCAAATGACGCATGATGACCCACACTGTAGAGAGGTCCTTGAAGTGTGACCTTTGTGATGCAGGTTTTGTAGCCAAGGGTGATTTCAAACTATATGCCAAAAAAAAATGCTAGTTTGCTTGCTTTCAGTTGCAGATTGCTTGAGTAACCTTTAATTGGCCCATTGTGTAATTGCATTTCTTGTTTATTTGCAACTAAAGATTCCTAAGTGTTCCATTAAGTGTATGAATGTTTTTTGTAATTACGAAAAACCGTTGAAAATAGTAGACGGATACAGTTCTGTTTACCTTAGTATTCTGTGAATTTGGAGTATACGCCATTGTTATTAGTAATCTGTGTTATTGTAATTATATCTATAGTAATATATTCAACAGTGTTTATTTTATCCTTTTAGACACAACTCTCACATTTCAGTGAAGTATTTTCTAAAGTGATACCAGATGCCATGATGAATTGCACCTTCACGAGTCACAGTGAGAGTAGTCTGAAAAGCATTGAAATTGAGGATCTGAGGAAACTTGCATAATTTCCTAGTGAAAAACTTGCAACATCACCTTGTCATCTGCTATGGATGAGTGGAAAGTGGCTTTATGGAGGTTGTCAATAGTAGTAAGAACTTTGATACAACGTTTGTTCACTTCTTGCCCTTCCTTAATTCAAAGGGAACCTCTTCTGATGCAATAAACAGTGTGTTACATGTAGCTAACTCATGTAGAAAGGCGAATAAGACTGTGACATGTGTTACTTTTGACCAGCCACTATATCGGAAGGCAAGAGAGATATTGTCTTTTATTGAAAAAAAAATATTTTAGTGTTTTCTTGCAACTAGGTGGTTTCCATCTCTTAATGTCATCTATGAGTTCTATTGTGTACATCATGACCAGTAGTGGGTTAAAAGAAGAGTGGGAGAAAGTTAATGCACCTAAGTTTAATGAAAATATGATGACAGGACACAGTTTTGCTAGAGCTCTTCGAGCACACCTGTTAATATGTGCTGCATTGGGCCAACTTCTTTTTGATGGTGTAACAATCTCCAATGAGGGTATCCTTGAGGTTCAGACCATGCTACACCAGTACAAAAGTAAAAATTTG
This sequence comes from Oratosquilla oratoria, assembly GCF_046742065.1. Classification (NCBI taxonomy): domain Eukaryota; kingdom Metazoa; phylum Arthropoda; class Malacostraca; order Stomatopoda; family Squillidae; genus Oratosquilla; species Oratosquilla oratoria. The sequence goes on from NC_134788.1 coordinate 62,021,203, forward strand.
ACAGCAACATCAGTAAAGGAATCGCCTATCATAAATAACATTGTAAAGGAATTTAACAGGCATGTGCAAGAGGTTGCCACAAGAAGCAAAACAGCAAAGCTTTGGCTACAGTATTTTCAGATGATGACTTTGATGCTACACTACATAGAGGCTGAAAGACTAGGAAATTGGGAATTACACCTGTGTGTTCAAGAGTTTATACCTTATTTTCATACAGCTGGTCATTTAGCTTATGCAAAATATGCATGAAATCAGTGTATGTCTGATGAAGATTTTGTCAAGTTTACAAAAAAAAAAAGGGGGATTTTTCACAATGAGGCACTCAAACAAGAATTGGGCTGGTCTGTGGTCAACTCTTACTGTAGAACAAATGCTAATGAGGACCATGAAGACCTTAGGTGGGTTGACACATGGGCGAGGGAAAACCGATAGTGTACTAAATCGGTGGATTCTTGGTATGTCAGCTTCATGTGAAATGTGCATTAAAGTTGAGGAGTTTTGTGGATTAAGAAGTTTGTACAGTGAGCAGCACATTAAACTATGACTTTCGAGGATTGTTAGAGATAATGAAGATACAGGAAGTATTTCACAATGGTTTCTGTCTCATCCACCCTTTTCAGAAAATGTGGAGGTTGGCACTTGCAACTAGGATGATTGGTGATGGTGAAATAAACTGTTACAAAAGCTATGGTATTAGATTGGAATCCATAAATGCTATAACTGGACAAACTTTCAGTGATGTGAAATTGAAGCACAAGAAGCAAGTGTTACCTCAGGCAACAATTAACTCAAGTGCCACAATTTGAGAAGATATAGTTCATGTTGATACAACTCTTCTCTTACAAAGAATAATACACACATTAGACAGTGCTGATGATCTGCAGGAATACTTTAATTATGAGGTTGCTCCAATGCCATCTACATTATTCACTGAACAGTGCATGAAAAAAACAAAGCTGCAATTTATAGTATTTTCCATTATATTAGCACAACATTTCAAGATCTAGATGATGCAGTTTTCATTGTTGATGGAATTTTTCTCCTTTATAGTGTTGCATAGCCATCACACATTCAAGGAATGACTTATGATGAGGTCTGTGATGCATACATCTCTTAAATCAAACAGTACTACCACACAAATACAGTCACTGTTTTTGATGGACACAGTAACGTGACTCAAAATCTAGTACAAAATATGCAGGGAGACAACGAAAATCACGCACATTCCAAAGCACGGATATAATTTTTGACCGCCACACCAAAGTTTGTATTAGTCAAGAAAATTTTCTATCAAGTGAGCATAATAAATCAAGATTTATCACCCAATTATCCAGAAAAATAAATAAAAATTGTATCTCAGTGAAACAAACAACTGACAGATTTATTGATAATACAGATAGCCATACTTGAGAGTTCAAGTTCTTTTAGCAACATTTCTGTTGTTAGAGATGTTAACCTCCTTACACTTATGGCTGCACTGACAGCAGAAAACAGGTCGTGGAAAAGTCCCTGCAAAACACTACAATTTTCCCTTCATTAAAATATTACATCCTTTTCCTTCATGCTGGAAGTGGGTGTAACACAGTTTCGTCTTTCTTCGGACAAGGGAAGCATAAACTACTCACACTTTTACAGAAGACAGAAGGACTAGGAAGTGTGCAGATGTATTCAATAGCATGACATTAACAGAGAAGTCAGTGACTGATGCAGGAGAAAAATAAATCATTGCTTCGTATGGAGGCCTCGAAGAATTAGAACTTAATCAATTTTGATTGAAGTGCTTTAGGAGAGCAACAGTAGCCAATGTTGTAAAAAAGCAAGTATGACTTGAAAGACTCCCCCAACAGTAGCAGTGTCAAAACAACATTTTCTTCATATGTATCATCAAGTTCAACTTTGGCAGATCAATCCATAACCCACCACCCCCCACCCCCGGGCAGTGGGGATGGAAAAAAGAAACTGATGGCTTGGTTCCTGTCACCACAGATTTACTAGCACCTGAGAAATTACTTAAAAACATAAGAATGAAGGAGACTGCAAGAGACCATAAGGCCTACACAAGGCAGCTCCATATCCCTTACCACCTGTCATCCCCATCCATAAAGTTCTCTAATCATTTCCTAAAACAACTGATAGTTTCAGTGCTTACAACAGTACATGGCTACTAAGTTTATTCCAGTCATTCCCTATTAGTAAACCAATTCTTGCCTATTTCCTTCTTAAATCTAGATTTGTCCAGTTTATAAACATTACTGCAAGTTCTGCCCTGTTATTTTAATATGATGACCTTGTTTGCATCACCCTTGTTAAAGCATTTGATCCACTTGAACACCTCTATCAGATCACCCTGCACTCTGTGCCTTTCCAGAGAGTGTAAGTTAAGGTGCCTAAGTTTCTTCATAAGGCAAATTTCTGAGTCCATGTATTATTTTGGTCATTCTTCTCAATACTGATTCTAGTGAATAGATATCCATTATGTAGGATGGAGACCAAAACTTTACTGCATAGTCAAGGATGGGTCTAACTATCGCTAGATAGAGTTTAATAATTACCTCTTCACTTTATTCATTACCGTCCTAGCAATGAAACCTAATACTCTGTTAGCTTTATTCCTGGTGCTAATGCACTGTTTCCTGGTTTTAAGGTCCGGACTCACTAGAACTCCCAAGTCTCTTTCGCACTCAGTTTTCTCTAAAAGCGTGTTATCTAAGCTGTATCTATTTTCGGGGTTGTGTAGCCTTACGTTTAACACGCTACACTTAGAGATATTGAAGTTCATTTGCCATTTCACCGACCATGTGAACAATTTGTTAAGATCATCCTGCAGAATCTCTGCATCGTCTTCTGACCTAATTAGGCGTCCTATTTTAGTGTCATCCGTAAACTTACTAACATCATCATTTATCCCATCTTCTAAGTTGTTTATGTACATAATGAACAACAAGGGACCCAAAATCGAGCCCTGGAGGACCCCACTGGTAATATTGCCCCACTTATATTTTACTCCATCTATGATGACCCGCTGTTTTCTGTTACTAATCCAAGCTCTAATCCATTCTAACACTTTTCCTCCTATGCCATGGGCTTTGATTTTATTTAGTAGTCTCTTGTGTGGCACCTTGTCCAACGCTTTGCTAAAGTCAAGGTAAATGACAGCGTAATTACTATTGTTATCTGACGCCTTATATACTTTAGTGTAAAAGGATAGAAGATTAGTCGCACATGACTTACACTTGAAGAAACCATGCTGTGAATCACGAATTAAATTATGTCTTTCGATATGTTCTCCGAGTCTACTATTACTGATTCAAGCATTTTTCCAATAACCGATGTCAAACTGATTGGCCTGTAGTTGCATATAGACGATCTATCTCCCTTCTTAAAAACAGGAACAACGTTTGCCTGCCTCCAAGCAGTAGGCACAAAACCAGTGTCTACCGATTTATTAAATATTTCAGTCAGAGGTGGGCGCGCGAACCTTTTTTGGGGTTCCGAATCCGAACCCGAATCTTCGCCGGTTTAGGGTTCCGAACCTCCGAATAGCGAACCCGATTTTCAACATTTCGGTGCGAACATTTATTCCGAACATTTGTCCGCGAACCTCCGAATCTTTACAAAATAGCAAAGCGAACCTTAATTCCGATACCTTCCGAACATTTCCAAACCTAAATTTTACTCATTCCGAATCTCCGAATGTAAATTTAAAGCTTTCCTATTAAAAAAAGTGTTTTTTAAGATATCTACATTATTTACTAAACAAATTATCACTAGAAAAACAAATTATTAATACAAGACAGTAAAAAGTAAAAACAAAAGTTCACAGAACAAAACAATAAAAACATTTAAAACAAAAAATTCACAACACTTCAGTCTCGCTCTTCACTCTTCACTCTTCACAGATTCACTCTAACTTGTCGGCCCTCTCTCTCTCCCTCTTAACCAACTTCAAGTTTCCCTTCATGAAGGACAGGTTTTCAAAGTTCATATTGGTCAGAGAGGCTCGCTTTGGCCTCAAAATGTCCGAGCCGAAGATGAAGAGCCGTTCAGCTGAGGCAGACGAGGGCAGGGGAGTGTTATACTTGATGAAACAGTTCACCCAGTGCTGCCTGTGCTCCTTGGGGAAGTTTGCCGGGGAGATCTTCATGATGCTTGTGCCGAGAATGGCGCCCCAAGTGTCTACTTCCTTGCCGACCTCCTCCTCCAGGTTGGCCACCACCACAGGCTCTCCTCGTCCTCAAGAAGGAATGCAAACTCGTCGTGCTCGCTGGTGTGGCTGGCCACAGACTGTGGCCTGGAGGTGGGCTGGCTGGAGGCGGAGGCCACACCCCCCTCCTTGGACCTGATTTGGGCCACAAGGTCCGACACCATCTTGTCCCTCACCAGGTAGTACAAGTCAGGATTTGTCCTGCATATGTACTTGACCATCTTTAGACGGAACCTGGGGTGGAAGGTTGTCGCAGGGAGCTTCTCCTGGTCCTCAAACATGTGTTGAAACCTGAAAAGATTAAGATATGAGTTAATTTCATTATTGATTAATGATTATTATTTTTTTTCATTTCAATTACTATAAAATATTATATTATTTTATTATCTATATAATTATATTATATTATTATTATTATATTATATTAAAAAATCTACCTTTCAGTGAAGCCCTTTTTGTCTCTGCCATGGTGCTCCTGTGTCCCCAGGAGGTAGGTGACGAGGGGCTTGGCATGCTTGATGCTGTTGTCGTCCCTAAGCAGGTTCAAGTCCCTCTGGAGCACCATCAAGTTGGGAAGGAAGTTCCCCATGTAGGCATGCTGGTCTGACTGCATTTTGTCCAAAGCATTGGCAACTGGGGCCATAACTTTGACGTACTCGGCGATGACCTCGTTGTCCTCGTCAACAAAGGCGGGGATCGGGTTGGGGCGCATGCTGGTACAGAGATCATTGATCTTTTTACGGGTGTCCAGGTCCTGTAGCAGGCCAGAAAGCATCTTATAGCTGTCATAGCTGGAGTTCCACCTCGTCGCGCCAGGGACTTTAAGTTTTTTGCCGATAGCATCCTTTATCTCGTTGGCTGCGACAGTTCGGCGGCCCTGGGCATTCCACAAAGACTGTGCCTTGGCAGCCGACCTTCTGAAGATATTCCTGCCACCATGGTTCCATTGTGGGACCTAAAAAAAAGAATATTTATTATTTGATATTTTATTACAATTCACAAATTAAAAAATAATAAATTGTAATTTGCATCTTTTTAGTTTTTACTCACTTTGGAAACATTCTCAGACACCAGGAGGTTCAGAGTGTGTGAACCACACCTCTGGTGTTTAGGCAGGCTAACCTCGGCCTCGTTAGCCTGGTCCAGGGCCTCCTCCATAGATATGACCTGAGGCTCGTCAGCCAGCTCTTCGTCAGGCTTGTCCTCGCCAGGTTGTATGACGACGTCCTCTTGTGCAAAGTTGACAAATGCACTTACATAGTTTGTGCCATTGTCTGTGGTCGTGCAGAGAATCTTGCTGCTGATGCTGAAGTCCTCATGCAGCTTGCTCAAGGACCTCGCCAAGTACTCGGCTGTCTGGCTCTCCTTCACTTCATCCCCAAGACTGCAGTCGTCCTCTCCAGGGTGGCCTTGTCCAACCACGAGACTGTGGAGCCTATGAAGGCCCGGTTGTGGCTCGACCAGCTGTCGGCAGTGGTGGCCAGGTAGTCCTGCTTGGACATGATCTGGGTGAGCTCATTTTTGGCCCTGGTGCTCATATGCTTGATGTCGTCGCCAAGCTTTTTCCTGGACGGCAGCTTGAACTGAGGGTTCAGGTAGTTGAGGAAGGCCCTGAGCGCCTCTGACTCTGTTGTTATGGTGGGCAGCATGTCGCGGATGATCCACTGAAACATAAAAAAGATGTGTGAGTATTTGAAGTTAAATTTTTTATATAAATTATTTTTATTTATTAAAGTTAATTGATTTATTAAATCATTTTCATACAAAAACAGTAGAACTTTTAAAAGTAAAACTTACCTCATAAAACAGATCAAGGGCCTTCTGCTGGTCAAACCTCTCAGCCATAGCCTCAATACAGCCCTGCCTGAGGCTTTTGGTATCCCGACCACCACCAGAAGCAGAGCGGCCACGTTTGCTGCTGCCATCTAAGGCTGCTTTTAAGGCAGGACTATCTAAATGGTGCTTGGTGGCATAATGCTTCTTTAAGTTGCTCTTGGTGTCATTCTGAAGCTTCAGCCTCGCAGTGCAATTTTTCTTGGCGCAGAGGGCATACCCGGCGTCCCTGCCGACACCACACTTGAAGAAGGGCTTGAGAATGTCCCAGTCTCTGTAGAGGTCCCTTTCCCTTCTGGAACCGTGACCTCCCTCGGCTTGCTCGGCCTCGGTGTCGGCAATGTCCATGTCCTTGGCTCGACTTATGCCAGGCATCAGCTCCGGACTCGAAAACTCTGGCAATTGGATATCGCTGGCGTCAGATTCACTCTCAGCGAGGCCGCTTGGGTTCGTGGACCTTGGTGTGTCAGACTGAGCACTTGGGTTTCTCGACCTCGGTGTGGATGTCACGTACTTATCCATTGTCAGCGGTGAGTGTGATGTGAGTAGAGTAGTCTAGCCTCCTTGGGTGTCCTCTCCAGAGTGTTGTCAGTGCAACGGTTGAAGAATGTCTTACTATTGTAGCACTGTTTAACTAAATCGTAACTTACGGGACTCGGTGACAAGAAAGTCTGCAGACTGTGCAGATTTGTAAACACTAAACAAGCGCTCTGATTGGCTGCTGCAGTCACCGGCGCATGCGCGGTGGCTGCGCGTCACTAACAAGCGTTCTGATTGGCTGGCAGCCAGCAACGGTCACAACATGACGAGTCTGTGTGGTACAGATAAAGCAACGAGTTAAACACCACGAGTATATTTCCAAGTTCAAAGAAGGGCAGTCCAGGCAGTACTACTAGTCTTTGTTTCGCATTACTACACACAGTCACACAGGCTTGCATATCGAGCACATTTCGAGCAGTGGTCATTTGAGACACACACACACACACACTTACACGCCCATACTGATATAGAAGTAGAGAGAAGCGATGAAGTAAAACACAATGCTAATGGTCAAAGGCGTCTCTAGTTGTTACAGAAACATAGGTGTCTCCACATCTGTATGCCGCGGAAAAGTTGAAAACCAATGTTTGGTCGTCTTCGTTTTTTTCGAATTTTTCCCCGGATACGGAGGTTCGGATTCGCGAAAAAAAGACGTTCCGAACCCGGAAGTCCGAATCTTTTTTGACGTCGGTCCGAATCCGAACCTCCGAACCCAAATCCGGGATTTTGCCGGTCCGAACAAATCCGCGGATAAAGGTTCGCGAACATTTGTTCGAAACGCCCACCTCTGATTATAACATACAGTTTTTGAAAAAAAAGAGGCTATCTGTAGTATCTGCTGATCATTGCACAAGTTATAATCTGATTTAGGCCTGCACTTCCACAAACGAAAACTCAGGACACACCTCTTCATGTCATTATGAACAGTTGCCTAGGTCTCAACCAATTTCCAAACCCTACTACAGCTTTGCCGGAATCGACTGGGACACCGCAGATGAAATAGGCAATTCAACATCATAGCGTCCGTGACGTAGACAGACTTGGGACTGAAGGTTATAGAATCACGGGGATATTTGATGCGTATTTAATGCAGATCTGATCCATCGTTCGATAATACGTTGGTATTGATGAAAAACTGTAAAAAGTACTATAATTACTATAGGCTAAAGGCTACCCAAGAAGAGGGTATTACAAAGGATGCACTAGAATACTCTAAACCTCAAATACAAAGAGTTTTAAGACTTACATGGTTTGGTTAGGCGTGGGGTGTGTACATCTTTCTAGATCGGACCAAGACTGGCGCCTAGAGATGACGTGACACCACCCACAGTAACCGGTTCTTACACACCTTCTTAAGTCTAATTCTTTAAGAGCACGTTGCACAAATAATGAGATGTTATCTTGCAGCACAGCTTGCAGACAACTTACAACGATAGTATTCTTAAGCAGACGAAGCTTCTGCTCGCAGCATACTTAAATTAAACATTACGAAAAACAAACTTGGAAACCTCTTCCGAGGGGAAACGAGCCTTACGACAAAAAGATATGTAAACATGGGGATACACGGACATATAAAAAAGCCCCGTTACCTCTCGTAACGGCACACTCCCTTCCTAATTTTCTAGGGGGAAAAATTACCAAAACTATTGACCTAGCAACACAAGCTCAGAAATGGGTCTTACATATTCATGGGCTTTGTTGTTTACCACAACTCTTACTTGGACCTTCCTGACTAAATCATCCTTGCCAGGGAATACTTTGTTTACAATACCCAAGGGCCACTGTCCTTGGGGACACTCTTGATTTTTTACCAACACTACATCATCCACCTTTACATTTGGAGAGGAATTGACCCACTTTCTTCTGGGTTGTAAAGAGGAAAGATACTCTTTCTTCCATCTCTTCCAGAATTCCTCAGCAAGGTGATGGACATGCTTCCATTGAGATTTGTATACTGCCTTAATATCTATCTCTTCAGGAAGAGTTACAGGAATATCAGTTTTCTGAGTGAGAAGGATGGACGGAGACCACCTTCATCGGTAATGGCAAGCAAGTTCAGTGCTTTGACAGCACCTACAAAGTTCGTGCCTCTGTCAGAACGCATCATCTTAACTGGGCCACGAATACAAATGAATCTCTTTAAGGCATTAATGAAGGAAGAAGTACTCAATTCTTCTACAGTCTCTATGTGGATAGCTCTGGAAACAAGACAGGTGAACAGAACGCCCCATCTTTTACTTTCGAGGAAGGAACTTCTAGTGCGCCGAGTTTTTATATGCCAGGGGCCAAAAAGGTCAACTCCTACATAGGAAAATGGCGGATTGGGAGTAAGTCTATCGACGGGTAAGTCTCCCATCTTCTGAACACACACACCTTACCTCTTACCCTTTTACAGGTGACGCATTTGGAAATGACCTTAGAAATGGTACGTTTCCCTCCCAAAATCCAGAAACCACCTGTACGGACGGCTCCTTCTGTAATCACTCTCCCTTGGTGGTGCACTGTCTCATGGTAGTGACGGATCAACAACAAGCCTAAGTGGGATTCCTTTGGAATAATAATAGGCCTTGCAAGCATACCAAGTACATCACTGCCTTGACTCAACCTGCCTCCTACACGAATTAGGCCCTTCTGGTCTAAATAAGGAGACAGAGATGCAATGGGACTGGAAGGAGGTAAACAAACTTCACCTTGCAATTTAGTCATGGCAGACGAGAAATAATCCTTTTGGTATGTCTGAACAATGAAATCAGCTGCATCTTCTAGTTGATCGGGTGACTTATGTTTGTTGCATATATGCCAACCTGAACAACACTTGTTACCTTGTTTGAAAGAACGGGCTATCTGCTTAAGGAGAGCTACCGCTCTTACAAGTCTCCTCCAACAGGAGAAATTAGAGAACCTCTGAGCTAATGACGCAATTGCAGGCTCTACATTGCTTTTGTTTGCACTAACAAGGGGTTCAGACTCAATTGTGTAGTCTGATACCTTTACTTCTTTATCTGTCTCAGGGCTTACAAGAGGAAAACTTCCACTGGTGGATACAACATCCTCAAATAAGCTTGAGGGACCTGACAACCAATCACTCTGATTTAGGTTGGTTATTTCAAGACCACGGGTAGCCAGGTCTGCTGGATTACAATCTGTAGGTACATAATGCCATTGGTTAGGTTCGGTGGACGACCTAATGTGGTCTACTCTGTTACTCACGTAGACCTGAAATCTACGCCTTTCATTATGAATATAGCCCAAGACAATCATGCTGTCAGAATAGAAATGCCTTGCGTCTAAGGGTTTGTCCAAGCAATCCGAGATGGAATTGCTGAGATTAACTGCCATCACTGCAGCACACAACTCTAACCTGGGAATAGTATGACCATGGTTGGGAGCTACTTTAGCTTGTCCCCTCACAAAACACACCTGGTAGCTTTTGGTATCACTGAAAACCTTAAGATATGATACAGCTCCTACTGCTACTCTGGAAGCATCTGAAAAGGTATGAAGCTCTATCCTGTGAGCTTGAGACAAAGAAATACTAGCAAACTGACGATTGATGCTTATATCCTTGAGGTCCCTTAAGGACGTTAGCCATCTGGACCATTTGGTATGGATCTTAGCTGGTATGGGTTCATCCCAACCACACTTTAGATTGGTTATCTCTCTTAGGAGTAGTTTTCCCACTATTATTACTGGAGCTAAGAATCCCATGGGGTCAAACAGACTATTTACAACAGACAGTATCCCTCTTTTTGTCGAAGGCTTGTCTGAATCCATGAACTTATAGACGAAAACGTCTCTTTGGATGTCCCATAAGAGGCCCAGGCTAGACTGCATAGGCATAGAGTCAGAAGTTAGGTTCAGCTCCTGAAGGTTATCAGCCAGCTCACTGGTGGCAAACTTTTCCAGCACTTCCTTACTGTTGGAAGTGATCTTGTGCAAGCGCAGGCGTCCTCCTTCTTGAAGTGCTGACTTAGAGTCTTGGATTAACTTGTAAGCAGTCTCCGCATCTGGCAGAGATGCTAACCCATCATCCACGTAGAAATTGTTCTCTATGAAATAGCGAACTTCAGGAGAGGCATCTTCTACAGACTTACGCAAGCCATAGGTGGCAATGGCGGGAGATGGCGTGTTCCCAAAAACGTGAACAGTCATTCTATACTCAATCAACCTTTCATCAGGGTCATTATTCTTGTACCAGAAGAATCTGAGATAATCTCTTTGCTCAGTCTTCACTTTGAAATTGTAGAACATCTGTTCTACATCAGCTGCCACTGCTACAGCTTCCTGACGGAAACGTAGAAGAATCCCGAGAATACTGTTTGTCATATCAGGACCTGACATCAGCATATCATTTAGGGAGAACTCTCTGGATTTGGCAGAAGAGTCGAACACAACCCTGATCTTGTCAGGTTTCTTAGGGTGGTACACCCCAAACAATGGAAGATACCAGCACTTCTGATCAGACTTCAATGGTGGTGCAACCTCAGCATGCCCACGATCTAACATCTTTTGCATGAAGGCCATCATATGCTGACGTTTTTCCGGCTTTGTGCTGAGGCTACGATGGAGAGACAGTGTGCGGTGCCACACAAAGTCTCTATTATTACTGGTGGCTACAACATTGGGACGGAAAGGCAGTGGCGCGACCCAATGACCACTTTGATCCTTGCGGAACTCTGAGTTCATAACATCCAAGAACTTCCTGTCTTCAATCGACAGGGCGGCCTTGTCATCATCTTTGGTTTCCTTGAACAAATCATCCTTTACTTCAGAAACATGAATCTGGTTACCACATGGTGCGACTATAGAGGGACGTCTATCATGTACAAAGGATGTTTTGAAACTGCTAATGACAGGAGGCCTACAAGTGCCATGGAGACACACTTCCCCAATGATTGCCCAACCCAGACTGGTCTGTTGAGCTAGAGGGGCATTGACAGGTCCAATTCTCTGGTCAAAAATGTAATGAGCTGAAGGCACATCTCGACCAATGATGAGTAGAATCTCAGCTTCAGGAACCAGAGGTGGAATACATTCGGCCAGATCGGACAGATGGGGATAACCACGAGCTATGGCGGGGGTGGGTATCTCTTCTCTTACATTGGGAATGCTGTCGCATTCCACTAACTGAGGGATATGTACCTCTTGTGAGTTATGCCAAGACACGATGGTGTAATTTTTGGTGGTGCGCCCAGAAGCGCCCGTTACACCTGCACAGGTAGCTAGACGATATGAAACCCGTTTGCTCAGCTTGTCAAACAAATCGAAAAACTCAGACCTTGCTAAAGAGCAATTGCACTGATCGTCTAGGATGGCATAACACCACACTCCGAGCTCTGGCTTACTTTCAGGATAGACCTTTACCAAGAAGGTCTTGGCACAGGACTTACTCATGGAGGTGGGGTTACTGCATATCAAGGTACATTTGGAATTGACCGCAGCATCCTCCCCTCCCTGAGTCTTTAATATGGGGGTAAGAACATTTGGAAGCGGCACTTGATTGACTACAGGGGAGCGAGGTGTTTTATCTTGAGCAACCTCCCTTCCATGCTGTGTAACCGCTTGAGTCGAACTCCTCTTCGACCTGGGTTCATCGTGATGTAAGGCAGTCACATGAGTATGGGCCTTACAGAGTTTGCAGAAAGTTCTCTCTTTGCAGCTGGAAGGAGGATGGTTACCTTTGCAACATCTGTTGCACATTCCTTTATCGTTTAGGAAAACCTTCCTCTCGCTCACTGACATGGTGCGAAAAGCCCTGCAGAAATCCAAATGGTGTACGTAGGCATCATGGTAGACGCAAAAATCTCCCTTTTCTGCCTTTGCTCGGTAGGACTAGCGGCGCCAACAGACCTGTCAGCGCCCATGGTCGACTTACTGCCACTGGACAACATGGTGTCAGTCTTCTTCACACGTACTTGAGGAAACTTAGAGGGAGGTGGCTTCTCTGGTTTCACAAAACCATCGGCTCCAAGGCTTTGATAAGAGAAACATGGATCATTCTCGACCCTTGCCATCTCCTTCACAAACTCAATGAAGAAGGAGAAAGGTGGGTACGGCACACCGTGAGCAGTCTTGTAGTTCATGGCTCTGCCAGTCCACGCTTTCTGTATACAGGGTGGAAGTTTTGCGACAATGGGATTGATGCCTGACGAGGCGTCATAATATGCAAACAGTGTACTGTATACAGGGTTAGCCTTCAAGGCTTCTATCTGATACAGAATGTCACACAGGTCGTATAACCTTAAGGTGTCTCTAGGTGAAATCCTAGAGAAGTTGGCGAGCTTCTTTTTAATTGAAGTCTCAATGATCGAAGGGGCAGCAAACCTGTCATCCAAGCGCTCCCAAATTCTACTGCACGCCAGGTTTGGATTCTTGGCATTTGAGTTTCTGGTTGTACGGGCCCATTCTTTAGACTCAGGACCTAGGTACTTAACTAACAGGTCTATTTCCTCCTTACATGAGGTGCCTAACTCTTGCACGACTTCCTTGAAACTCTCTTTCCAAACAGCATAGTCTTCCGCAGTATCATCAAACGTAGACAGCCTGCTAAGAAGTAAATCCTTCCGCAAGAAGAACTTGCTCAAATCGGCAGAATTGGAGGTTGTCCCCAACCTAGGAGATGCACTCCGAGGAGGTTTTACTACAGGTGGTGACACATAAGAAACATGGTTAGCAACAGGTTGCTGCGCAGGTTGCACAGACCTCACCTTTACCTTTTCGATACGAGGTTCAAAACTGAATGGAACATTGTTAGCAGGCTGTGAGTTAACTCTGAAATCAGAACAGGGCTTGAAAACAGGGCTTTCAGGATTCAAGCCTACCAGATCCTTCTGACTAGCGGAAACATCGACTATACCACCCTGTTGCTCCACATATAGTTGGGTGCGGGTAGCGACTGTACCTTTTAATTGGTCCCAGTCACTGCATGTTTCCCAATCATCGTCAGGTCCTAAGTGCCTAAGTTCGGCTTCGGCTTCTTCCAACTCCTTTTGCTGTGTCATAACTTTGAACTTGGCCTGCATTTCAGCCTGCTCTTTCATAAGCTGACCCTCCTGTTCGGCAAACTTAACTCTGATACGAGCGGTCTCCACCTTGGCTCGTTGCTTCCTTGCAACACTAACACTGGTGCTACTGGAACGACCTGACCTAACCGACCTTCTTGAACTGCCCTTCATGGAAGGGGGCATACAAAACTCAGAGTGGTCGACGAGGGATAAAGGAACTTGATTGGACTTCGGGTCATCTTGTAAAAACGGTTCAGTGTGGTGTTCCTCTTCCGTGACTTCAACTGAGGAAGAGGAAGCATAGTTACTGATTACCTGACGAAAAGATGCCTGAAAATCCCTGTCTTCGTGCTTCACTGATTCAGCACGAGCCAGACTTTCTGAAGTACGTTCACGCATTAAGAATTCCAGGTGCCTTTTTACAGTATCCTGGTACACAGCGTGGGCCTCATACAACCAAGGACCATGATTCGGTTCTTCCAATAAGGCTTGTACTCCTTCTCTACTCGCCTTTACCCTCTCTTCATGCTGATCAGACGCTCTCTGAAAAGCCTCTTGCCCTTCAGCCGTGAGGACTCTGACCCTACCAGAGACGGGTCCTTCATCTATACTGTGGTTGGAAGACATATTGCCAAGCGAGAGAAACAGTGAGAGACAAGACAGTAATATGATAAAGAAGACAAGGAAAACTCGAACTTAATCGAAAACCACGGAGTACGTTACCACACTCCTAACTATACGACTATTGAGGTAGACAACAACAGATTAAACCCTACATTTGGTTCAATCTAAAAATGCACATTAGTCGCATGCTTATATTAACATATGACAGGATTTAGGCAAGGTAGCTTGCCTTCAAAGGAAAAACACATGCTTAACTGCGACGAGGTGTTATGTAAACACTGTTGGGGCTTGGCAACCATACGTTGTTGCCACATCACACTCGCGCGCCGATACGATCACTAAGACTGCCACATCACACTTCGCGCGCCGAGACGACACAAGATCACTACACTTTGGCTTGCGCTACACTACACTTAACTTGGGCTACAACACCCAAGCACACACACGCAAACTTATGCCAGGAAGGCGACACATCAAGTTCATGTGGTGACGACGAGGGGAATCTAGACGTGGCAACGGCGTGCAGGGCGTGGTCTGGCCGACACCTCATTCCTATGCTTTCTTCATCTGTTCGTTTCTATCGAACCATTTTTTCATTTTGCCGGAATCGACTGGGACCCCGCAGATGAAATAGGCAATTCAACATCATAGCGTCCGTGACGTAGACAGACTTGGGACTGAAGGTTATAGAATCACGGGGATATTTGATGCGTATTTAATGCAGATCTGATCCATCGTTCGATAATACGTTGGTATTGATGAAAAACTGTAAAAAGTACTATAATTACTATAGGCTAAAGGCTACCCAAGAAGAGGGTATTACAAAGGATGCACTAGAATACTCTAAACCTCAAATACAAAGAGTTTTAAGACTTACATGGTTTGGTTAGGCGTGGGGTGTGTACATCTTTCTAGATCGGACCAAGACTGGCGCCTAGAGATGACGTGACACCACCCACAGTAACCGGTTCTTACACACCTTCTTAAGTCTAATTCTTTAAGAGCACGTTGCACAAATAATGAGATGTTATCTTGCAGCACAGCTTGCAGACAACTTACAACGATAGTATTCTTAAGCAGACGAAGCTTCTGCTCGCAGCATACTTAAATTAAACATTACGAAAAACAAACTTGGAAACCTCTTCCGAGGGGAAACGAGCCTTACGACAAAAAGATATGTAAACATGGGGATACACGGACATATAAAAAAGCCCCGTTACCTCTCGTAACGGCACAACAGCCATCATGGATTTAGAACAGGCAGTCATCCAAGCCATCAGTACCATACTTGGTCCAGACACTCCAACTTAAGGGTGTTTCTATCACATGTCTCAGAGCACTAGGAGAGAAGTTCAAGATCTTGGACTCACCAATCCCTACAAGAATAACGACGAGTTCCGACAGTTTTGTGGGGAAATGAATGTCTTAATTCTATTACCAGTCAACGATGTGAAAAATTGTCTTCGCTACCTTCGAGATTCCTGTCCTGATGGTATTCTTTTACTCTGCTACTTTGACAACACTTATGTGTCAAGTACATATCTTCCAAGACGCAGAAAAAATAGCAACCAGGATTTTCTGTCTTCAACCTTCGCCACCTTGCTTCCTTCTATAAAGCAAGGTTTACACGCTACGATAAATTGTAGCGTGTAAACCTTGCTTAACCCATTCAACTCCGATGACAAGATGTCTTGTCATTTGGTCAAATAAAAAAAAATCATAAAACACCAAAATGTTTGATCAAACACCAGAAAAATATGACGTCAATCCTCGCTTCGCTCGCAGCGAAGCGAGGACCGCCGTCATATTTTTCTGGTGTTTGATCAAACATTTTGGTGTTTTATGATTTTTTTTTTATTTGACCAAATGACAAGACATCTTGTCATCGGAGTTGAATGGGTTAACTGTGCAATGCCCATGATGCCACCAAGAAGGAATCCTCGAAGACCAACAACTTGTGTGAAGGCTAGAACTGTCAATTCTTCCATCTTGTAGGATATCATCATCATCCAACAATCCGGAAGTGCATTACTGCACTTCGCCAAGAGGAAGCCACAGCTACTGATCAAGTAGCCCGCGATGCAGTTGGTGAAAAAGAAGAGAGTCTATATTCAACTCCAGCAACGTCTGAAGAACCTTTGCACAGACCATGTGCAAAGCTGCAAGATTCCAACAGAGTTTCTTAAAGGCGTAGGCCGTCCAAGTTAGGAACTGCTTCTGTATCATCAGCTTGTGGTATTAGGGGAGGAGAAGCCGTCGGTTGCCAACTGATCCTGTGTGGAAAGATGTAGGAAAAATATATTGATTGAGAGCGGTGGTTCATAAACGAGCTCAGAGCTCAGGTCGAATCTCTTCCGATGCAGAGGCAACCCGAGCAGGTTCCTTCTGCAGGGTGACAAGTCCAATTATGTGAGTATAATTTGTCCCGACTAGTCGTGCTTTGGATAGGCTCCTTGGTTACCATACCTGGGGTTGTGTTTTGTCTTGTAATTCGCTTCTCTTCAAATTCTCTCGGGTTGTGGGGTACTCAAGCAGTTGTTTCTCTCAGAATCGACTCGCCATGCGGTAATCTGATATAAAAGCAAGGTTTACACGCTACGATAAATTGTAGCGATTTATTGTAATGAAAAGGTTGTTACAATTTGTCATTACGTGTAATTAAAAGGAGATCGTAGCGATTTCCTGTTTACACGTAATGACAAATTGCAACAACCTTTTCATTACAATAAATCGCTACAATTTATCGTAGCGTGTAAAGTTTGCTTAAGTGGTTCTTGTTTATGTAGATTTCTTCTACTGTTTCTTGATATGCTGGGGTCTGCCCACTGGCGAATCTAAGGCGTTTGTTTTGAAAGCTTTGTAATTTCTGATGATGGGTTTTGGAGAGGGTATTGAGAGGTACATGTGGACATTCTATTATGGGCCTTAATGAGTTTTTGTATAGGCGCACCTTGTTTTGTACCGTCATTGTTTTCAATATTTTCAGTTTTCCCGCGATGACATTTGATTGTTTTGACATCTTGCTGACATTTGTCATTATGTCCCGTTGTGTCAGTTTTAGTCCCTAAAATTTGCCAGTCCTTGAGCATTCTAAGATTTCGCTTTCTAATTAGATGTCGGCCTGAACTTGGCAATTGGTATCACTTCGAATCTAGATTTATTGATCTTTATTTTCAATTTCTCTTCAAACTCCGTGATCTAGTTGATCGGCCATTTCCGTTTGTTTTGCCATAAGTTTGGTTGATATTTCTGGGTAGACGATGCTTTTTGTTATATGACCCACACACTTTATACGTAGTCAGTTTGCTGGGGAAGGAGGAAAGTCTGCTCTGTACACCGTGTATAGTGTTGGTGATAGACACGATCCCTGTGGTACACCACTGTTAACCCATTAAACTTCGATGACAAGATTCTTGTCATTTGGTCAAATAAAAGAAAAAATCATAAAACACCAAAATGTTTGATCAAACACCAGAAAAATATGACGTCAGTCCTCGAGGACTGACGTCATATTTGTCTGGTGCTGTTTGATAAAACATTTTGGTGTTTTAAGATATTTTATTTTATTTTACCAAATGACAAGAATCTTGTCATCGAAATTTAATGGGTTAACCACTTCAGTAGGAGTCAAATTCTCGCAAGCAACGTCGGCTGCCATCACATTACTCGCATTATAAAGTATAAAGTCACTGCTGTATTACTCGTTCTCTTTTACTATAAAAATAAACATAGAAAACGTGATCAAACCAGTCCACAGAATCCAGGGGTAACTCATGTACAACTACAATATATATATATATATATATATATATATATATATATATATATATATATATATATATATATATATATATATATATATATATGTGAATAAATTCGCTAGTGGACAGCGACATCAATCATACAATCTAAATAACCGTCGCGCAGAGGATTCGAACCACCGCCAGAGACTCAAGAGAGTCCGTAAGATGGTTGAGTGGTCTAAGGCGGGTGCTTACGGACTCTCTTGAGTCTCTGGCGGTGGTTCGAATCCTCTGCGCGACGGTTATTTAGATTGTATATATATATATATATATCTATATATATATATATATATATGTATATATATATATATATATGTATATATATATATATAAACAAGACGCCGACATCCTCGTGTAACTTTGCACCTCATGACGCCAACGTACCGAAGTGGAGGAGAAAATGACCGCTTTAGTGTTCTTTTAGTTGGATTCTTGCTGTGTCCCGTTAGGAACCCACATACGAGCCTTTCAGTTCTTAGGAGAATAACATTTAGTTTCAGCCCGTCTTGCTCAACTTTATCGAAGGCTTTGCTGGCATCTCGGAGTACTAATATGCATTGTTGTTCTGCTGTCATTGCGTTGGCTATCTGCAATTGTGGTGGTAGTACGTCGTTGTAGTCGAAATCCGTTCTGACGGGAGTTATGTAATTCGTCGTGTTTGAGATCCTGCCTCAATCTTATGTTTATTGTTTGTTTGTTTGTTTTTTCCCAGCATCTTTACCGGTACCTCAAGCAATGAGATTGGTGTGAAGTGTTGTAGGTTACTCTGGTGCTTTCCCCGCTTTTGAAACCAGTGCGACAATGGCATTTATGGATGGCGTTGGTGAGTGTCCGGTGGAGAGACTGGTCATGAAAATGTGCGCTGATTTATTGATCATGTTGTTTGGTGGTAAATCTTGACTTACTTCTCGTGCTCTGTGTCGAACTCTTCGTTTTCGTCCTCGCTGTTGTTAAACTATTTTTTCCCACGTATCTTCGGTGTAGTTGTTCCTGTTGCTTCGAGTCGAATATCTTGTCTTTCTTTTCTTTATAAAGGTATTATAGAGTGCTGTTTTATCCTTTTCCATAATACCTTTTTTTTTAACCATTTCTTTATTTCGTGTAGGCATTTGTTCTCCCGAAGCACGTCGTTCTGTAGTTTTTTGTACTGATCTCTTAATGCCCAATGTCCATCCAGTGAATTGAACAAGCTGTTGCATATCATTATACTGAGTTTGAAGAAAACAAACTGTGTAGCTAGTGTGAGGGTGAGAGGTTGTTCTGTGGCAAGTAATTGGAATGCTATCCCCTATTTCTTCCTGTATGTCCTTCTACCATTCTTTAACAGCTTCGTTTATCTTTGAGTGATTTGATATTGAGATCAGGTTCTTGCTTCTCTTTGAGGTTCTTTTTTGAATGATTTCCAGTTTGCATTTTTGATGTTGAGTCTTGGTGGTTATTTATGGTTAGTGGTCCGGGTGTGATATGAATGTTCATGACTGCGTCGTTGTTAGTATCAGGTCTGATGACGTGACACTGTTCTGTCGAATGCAAGATGGGAAATCTGGGCCTTTGTGTCATAGTATCCCTCTTATATTGTCGTATATTGCCGTGCCATCATTGTTGTGATTGGAATGGTCTAGTACCGTCTGTCAGGCATTTAGGTCTCCAGTGATATAGATGGGTTTTCTGTGGCGGAGCAATTGGTTCAAATTTTGTTCCGGGAGGTAAGGTCTTCATGGTGGAAGGTACATGGTGTATATTATGAGGGGGGCTCTGTTTTTACATGTACTGCCAGGACTGAATCTTCAAAGTCTAGTATTATTCTACGCTTCAAGCCTGATCTTAAAACAATGGCCACTCCATCGTTGATGTCATCACTCATATTCCACTGGTACACTTTGTATCCAAAAACTTTGACCTTATTGTTATTCTTTATCTCGGTTCTGTTGAGGAGTGTGATATTTGGATCTAATGGAGAGTACATAATTGCCAGATCTTTTCTTCTGTCGAATGACCAGTGTAACACGTTTTGTAT
>NC_134788.1:62046227-62083730 GCF_046742065.1 Oratosquilla oratoria
GAAGAAAAAAAGAGTTTAAATGTGTTTAAGATGAAATGCCCGAGAAGTATGGCAGGGGTTACTAGGCTGGATAGAGTGAGAAACGAGGAGGTGAGGAGGATAGCGGGGATAGACAGAAAGCTGGGAGATAGGGTTAATGAAAGAGTATTCGGGATGGTTTGGACACATGGAAAGAATAAGTGAGGAGAGATTAGTAAAAGAGGTGTGGAAGGCAGAGGTAGAAGGGGTGAACATGTATGGACGACCAAGGATGAGATAGATAGATGGGACAAAATGTTCATTGGGAAAGGGGAATGTCAATTGAGGAACGACGGGAGAAGACAGAAGATAGGGGTGAATAGAGAATGGTAGTGTATGGATGTTGCTGTGTTGAATGTAAGGGAGTGGGTGGGGGATGGGGGTGATTATGTGTAAAAAATAAATAAACAAACAAATAAATAAATAATAATTTGACGCAGCCCGAAGGGACTTCTCCCCATCTTATATTTTTCTGCATGAGGGAAGCGGTATTGCTGTGGATGTACTGAGTCATGCGACACTGCTTCTGACCCAGGGCAGTGGGCGAGATGCAGGGATGGCCCGTTATCCAGGAGGAGCCATGATAATAGAAAGGGAGTGGGCTGAATGGGAGTGGAGTATGCGGAGATGGCGTGGGTGGGCGTGAATTTTATGACTTCTTTTGGCTACCTACCTTATTAGGAGGAAAAAGCCTTTGGTGTATATATTCATCTATCTATTCATTTGTTTATCATTATATATATATATATATATATATATATATATATATATATATATATATATATATATATATATATATATATATATATATATAATGTTTATTTATTTATTTATATACTTATTTATATATCTATTTTTATCCCAGAGGTGTCCAGAAAGGAGGGTGATCAAGAGGAAGTAGTTTCTCATTGAAAAGTAGGATAAAGGAGAAATGGATTTTAACTATCGAGTGGTATTGGGTGACATGTTAGCCCATTAAACTCCGATGACAAGATGTCTTGTCATTTGGTCAAATAAAACAAAAAATCATAAAACACCAAAATGTTTGATCAAACACCAGAAAAATATGACGTCAGTCCTCGCTTCGCTGCGAGCGAAGCGAGGATTGACGTCATATTTTTCTGGTGTTTGATCAAACATTTTGGTGTTTTATGATTTTTTGTTTTATTTGACCAAATGACAAGACATCTTGTCATCGGAGTTTAATGGGTTAAGTGCAGAAGATTCTTGTTTCAGATGTTTAAAATGAGAAGGGATAAATTTTGCCACAACTCCAAGATGGCCTTCATTTCTCCTTTGGATACAACTATGAACAAGGGACATCGTTAGTAGCTTTTCAGCTAGCCACTGGTGGGGAAACATCACATTAAGTGGAATTTCATTCTTGTCCTTTTTTGTGTGTGTGCTTTTAAGGGAAGTGGCTGAGCATTTGGAATTATCGAATTCATATATCAGTGTTGACAGTAATGACCTTTAACGGTCATTCATGGAACTAGAAAATTAAAGTGCTAAACACAAGTTAATTTTGAAGTATTTACTCGGGTGATTTCATTATCCTATTTGTTATTCAACAATGTGACCAAATTTGACTTGGTATAGGGAACAGAAATACTGTAAATTCTGAAGAAATGATCACGTCAGCCAATCTAGAGACAAGGGTTCATCTTATCACCAATACTCTTCAACCTAGTTTTGCAGAAAGCCATCAAAACTACCTCAGAGATGAAGGAAGGAGCACAAATGAAAAAAAGATAACAAATACTAGCTTATGCGGATGATGTTGTCACACTGGTCACCCATACTCATTACAGAGTACAGTCTATAAGTAATCCAGTACTTCACACATTTTACAGTTTTATATGATTACCTATTTAGGTCCAACATAGAAACCACACACATAACAGAATGAATCTGGTGAATTCCTGCATCGTATTGTAGATATGGTAAGAA
Source organism: Oratosquilla oratoria (assembly GCF_046742065.1). Classification (NCBI taxonomy): domain Eukaryota; kingdom Metazoa; phylum Arthropoda; class Malacostraca; order Stomatopoda; family Squillidae; genus Oratosquilla; species Oratosquilla oratoria. The sequence continues at coordinate 62,048,196 of NC_134788.1, forward strand.
CTTCAATATATATAGTATAAATCTGAATAAAAATATATGACAATTGTAAATGTGCTTTACCGTGCCCCATACATATCTCTATATTAGTATAATTTTCTATATCACTAAAAATGTCGATGGTAGGGAAAAAACATATCCATATTTGGAACCAGCGCAAATTTTTGGTTTAGATGTACTCAGAAAAAGAAGTGAAATTTTGTTACTCATTGTTATTTTTCGGTTCTGTCCTAGTTACACGCGATTTTTTTTCTTTTTTTGTAATTATTCTTACCGTATAATTCCTCCTCAATACAATATCGTCGTAGACAGTAACGACGCTCTATATAAAGAACAATATACGTCACTTTTCTTGACGCTCCGCCATCTCTGTTTACATTCTCCAGCCTAGCCTAATACCGCCCTCTCTCTTCCAAAGTAAGAAGGTAATGCTGGCGTTGGTATGGATTTACCTAAGTGTAGTATACAGGAGAGGAATAACGCTCATTGGGTCCGGCTCTTACTCATCAATGTATCATACATAGACTCAAATTCATGTACCTTCTTTGATGTGTAACTGCGCATGTTTCCGAGTTTTCGGGCTTCAATATATTTTTTTTCACAAAATCCTCTAACATACATGTAAGATGAAGAGGAATACAAAAATCTTACCACCTTGTCTTTTCTCTGTGTAGGGAAAGGGGGGCGAAAAGTTCCTTAATAGATTCACTCAAATTCATGTAGTGCTGCCACCAGGTGCAACTTCAATGTGTCTTTATTGCTGCAGCAAATGCATAAGAAATATTGCCAATTTGGTAAGGAGAATCAAGTCTTGTCAAAGTGCTTATTCGTTGTTTACATTCTTGCATACAATGACTATAGATACAAGGCCACAAATTAGGGAATACAACTCTTGGGTCACCATATTCTTGGCAAGTTTTTTTAATGTGAAGGATGCGGGTTACATGAACATCATGCATTATTTGGGACTGAAATACTCAAATCATTAAGTGAAAGCTCCATCTCACAAGAGGAACTATTCACTATTGCCTTACAAAAACATGAGGAAGTAAATTACTTTATAGTGGGAGGTTCCAGAAGCAATGTCATTCACCAAAACACAACCCAAAAAATAGGCTTTATGTTGTCTTTGTGATTTATGACAGATTGCTATGGGTACAAATCAGTTATCATGGAAAATTAATTGTAATTTATTTGAAGTGACTGTTTCTGAACAATCATGACTCAACAATTTGCAAGAGACAATGATATTTATTTCAGACATCCTCAGTTATTGGGTGTACGTAGACATCTGTGAAAAGTTTACCAAGATGTCTTATTTCCAGTTATTGTTGTCATTCCCTAGACTGTCTATCCAAGCAGTCCCATCTCCCTAAGGAATGCCACAGCCGAAACTGGGTTTTCCCACAAATCCTTTATAGAATGTATGTTGTGTTGTTTGCATGCGTGATTGTGTATAATGCAGTCTTCCATTATGTGTTGTATGGTATGGGGTGAAGTGTTACATCCTGGGCAGCTGTTCACAATGCAATCATCCAGCCTCTTCTAGTAGCTTAGAAGTGCTGGGTGGTGGCTGCACCACAGTCTGGCCGGGTGGACTCTGCCCTTATTTCCAGTTAAATATGCTTTTGTATCCATCATCATACTCAATATTTTTTTTTTTTTTTTTTTTTTTTTTAGTTCATACATGTGGTTCATGATTTCCCGATTAATTTTCACCTTATGTTGATTTACGAGTAAGGTTAGGTTAAGTACCTAACCTAACCTTGTTTAAAATGTTTCCTGAGGTAGGTCACATTCAAATAGGGTAGGCCACATACTACCCCAGTTTCAAATAGGCGACATACCATACTGGCAACGATTGCTATAGGGCACAAATATTCACGCAGATTACTTGTAACACATTTGAAGTGGCTGTTTCCACTGAATAACTATAAATCAACAATCTACTCCCACCGTGTGCCTTGGTTTAGTAATTGATGGAAGTGAGGAGCAAACGTGACCCAACCTAGTTATAGGTAGAGATAAGTTAGGTTAGATTGACTAAAAGTATTGTATTTCTCACTCAAGGATGTCAGAAATCAACATTTTATATTTTGGTTTATAGACTTTTGATAGTATTTGTGTGAAGTTTCAATAGTTTTCCTGATAAAAAAAAAAAAGGAAACAAGTAATTTGGTGTAGAAATCAATACAGTATCAGATTCTTATTAATCTTTCATTGATTTATAACATCCCTGGTTGGTTGTGTAGTGGTCCTCTGAAAATTTAACAAGGATTTCTTTTTTCCAATTGTGCTATTGTATCCTACATTATACACTGATCTCTTTTTCATGTGTCCTCTCTCATTTGCCTTATTATTTCCTGATTACTTTTGTACGATTTCAGTCACTTTTTTTTTCTTACAACACCATTGTTTTTAGTGTTTGCTCAACCCTCTATTTCTTTTTTCTTCTTTCAAGTTTCTTTGATACGAGTTGTTTGTTCCACTCATCTTTTGCATTTTGGTTAATGCCCCACTTTGTTTGTATAAGCTCATGTTATATTTCATGCTCTCAAAAAGTTAAATGTCAAACTTATATATATATTCTTTCAGGTTGAGTGTAAATATAAAAATTTCCTTGGTAAAGGTATCGGAAGATTCCATATATCCATCATATAATAAAGAGAATCTGGTGTGGTGTCAGTGGCACACCTATCTCACAAGTCTTCTTGAATATCATGCAACAACCCACACTGGAAAGAAGCTTTTCCAATGTGACCTGTGTGATGCAGCTTTCTCAAGAAAGAATAATCTCATATGACATGCACTGACCCACACTGTAGAGAAGCCTTTCCAATGTGACCTGTGTGATGGGTCCTTATCACAAAATAGTAATCTCAAATGACAAGCAGTGACCCACACTTGCCAATGTGACCTGTGTGATGCAGCATTGTCACTAAAGAGCTGTCTCAGATATCACATGATGACCCACATTGGATAGAAACCACTCCAATGTGACCTATGTGATGCAGCTTTCTAGACTGTTCTCAAATATCACATGATGACCTGCACCGGAGAGAAGCCTTTCCAATGTAACCTGTATGGTGCAGCTTTCTCACAAAAAAGTATTTGAAATATCACATGATGACCCACATTGGAGAGAAGCCTTTCAAGTGTGACTTGTGTGATGTAGCTTTCTCGGGAATGACTGCTCTCAAACAACACGTAGTGACCCACACTGGAGAGAAGCCTTTCAAATGTGACCTCTGCGATGCAGCTTTCTCAGGGAAGAGTGCTCTCAAATATCATGTGATGACCCACACTGGAGAGAAGCCTTTCAAGTGTGACCTGTGTGATGCAGCTTTCTCAAGGAAGAGTTTGCTCAGATATCATGTGATGACCCACACTGGAAAGAGGCCATTCCATTGTGACTTGTGTGATGTAGCTTTCTTACAAAAGAGTCATCTCAGTAATCACCTGAAGACCCACACTGGAAAGAAGCCTTTCAAGTGTGACTTGTGTGATGCAGCTTTCCCAACAATGGCTGCTCTCAAACGACACACAGTGACCCACACTGGAGAGAAGCCTTTCAAATGTGACCTGTGTGATGCAGCTTTCTCAGGAAAGAGTGATCTCAAACGTCACATGATGACCCACACTGGAGAGAAGCCTTTCAAGTGTGACCTGTGTGATGCAGCTTTCTCACGAAAGAGTCACCTCAAATATCATGTGATGACCCACACTGGAGAGAAGCCTTTCAAATGTGACTTGTGTGATGCAGCTTTCTCAGGGAATAGTGCTCTCAAACATCATGTGATGGCCCACACTGGAGAGAAGCCTTTCAAGTGTGACCTGTGCGATGCATCTTTTACAAGCAAGAGTGGTCTCAAATATCACGCGATGACCCACACTGGAGAGAAGCCTTTCAAATGTGAACTATGTGATGCGGCTTTCTCAAGAAAGAGTTTTTTCAAACGACATGTGGTGATCCACACTGGAGAGAAGCCTTTCCAGTGTGAACTATGTGATGCAGCTTTTTCACAAAAGAGTTCTCTCAAACGACACTTGGCGAGACACACTGGAGAGAAGCCGTTCAAGTGTGACCTGTGCAATGCAGAATTTTCAGGAAAGAGTTCTCTCAAGTATCACATGATGACCCACAGTGGAGAAAAACCTTGCAAGTGTGACCTCTGTTGTGCAACTTTTTCACAAAAGAGTAATCTCACACGACACATGATGACCCACACAGGCGAGAAGCCTTTCAAGTGTGACCTGTGTGATGCAGCTTTTTCACATAAGAGTTCTCTCAAACTACACATAGTGGTCCACACTAGAGAGAAGCCTTTCAAGTGTGGCCTGTGCGATGCAACTTTTTCACAAAAGGGTTCTCTCAAACGACATGTGGTGAGCCACACTGTAGAGAAGCCATTCTGACATGAACTGTGTGATGCAGCTTTTCCAGGAAAGAGTGCTCTCAAACAACAGGTCATGACCCACCCTTGAGAGAAGCCCTTCAAGTGTGACCTGTGCAGTGCAGCATTCATAGCAAAAGGTGATATCAAATTACTCCTAGTTACCTACATTGGAGAAAAGTCTTTATAGTGTGACCTATGTGATCAGACTTTTTCACAAATTATCTCAACACATAATGACCCACACTGGAGAGAAGCCCATTAAGTCTGACCTTTGTAATTCAGCTTAGCAAAGTGTAATGTCAAATGATATGCAATGACCATTGTGATGTAACTTTCTCACAAAAAAAAAAAAAAAAAAAAAAAAAAAGTCCTGTGGTGACCCATACAAGTAAGAAGCCTTTTCAGCTTTCAAAAAAAAAAAAAAAAAAAAAAAAGACCTGTGGTGACCCATACAAGAAGCCTTTTCAGCTTTCTCATGAAGGACTTGTTTCATATGTCATGTAATGACTCACATTTCCTCATAAAAGGGTGATATCAATCATTGCATGATGACCCACACTGGTGAGAGGGCTCTCCAATATGACCTGAGTGAATTAGCTTTTCCGTATATTAAGTAATGATCCCCTGTTATAGTCCTTTTTGGTTGATGAGTCATCACACACACATACTGTGAGTTGTAAATTTTAGTTGGTTTACTCGCAGTTGTGCAGTTATTTGCATGACATTGATTGGGCTATTGTGTAAATGCATTTTCTATTGTATGCAATTAAAGTTTCTTAAACATTTTATTGGGTACATCAATGTTTTTATAATTATGAATATTAAAGAATGGTGTAACTGGTGGATATAGATGTCTGCATATCATGACAGTTACAACTCTGTTTACCTTAGCATTGTGTTAAGTTGTTTGGAGTATACACCATTGTTACTTGCAATTTGTGTTACTGTAAATATATCTACAGTAATATACCTGTGTTTATTTTATCCTTTGAAAGACAGTTCTCAAATTTCAATAAAGTCATTCCAAGAGTGATATTGGATGTCGTATGTTGACGAAGAATATATTTTTTTTTTCTCTCAATAGTCTTGTTTTGTTATTATTTGTTCCAAGAAGAATATGTGGTGTCTAGTAGTAGTTTTGATTGTGCTTGCTCTTTTTAGTACCTCCTGAGAGAGAATTTCATGGTCAGATAATTTTCTAAACATAACATGGTGCTTCTATGACTTCTAATGTCTTTGCTCACTTTTATATAAAGTGTAGTTGTTAACTGACTTCTGCATGTAATGATGACATCACAAGAGAAGTTAAGGGCTAGATGAATATGAATCAATTGAAATTAAATGACGGCATATCAGAGTATCTAATAATAGTTGTAAAGAAAAATTATCTAAGTAGATTTGGAATGTCCAGCATACTATGGGACTAATATGGAAGTGAAAAGAGTGATCAAGGATTTAGGGGCGTCAACAGTAACCTGACAGTTTATGATAAAATTGATAATGTAAGAGTAACAGGATACCATTTATAGAACCCTGCTTTTATAAAGAAACATTTAGATCAGAAAACAATAACTGCTGGTAAAAAACAAGATTACAAAGCTTTACTGCAGCTCCCTTTATTATGGTCTACCAAATTATCTTCTCAAGAGCTTACAAATTATTATGAATAGGGCTTTAAGACTAAGGGTTTGTCTTGGCTTGCAAGAATCACACCATCATTAATTGAATTACACTGGTTACCAATTAGTGCATGAATTGTTTATATGTGTCTTGACTTGCCAAACCTTAAAGTTGGGGAAACCAAGAAATATACGAGATCTATTACAAGAGTTCCAACCAGAGACATCTGCGATGCTGAGCTACTGTCTAGATTCAAATTGATTAGATGTGCTGAGGAGAAACTTGGAAACTGGTTTCAGAGCTTTTGTAAGATGTGAACCAAAACTGAATAACAAGCTGCCTTATAACAGCAAAGTGACATTAAAAAAGAATCTGAAGACCCAGCTGTTCACTGAATGCTATGACCCAAGTGAAAGGACAATTACAAATGCTAAATATATATATATACTTTATTCTACTGTATTTTTTACATTTGTAGTTGTGCTAAATAAAGTACTGTGTTCTTAATACTAATACAGGTACATGGATGGGGTGGTGCAGGAGGTAAAGGTAAGGGACTGGAGAAAAATGGGAGGTGATAGTAATTGGTAGGGGACTGGAGAAAAGTGGAAGGTGAGCCAGTTGTTGTTTGCTGATGACAAAGTGTTTGTGGCAGGGTCAGAGTAGGGATTAAGGGAGTTAGTGACGGTGTTTGGGAGGGTATGTCATAGGAGAAAGAAAGTAAATGTGGGTAAAAGTAAGGTAATGAGATGTACAAGGGGAGAAGATGGCAGCCAATTGGAAGTAAGGCCTAAAGAAGAAAGGATGGAGGAAGTGGATAGCTTTAGGTATTTGGGGTCACATGTGGCAGGAGAGGGAGTGGTGCTTGAAGTAAATTGTAGGCTGAGAGAAGCAAGTACAGGAAATGCCTTGGGGTATTTAAAATGTCATAAGATATGCATTTAGTAATGGATACAAGGAGGAGAATATATGATGGGGTGATTGTGCCGACAGCACTATGTGGGGGGCAGAAGCATGGAATTTAAGAAAACCAGAGAAGAAAAGTTTAAAATGAAATGTCTGAGAAGTATGGTAGGAGTTACAAGTTTGGATAGAGTGTAAAATGAGGAAGTCAGGAGAGCTGGGGTGGAAAAGGAAAGGGTAGATAGGTCTGGTGGAAGAGTATTGTGATGGTTTGGAAACATGGAATAAATGACTGACGAAAGATTAAAAGAGGCGTGGAAGGCACAGATGGAGGGAATGAACCTGAGGGAATAACTGGGATGGGTTGAAAGGGATGTTGAGCAAGAGGGGGTTGTATGTTGAGCTAGGAAAGGAAAATGACTATATATACAACCATTCTCCATTCACCCCGTCTTCTGTCATCTCCCGTCCTTCCTCAAAGCCCCCTTCACCCCATCCATCTCATCCTAGGACGTCCCCTCATGTTCACTCCCTCCACATCTGCCCTCCACACCTCTTTTACTAGTCTTTCCTCACTCATTCTTTCCATGTGCCCAAACCATCAACAAAACAAAAGTGCTAGGAATGGACATAACATATGTGAACATGCAAAACATAAACTTGAATAATAAAATCAAAATTATATACATAACAAATCAAAAGCACATTCTCATGCAATGAAAATAAATACAGAAGAATATAAAAACAAAATAAAAACATGAATTATTAATATTTCATTTCAAATCAATGAAAGCTGAAAAACACATACGTTTATCAATGTCAAAGTCCCAGATTTTCCTGCAAGCATCAAAAGAAATGTTATAGACATTAATTTACTGGTGGCTCACTTTACTTAACTTTCTATTTTTTTTTTTTTGCTTACATTATATTGATTTTCAGGTGTTCTCTTTTTGATCAGTTTTTGATTGTAAAATCTTGCAAAGTAATGCATTTTGATATAATGTTCACTGATGAGATTCTCAGCAACCTCACATATACCAGTATTCCCTACACTTTTACTCTTTATAATGTTATTTATATTTGCTTTAATATCTGATTTATGAAATATGCTCTCAATATTTTCTTTCAATATATCTTCAAGTGTAGTAACAAATTTGATAACATGATTACTTGCATATTTCAAATACCTAATTGATTCAGAGTCCTTGTGGCATAAAAATATTTGATCTGATCTTTCTGGTATATTATGTAGCCTCTCTTCTATAAATGAGTTACATTCATTACATATGTGACTCTTTAATTTTTTTGCAAATGTAGCCTGATATATATGTTACTACATTCTCCTCAATTTTAGTATTTGTATAATCATTATGTGACTCCTCATTCTGACAGTAGGGATCAAACATTGAAAAATATACAGAAATGGCCTCATCTTTCCCTACAGAAGTGCTTTCATCCTTGGGAGTAATTTCATTTGGTTCATCTGTTGTATATTCATCAGGATTGAAAGAAGAGAAAAAATCTGCAAGGGTATCTGGTGGTGTATCTATTTGTGCTTCTGTTGAATTTTCTCTTAAAGAGAGGTTCTCCAAAATTTCTTGAAATGCAATCTGCAAATTATCATTTTGATTTCCTTTCAGGATTTCCATTATTGTATTTGCATCATTTGTACAATTACCTTTAACAGAATTTATCGTAATATTATTTGAAATTATACCATTGACTATTTTTACAAATTGTTCTGCTGTTGGCATATCATTGTTCCCCCCTGCATTCCTAACACTACTAAAAAAGTTTTCTAATGCATCCTGATTTAACCTATTTGTCAGCAAATACTTAAAATCATAATTAATATTCACATCTTGCCACAAATGTTGTAAACTTTTAATATTGAGCTCCCATCGTGCAATGCATGGAATGAAGGTGCTCTTCCCAGAGACTTGTAAAGAATTCAGCCCTATTTCTGAATGTTTGAGATTTTCTATTTGACCATTGTCTGAACTGAATGCACATCTCTTCCTCTTGAAATGATTGATGTGATTACTATTAAAAATGTCAGATAAACTATCAATTTCATTCAAGAAATTTGCAGTGCATCTTCCGGGAGAGCACCTAATTCGGCATAAGTGTTTATTCCAGCAGTGACAGTGTGACTCAAAACTTCTGCAGCTAAACATACCCTCATTTTTTCAAAAGAATTACAATACATATGTTTAGCAGTTAGCTTAGGGGCTGGCTAATTTCAGGTACATGCTGCTGTCTCTTTCATAAAAAAATTCAATATATTTCCACTTTATAGTTTTTTCATTTACTTTAAAGTCATTTTCTATTAATTTATTCCTGATGCTTTTTAATAAGTGAGGAGGATCATAGAAAAAAAATATCTTTTCATCATTTATAACTGTATATGGTGAAGCCAATGAAATATTGAGTTTAGAAAAAACACTTCTGTTGGTTGCATCCTGATCAGCAATAACAAATTTTGGGATCAATCCTGTCATTTGTAATTTTGTCAAACAATCAATGACCATTCTTTTCAACACGTCTGGCTTTATGCTTTTATTAAAAAGGAAATATCCTAAGGTCTGTTTCCATTTTGAAGCCAGACCTTTAGCCATGAAGACCATGGCATAATTAGCTGGTTTGTCTGAACTTCCATATTCTCCCAAATCTTGCAAACCATGAAATTTATCACGATGAACATCGTAATTAATGCCTTCTTTGATGGAAATGGCATAAAAAATAACACCACATACCCTTTCATGTTGTGTCATAGCTTCAGCTTTCTTTTTTAGTAATGTGAATAATGATTCATTCCACCCATTTTTTAAAATCAGCCTCTGAATCCAATACCGGATCATACGGGGTGTATGTAAAATGAATATCTGTGATAAGTAATGGTACATTGTAGAATTTCTAAAAAACAAACTTAAAGCAAGACAACGCTGGGACTGTGAGTATCGTCGACCCTTAGTTTTGACAGAATTTAACATAATTTGTGTTTTGAAAAACTCTTAACCAAACCAGCCACATGAATATACCTAAATCAGTTGCATATTCATCTGGGCCATACAAAATGTCACTGGGTCTTATATTAGGGCTATAATCAATATCAACATTACCCTCAATGTTTGTGTTACATGAATCTGGAACAAACATTGAGTAAATACTAAAGCAATTCCATCATATGTTTCCACTTAAAACAAGCCCTATTATTACAGCATAACACATAAAGTTATATATAGTCTATTGACCTTATAATTAATGCTACAGTAATGACAATAATAAATAAGTACAAAGAGAAATGTGCACTGGCATTGTACCCGTGGCAGATTTATCAAAATTTACTTCAAATTTTACAGTACTGCATTCAGGAGCTGCTATTTCTGCTGTATCATTTGAATTATCTGTAAAATTGGAAAATGGTTACAAGTATAACTAACATTTACTCTGTGCAGTTCTATAAAAATGTAACATAAAAAGAATCACATAACAACATATTTTTATTATGGCCATATCATATTCATCCACACCTGCAAGATTCTGATCTGGACATGCATCTTTGTGGAGCCTTGAGGAACCTGGATTGATATAATTCTTACATGAAAAGTGAAGGCTGCAGACTTTGCAACACTTGTTCAGATATGCCTCACTTTTATAAAGAAGACTTCTTTCATTTATTACACTGATCCATTGGTGGCATCTGCATCAATAATATATATATATATATATATATATATATATATATATATATATATATATATATATATATATATATATTGTTACATCTGCGATGTATAATTGCCAAATATGTAATTGTAATTGTTGTTTCGAGGAGATGTCATGTTACGTGCTTTGGTTATGACCAAATATATGTCACCGTAAGGTATTTTCTTTATTATGTATTGTATGTATTTATTAATGTAACTATGGTATTAGTTTATAATAATATTGATTGTTTTTTGTAATATGTTGATTGTTCAAGTGTCCATTGCGCATGCGTCTCGGCTACGTCACAGGCCGTGACGTAAAGATATTTCGTTTGTATTTCCCGCTTAAACAATGTAGGCTCGTCAGGCTAGGTAAATCCCGCCCCCCTTGTAGTATCCAATGAGCTACGAGCGTATTGCCAAAGACTATAAAAGAAAGACAGGAAGGGTTCGTAAGGTGTTTAGCAAAAATATGTAGCCAGAATTAATGCCAAATACCGCTAGATTATTGGGGTTTTAACGCCATCTATTGAGCGGTTGGAAAATTAGAAATCGAAGCGATAGCTATTGTTGCCATTTTATTGTATTTTATATATTTTTAGAATTATATATTGGTTGATATTTTCGGCCTTGTATATGATTATTATCTTAGTTCAATACTTTTTTTTTTACTTCATTTGTAACCATTACTGTGTAAATAGTATTTGCTTTCACATGCTTGACATTTGACAATATCTCATATATATAATATTTTCATACCTCTGAATTTTTCATAAAATATAAAGAAAAAATTATAATACACACACACACACACATATGTATATATATATATACACATATACATATATATATACATACACACGCGCACACACACATAATATATATATATATATATATATATATATATATATATATATATATATATATATATATATATATACTTATATGCAGAAAAAACCACTGGGAAATAAGAAGCTTAGTCCGAACGTTTTCGTCTATTTAAGACATTATCAAGGAATACAGAGTTACAGAGACAAAGGTGGATATATATACATAAAGTAAAAGACAAGCTAGGAACATGGGAAGTACACACAAGATGCTTCACAATCAGATAGAGCCGATGTTTACATATACGGACGTTTGGTCCATGACGTTACGTCACCCCCGCTTAGTAGCACTTGGAGAAGTTCTTGCAATTTTATCAATAACAAAATCATCAAGTTTAAATAATCCTAAACTTAAATTGATATTATTGTCAAAGGTTTGTGTGGTGTGAGCGTGAGTGTGTATGGCGCGGATGGGGACGGACGGTTGGCACCCCCTCCCCCCCCTCTCGGGGGGGGGAGGGGTCAAAGGGCATGAGCGCTGGTATCCCCCTTCCCACCCGAATGCGGGGGGGGTGGCCTCACGTAGGCTTGGGTGGCACAGTGCCGAACAAGGACCGCGCGTGGGTGGTGGTGAATGCGAGTGTGAGTGGAGTGTACAGTACCCAGAAAGGGGGATACGATAAGCTAGCATTAATGGTTAGGAGGTAGGGAATTAGGCTAGAGAAGTGGAGGGAGAGTTAAGTGCCGCAAAGGAATGTAAGGGCCCACCCAGGAGCGACCGAAACCGAAGACGTCATCGACCCACAAGTACTTTTGAATCACATATATATATATATATACATACATATATATATATATATATATATATATATATATGTATGTATATATATATATATATATACACACACACATATATATATATTATACATATACACATATATATATATATATATGTGTGTGATTCTCTTATTTGATTTATGTACATATGAATTTCTTTATCATTAGTTTTCATGGGTATCATATGTGGTAATATGGGCAAATGAAAGCTTAGGTTTTATTTCATAATTTTATTTATTCCAAAGAACACATATTTAGAACTTAATATAAAGGTTTATTTACCTCCAACTTGCAAAGATACAAGAGAACAGTGCACAGAAAATTAAAACAACCAACATATATCAAAGAGCAAGTCGTGCAAAAGCAAGCAAACAAAACAGAACAACTTAACAAAAAACAAAAACAAAGCATAAATTAAATGATAACATCATATCTATAATAAATGTAAAATGAATCATGCATGGTCACATATCTGAAAATTAATTATACACTTGTATAAGTACCAGTCCAGAGAGCAGAAATTCATGCATTGTAAAAGAAATAATTGTGCAAATGAAATAATCATTATCAATAATAGAATGACACATAATAAAGCAAACCTATTCAGTAAAAATAAAAAGCAAAAACTTGCATGGCTGAAACATTTACCAAAGCCTAACATGCCTTCATAAATAAAAACACTTAACACAGGTAATGCAAAGTAATACAAATAAAAGGATTATCTACAAAATCATAATTATGCATAACCTGTTAATGAAACTAATCCAGAAGTACAAAACTATGAAAATGGAAACATGTTCACTTACCAAATACCTGCTATATATTCCATTACAATGCCTTGCTGCCATTTTCACGCTATAGGATGAAAACAAACTCAATTAATTTCAATATATTTTGTCACATGTAGAGGGGGGAAGAGGGAGAGGGAGAGAGGGTGAAAGAGAAAGAGAGAAAGAAATAAAGAGAGACAGAAAGAGAAATACAGAGAGAGAGGGAGGGAAGGAGACTGACTATTCACACATGTGTGATTTTCATCAGTTTTCTGCATTTCTTTGGTGGCATACTAACATTTTCTAATTTATGTTTCCCTTTGAATGCTCTGTTATGGAACTTAACAAAATAAAATATTATAATCTTCAAAAATGTGTTGATAATCAATTTATAGGTTTCCTCACATATAGACAGATTTGTAAGTGGCTTTTCCTGTATAATGGAGGATAATTTACACTTTACACCATTCATACACATAACCCTCATTATCTCCTTTTGAAAAATTGCTTCAAAAGACTTTATCAAACAAAACATTTTATCAGTGGGAAAACAAAGAGAGTTCATAGTATTATCACCTTTACTACTGATAAAAGTTTCACGTAAGCTTAGGTGGCACAAGGTTTGGATATCTCTAATTAATGAATTATTGCAAGTTTGGCAGTCATGGATTTTTTTAAATTTTGTGACAACAATAACCACCAATATATATTATTATGTTATCTTTAATCAAGTCAGTAATAATAAATAAGTCATATTGACTGATGGCAGAAAAATCAAATTGAGTCATTAATGATTCACATGATTCCAAACTGTCCACTTCATAATCAAAATGTGTAATGAAATCATCAATATTTTTAAATTCATCATCATTATTTTGATCATTTAAAATGTTTTCATTTTCAAGATTATAATCAAAATTCATTATATGATCAATTAATTGTTGACACTCATTTTCAACAGGGTTTGCCTGTTCTATGAAATTGACAGACTGCACTGCATTTGGGGTGTTATCATGGGATTCATCTGGCATTTCTGAAATCTTTAGATAATTAGAAAAAGGAGTCAGAGCATTCTTACAATTAGAATTTTCAGCACATATAGAAAGATTATTATATGCCAGATTTTTCATAGAAGTTTTAAATTGTTGAGCATTGGGTGTGTAATTATTACCTCCTGCTTTTCTAACGCAGCTAAAAAAGTTTTCAAGACAATCTTGATTGATGCGTCGAGTTAGTAAATAATTGAACTTGCAATTTTCAGATACATCTTCCTATAATGCCATTAGATAAATATTTAGGAGCCAACCTTGTATATTTGGTATTTGTCTATGTGTTCCTATTATTTGCCAAGATCTTATCCACTCTTTAATACTTTTAAGGAATTGGATATTACTGCTGTCTTTGCTGATGGCACTTTTCCTATCTCTATAATGATTTATTGAACTAGAATTAAAAACGTCAAACAAATCATTCATATTATTTATGAATGTTGACGTTGCTACAGCTTCTTTAGGTAAAAACCCAAAAGTGGCATATATATAAATGCCACATGCAACCGTTCTGCTAAAAAGCTGAGAAGCATAGCACACTCTCATTTTCTCAAATGAGTTGCTTATTAGATGATGGTCTGTAAGTTTAGGTGCTATCCTACAGTCAGAAGGATGAGTTTTGTCCATTTTGTAAAAACCTGAAATGTGTGGAGAATATTATGACTTCCGACAGATTTCCCATCTCTTTTAATATGTAATGCTGATGGTGTAAGTTAATCTAAGTGACCGTCCCACCGAGTTAATACTGAAATACTCTGTGTGAACTTGTATACAACTTTCAACACTACAAAACTACGCACCTGTGAACGGTAGGGAACTCATCGAACCCTGAAACATACAATGGCATCATGTATCTTTATGAATATATTATTATTTCAATTATTCATATTGGTTTGGATATTTCGTGTAACTCAATTTATGACTTAACGTGGCCTTGGGGCCACTTGGAAATCTTCCTCGTCTTTGTTCTGGTTAATGACGGTGATGTGCGCAATGAACTTCAGGCGCAGCATGGAGGGTGAGTATGGGAATGGGAAAGGATAAAGGTATGTTGAGGGGAATGGTTCTCTCACAGAATCCCCTCACTGGTTTAAGACACGCTTCGTTGTATATGCACTTCACACATGATATATATGAGGTCTGTGATTGGGGTGAATTCATATCATCCCCTAGTCACGAATCACTAACACTTTGGTCAATTACATTTCTTGTCTTGGACTTGTCTTGGACTTGTCTTGTCCTCAACTAGTACTCAACTCCTATTCAACTACTACCCAACTGTGTATATGGGGGCGAGAGGGGCCTCTCTTGGTCCCGAACGCCTAGTGACCTTTGACCTCTCATTGCCAAGGGTCTATGGGAAGTACAACTTCACCTTAACTGAAGTGAAAATGTTGCACGATACATATATGATCCCCATGCATAGGAACTATGGATGGGTAATGCACCAGAACCAATACTCAAGACGGAGAAGACACCAAGTGGTAAATAATATGATTAATAATGAAAATGACGTATTGGTAACTCGACATTCCTGAGAGGGGTTAGAACAACCGGCTTGTGGTAACTAAGGGGTGTCGAGTCCTTACATAATGTTTTATATAATGTTTTCGTATATAGAAACAAAAATGATAGGCCACTCTGTCTAAATGGAAAAAGTAAGACAGTATAATTTGTTATGCATGTTTTCATAAACTAAGTTTCTAGAATACAAATTTCATACAACTTGATATGCTTAATTGCTGTATTTCAATCTTAATCCTAATTCTACAGCTATCAATTCACTAGATTAACTGAGGCCATAACCACAGATGTCTATATTAATATGTAATAATAGTCTATTTACTCTAAAAAAATGCATCTGTCGGGATTTATTCCCGACAAAATGTACCTGTTAATTGGTGAATTTATGTCATTATACTGCATATGCCAATGTCAGCACCAGACAATCTACATGATCCACATTATATGCCAATCAGCAGCATTTTCTTTAATACTTTTGCATCTTTCACATTAACAGCTCATTATGAAGAAAATTTGTGGAATGTGAAATACTCTAATTAGAATATGTCCTACAGGTTGATGGGGGCTACATCTCCAATACCCCCATGACACATTGCATCCAACTCACATTCACGTAAGAGATCATGTGGAATAAATCTAAAACTGAGTTATAACTTCATTCATACATGTTTATTAAATACTACTAAGTAATCTTATAAGAGATGACTTTATCTTCCTTAGACTGCATCCAAAACTCCAGCAATCTCTCTCTAACTGAGAGGAGTGTTGATGGGTGTATGCCACCCCCCAGCACCTACCAGAACAATTTCTATTCTTATCACATTATCACATTTATGCCAAGAGTGTGAAACAGGTCTATAAAACATCTATATAACTGTGGACTCAATTGTGGTACTAATATCTGTTGTTACAATTTGACATATGTTGCTAATTTGTTTATGATTTACAGACCATCAGTTCATCCAATGAACTTGACAAGATTTCCATTTCAATTTGCTGGTGATGCAAAGTACTTGTAGTATCCAAGTGCTGGTCAATATCTGTAAAATAATATATGTGATGTTTTGTACTGTTATAAACAGATAATGTATGTAAGGTATCTATGCTCAGAATTTAATTTGTAATTTCAAGTTGAAATGTGTCTTGTGCACATACAAAAATTAGCTAATGACAATGAAAGAATATTCTAAATAATGTTCAACTTTAAAGTAATACAGAAATATATAATATATAGAGACAAGCAATGTTTTGTTTCAAATGCAATGTGGTAATAAGATAAAGTAATTTCAATTAATCTCAGAACTGTGCTATATTATTTTCACATTGATCAAGCACTTACCTCCATCCATACTGGTTATTACTGGCTCATCTGGGTGTGCTGGATCTGATAGATAATAGAATGCATAATGAAAATCATTACTTCTTACCAAACAATGTTAATCATTGTAATCTTATGATAATGTATATTATATAAAACTGCATTGACTCACCAGGCAAATTTTGATCTGGGTATGCACTGGGGCACAAACGGGTTGATGATGCATACTGCCATTGAGAAAAATGATGGCTACATATCCTTTGACTTTTATTTAATTGTGTAGGTGTTTTCTTCCTTAATGTTGATATACCGGTTACTTGTATCCACTTTGAACATCTATCAAAAAGAAGAGAATGTTGATTTACATTTTTACTTAATCAATAAAATGACACTTATATGTCTATTATACTTAATGTTGGCAGTATAATATACACTTACCTTTGTGGTTCTTTAGGAAACCGATGGTACATGATTTCAGGATGAGAACTTTTGGACCGTTTGCAATTAACACAGGGATTACCGTCTCGCACCATGATTGGTTTGAACTAACCATGTGTTCCAAGTGACAGATGGCTCAAATGTAAACATGTGTAGTGACGCAGCCACAGGCGGTCACACACTTCCCATAGTTGGCAAGAGGTGAATATGAGCTAGCCAATCAGGAGCCAGCAAATGGTTCTCGAGCGGCTAGCGACCTCTCTTGCCAACTACGCTGAGCCGCGAGCAACCCTTAAATAGGGCAGCGGCGGCTAGTCAGGACAGAATGGTAATAATGTAATAATAATAATAGTAATGGTAATAATAATGATAATAATAATAATGATAATATCGTTACTCAAACCCGACCTGGGGTAAAACAGGAATGCTCATGCCTTACCTGGGGCTAATCAGGAACGCCCTCTACACGCTGTAAGTGAAATTTACTCACTAACCGTAAATTACACACATACACCTCTCACGAACATAGCCGCATCCCACGCACAAACATATACACTTCCTTTTTCTTCGACTAAAAATCGCTTCCTTTCTCACTTTCTCTTATACTACATCTTCTCATTTCAGTTTACCTCCCACTAAAGATTTTTCCGTTTTTCCCCCTTTCTCTCCTACTACGTCTCCTACCATTTTCCAAACTTTCGTTGGTGATATAATATACTCTTCCTCCCGGCATTGGCGCCACCGTCCAAGTTCCTAGCCCAGTTCTCCTAAAGCCACGACAACAAACTAGCCCCTAATCGCTCGCAATTCGCCCGGTGGCAATAGCCCTCTTTTATACACTACTATCTTTTCATTTTCTAACAGACATTCTTCCCCTCCCACAAAACCCGATCCCGCGCAAGCGAGGTGGTCTTTTCTTGGAATCCAGAATCCAGAATCCAGAATGGTAATAGCCACGGCAGCAGCAACAACATCTCGTCCAGTCTTGTAGCAGTTCCATCGAGCCTCGCCGTCATCAGCCGCCACCGCCTCTGACGTTAGGCTCACCATCCAGCTACGACTGATCAGATCCACTAACCAGTGGCTATTACTTGTGGTTTTACCAAAGAGATTAGAATAAGAGACCAAAGTGAATTTCATTTTCCCTGGCTTGTTCGAACCAAACCACTACACATGCAGACGATTCAAAAAACCCGCTAATACTTTCCGAATGAAGCACAGCAATCTCTAGCGTTGATTGAAGTAACTAAACTCATGAGTAATCAGTTAGGCTATTTACACACTTTTTCGGTGCCTTCCTGTCTTTCGTGAATAGTCTTTGCATTTCTCACAGAAAATACAAATATGAAATGAAAATATAGATATAAAATACAAATGTATATATGAAATAAATAACTATGAACTATGAAATATGATCTATAAAGATAATAGATATAAAATATAAAACAACAGAAAATATGAAGAGAAAAATAGAGAAGATGTATAAAAGAAATTAAACCTTCACCTTGTATGTTTACATATGACGTCATAGCCCGTCAAGCCTTAAGTTGCACTCCTTCAGCTATTTAAAACGCTTGTTTTCGTAGCTGTGATTTAAACTGGTTAAACAAGTGTGTCTTCTTGAATTCGTAAGTGCAGCGATATGGGGGTAAGATAGCTTAGTTCATGCGTAGTATGTTCGCATTTGCCACTCTTCAATTTTCATTTGGCATTCTGAGCAAGGGTAGGTACGGCGCAATTTTTTTTAACTCTTAAAAGATTGTTTGCATATGAAAGACAATTTCATTAGAAACAAAATACTTTTTATTTTTTTTAAAATAGCTTGAAAAATAAGGGAGATGCGGTTTTTTTTTAATTATTTTTTTATCACGAATTTTTGGCTAGACCAGGGGTTCCCAAACTTTTCAGCTCATCGACCCCCTAGTAAAGTTTAAAATTTTCTATAGACCCCCAGGCTATTAATTCACGATTTATGTCAGTTTATTATCATTATTGGTGTTATTGTTATTAATGCTATTATTATTATTATTATCATAGTTATTATCATTATTATTATTATTATTTTAGTTATCAATAGTGTTATTATCATCATTATGATTATCATTTTTGTTGTTGAAATATTGGTTTTAATTCTTAATTGTAGTTCTTGATTGGTCTCATAAATCACTTATGGTAATTCTAAAGTACCATAGTCACAATTTTCGTGTTTGTGGGTTGTACTTATTCTATTTGTTTATTTTTTATTTTGATCCATTATAAAAGGGCCAAATGGCAACATTCATCAAGGCAACGGCATTCTAATAATTATAATACAGATACTTTCACATATACATAAACATAAGTTTTTTAAGATAAATATTCATAATTTACCAATAGCTTGAAGAGTGATATTATATATTTTGTACTATATAACTGTAAGTGATATTTAAGCCAATAATATTACACAAGCTCGTCATCTTGATGTTCATTCACGATGTGGTTGTGTGTATGTGAGATTCTTCCTACATGCACAGAATGGGAAGGATTTTCAACTCAGAGTGAACTATCTTTAAGTTTAGATATTGGTTGGTTGATTATTCTCACTCTTTCAGTACAGGAAGAGAAAAGGATCATTTCATACCAACCATTTAATTTTAACCCATTAAACTCCGATGACAAGATGTCTTGTCATTTGGTCAAATAAAACAAAAAATCATAAAACACCAAAATGTTTGATCAAACATTTTGGTGTTTTATGATTTTTTGTTTTATTTGACCAAATGACAAGACATCTTGTCATCGGAGTTTAATGGGTTAAAGACTGCCTTTCGATCCCATAGTAATTTACTGACCCCTTTTGACCCCCTAGCAATCTACTGACCCCCTTTTGACCCCCTAGCAATCTACTGACCCCCTTTTGACCCCCTAGCAATCTACTGACCCCCTTTTGACCCCTTGGATGGTCTCATCGACCCCTGCGGGTTGATATCGACCACTTTGGGAACCCCTGGGCTAGACTATACCATACTATAACAAAAGGTTAGAGTTAAGGGTGGTGATTTGTAAACTTTTTGGTAAAGAAGTTCACATAAACTCTTAACCATTGGTCCAATTTTATTGAAATTTGGAATACTTGGGTTTTATGGGTCAACAAATCACCAGAGCATGTCAAAAACAATGTGGAGCATCTCCATCATACCAAATTTGCCTTTTCATGATGGGTACTTGCACAAAAATTACCCCTTGAATTATTGTTGCATATGAAAGACAGTTTCATTAGAAACAAAATACTTTTTAATTTTCTTAAATACATACATACATACACCAAGGTTTTCCCCCTTTCAAGGGAGGTAGACAAAAAGAAAAAGGCAGAAAATCATTCCCACCCATTCCATCCCTAAATACACTCCACTCCCCTCCACCTTCCTTCTTATCTGAGCACCTCCTGGATGATGGGTCATCCCTGCACCCTGTCCACTGCCCTGGGTCAGAAGCAGTGTCGCAAGGCACAGCACATCCACACCAAGGCTCGCTTCATTAAATCAGCGACCCCCCCTCTCCGTCCCCCCATGCATAAAAGGAGAAGATGGGGAGATATCCCTTCAGGCTGCGTTAAATTTTGCTCACACATACTACCTCACCCCCATCCCCCCACCCATTCCACCTCATGCAACATCATCCAAATACAACCATTCTCCATTAAGGGAGATACATGTTTTTTTATTTTTTTTTTTTTTTTTTATACCGAATTGTTTGCAAGACTTTACCATAAAAAAAGGTTAGAATTAAGGGTGGTAATTTGTGAAGATTTTGGTAAAGAAATACACATAAACTCTAAACCACGGGTCCAATTTTATTCAGATTTGGAATACTTGGGCTCTATGGGTCAACAAATTACATGAGCATGTCAAAAACAATGTGGAACATCTCCATCATACCAAATTTGCCTTTTCATGGCAACTATTAAGTTGTCAATTTAGAGATGATCATCAGTACAATCCAAACCCCTATCCCAATTGACATGCAACTTAGCATGTGAAGGTTTATGGGTTAACAAATCATCTGAGCATGTCAAAACAATGGAGGGCCTTCATTTTATACCATTCTGACTAACACCTATCATGTTGCCATGGCAACTTTTGTCAATTCAGAGATAATCATCCATAAGATCCAAACCCCAGGCCCAATTGACATACAACTTGACATGT
This sequence comes from Oratosquilla oratoria, assembly GCF_046742065.1. NCBI lineage: Eukaryota > Metazoa > Arthropoda > Malacostraca > Stomatopoda > Squillidae > Oratosquilla > Oratosquilla oratoria. The sequence continues at coordinate 62,069,773 of NC_134788.1, forward strand.
GAAGGTTTTATGGGGCAAGAAATCATCTGAGCATGTCAGAAACAATGTAGGACCTTCCTTTTATACTATGCTTACTAACATCTTTCATGTTGTCATGGCAGCTATTGTCAGTTTAGAGATAATCATCAGTAAAATCCAAACCCCTGGCCCAATTGACATGCAACTTGGCATATGAAAGTTTTATGGGTCAACAAATCACCTGAGCTTGTCAAAAACAATGCAGGACCTTCCTCTTATACAATTGTTACTAACACCTATCTTGTAACATGTTCCATCAATGTAATGTATGTGCACTGTAATGTATATGTAGCTAAAAGAACTCTATTATCACATTTAAAAGTGCCTATATAGGTGCCTTAGCCCTTACCCTTAGATTGCCTCTCATTACACTAACCGGTCAGTACTGCAACTATCCTAAGACTTACGGTACCTTAAATTTACTTTGAAATTGGTGAGTTATTTTTTACACCAATTACTCAAATAGAAAAATTGATAAAGTCTTTTTACTTTCAAAGGAGTTATTTTGTTTAATCATGTTATCTATAATCATGATAATCTGAATAAACAGCCTTATTTCAACAGCTCATGTCTATCATCATCATGAAACCCAGAAAAAAATTCAAGTCTTTTCTCTAGACCTCTACTAGTCTTGAGACTTCTCATGGTCATGGACATGGTCCATGACATGGAATACTGACCATATTATTTAATAGTTATTTCATATACTTGCAGTCATAGCCATAGCTGGCTATGTAATAGGCATAGCATAGCTTGTCCAACATCTTAAAATTCATACCATAACAATGTAAGTATTATTTGTGAACAACACCCTCTATGACTACTATGTGAAGTATCTCTGACATATCATGTTTTAACAAACATTACTAAGTATCGGAGAACATGCCTACATGTTATGCATTAAGACACAGCTGTCGCATTACCAACAATCTTACAGTTGCTCATTTCTGGGAGAAAACTGGCTAGAAAATAGGAATATTACATTGAAATATTCATATATAGGTACTTTATTTTTTAGATTTTTACTCGGAAAACTAATTTGCAACAGCTAATAACCAAATTTGCATTTAAATTTGTGATTTTTTTTTTTTTTTTTTTTTAACTGGGTATACACCTGCAGAACAAGAAGACAATTTGATAATCCTGCGCAAGTGCTGAATGCTACAAGCATTCAAACTGATGCATACCCATTCAAACAGGCCGCAAAAGATGGCGGTGTAAACATTACATTCGCAATGGTAGTGCCACCCACAGGTTCACACATACCTAGTAAGGGTAGTGTGGATATCTATGAAAATGTTTGCCAGTCTCACAGCGTCAATTACCTATAGTACCATTGGCTAGCTCGTATCATTCTGATGTATTCTGAACCACAGATATAAGTCCTGCAAACTAATAGTAATGTCAGTAGCTATTAGAAAAAAAAAAGAGAGATGGTAGAACATCTTTATATTTACCAAGGGGCTAGAAAAGATTAGGCCAGGTCTCACATTTGCAATTCTTACCTCTATCATTGGCTCTCTTATCATTGAGTATTTTGAACCCCATTTATGAGTAGTGCAAATTAATAGTTATTTTTGCAGCAATTTTTAGAAATTTGAGACAAGCAAACAGTTTTATATGTCATGAAGATGTTTGCTGGTCTGGCAGCTGCAATTTTGACCAATACAATCACTGGCTAGCTCTTAATATTATGAGTATTATGTGCCCCATGTGTAAGTACCTCAAATTAACATCAACATTGGTAGTGATTTAGAAAATACATGAGACTGGCAAGACTCTTTGTTTATCAACATATGCATCCTGTTTGTCTACATTCTTATTGGGGATGGAGCTCCATCTTGTCTTCCAGAGTACAAAGATCAAGAATTTATGAAGTTCACTCTAAATTTGATATGCACTGGTTGTGATATTCTTGGGAGTGAAAATTTCTTAATATTCACTTACATAATCTTGCATAGATACTGGATGCAGGTCATATGACCTAAATGTCCTGATCACTTTCAGCTTGTTGGTATCATATCGGGACAGGAGCTATGTTTATCAAATTACCAAAATGATATATTAGGGTAAATTCACTTGGTGGTAACAATTGAAAATAGAGGATGGTGAGGATAGACAGAAATATGGTGAACCAATGAAGAGAGGACTAGATGTAAGCAGGGTTGCATCACCATTAGGTGTCATTCCAAAAAAGAGTTGCAACATGGAAATCCTTCAGAGGAATCAAAGGTACAAAAATATTGCATTTTCAGGGTTTACAACAGAAAGTGCAATACTAGGTAAAGGTATAGATTTGGAAAGGGAAACAAGGTATAGAAATATTCTATGAAATCAAGAGATTCCATAACTTACTCTCTTACTCTGCTGGTTGTCAGGCCGGACAGCCCTTCACCGCTTTCGCTATGCCTCTCCAGATGGTTCTATCCTCTGCCACCCTGTCCACATCCTTCCTCACTCCATTCATCCATCTGTACCTGGGTCTCCCTAATGGTTGTCTGCCCTCTATTCCTCCTTCCATCACCTTCCTTGGTAGTCTGTCTGCCTCCATTCGGAGGCAGTGTCCATCCCACCTTGCTCTTCTCCGTATTTCATTCCGAATGTATTGTTGTCCAGTCTGATCTCTAATTTCCCTATTATGTCTTTGTCTCCGTTTCCCTTTTTCTTCATCATATACTGGGCCGAGGATTCTTCTCAGGATATTGTTTTGAAAAATTTCTAGTCTTTTCTCCCTTTCTTTTGTCAGTGTCCATGTCTCACATCCGTACAGGACTGTTGGTTTTATTACAATGTTATATGTTTTCATCTTAGTTCTACTGATGGTCCGACTCTTCATTACAGGTGTCAGGGCATGGTAACATCTGTTTCCTACAGCTATTCAATCGTTTATTTCTATGTCCAGTTCATTTCTCTCACTGACAGTGGATCCCAGGTACTTGAACTTATCAACTTTCTTCACACTTAGTGATCCAACTTACGCTTCTCCTGGTGTGTAATTGCCATTTCTACTTAGTTTCATAATTTCTTTTTTCTGCTCATATCATTTTAGGCCTATTTGTTCTGCTGTTCTCTGGAGTACTGTAAAGATCTTGTTAATTTCCTCCATAGTCTCAGCCACCACATCGACATCATTGGTGTAAGCAAGGTGGGTTATCTGACCATTGGATAACTTAGCTCCACCAGGATGGTTGGTAATCTGCCTGACTGCTTTCTCCAGTGCAAGATTGAATAATAAAGGTGACAGCATACATCCCTGCCTAAGGCCACTGTGTATATTGAAATTCTATATTTCCTTCCAACTCTTACTGTACATCTGCTTCCTATGTAGCACATTTTAATGAGGGATATTAATTTAGCTGGAATATTTAGTTCTGCCATTATGTGCCACATTGATGGTCTGTATTTACCTAGTTGTATTATACAGAAAGGGAGCTATGCTCGTGGTGGCCCATCTTTGTATCTCTCAGCATCAAGTTTTTTTTTTAAATCTTGAATAGTATTTGTACACACTGCTTCTTTGTCTAATTTGTTGCAAGTATCTATCACTCTGTGTGGGAAGCCATTTTTTTCTTTTTTTTTCAGATCTCTTCTGTAACTATCTTTTTAGAGTTTCTTTTTGTGTCCTCTTGTTTTTCCATTGTCCCATTTCAATGAATCATTCTTATCTAAGATTTCCATTCCTTTCATAATTCTGTAGATAGTGCACACTATCATAATGCTTGTTTGAAATCTACAAATAGCTGATATAGGGTCCTACCATATTCATAATATTTCTCCATTAGTTGCCAGACTGTGTGAATATGATCTGCAGTTGATCTGTTTCACCAAAATCCATACTAATATTCCCCCAACTCCTGTTCTGTGTATGGTTTAAGCCACTTCATTAGAATTTTTGTGTATACTTTGTATAACACACATAGTAGGCTTATTCCCCTATAACTTATAACATAATAATATGTTGGAAGACACAAGGCATGTATTAAATGAAATACTGAAAGGAGGAAACTTAGTAATCATGAGTGACTAGCTCTAAGGATATATGTTGGGAGATGACAGTGAAGGGTGGAGAGGACCTTTGGGGAAATATACTACTGGACATGACCATTGAATAGACAGTGACTCACTGGGTAAAAGAGAACACCAGATATAGAAATAATGAGGAACTGTTGAGACTAGAATTAACATTTACATCAGAGCCTGAAATTGTGGATAAAATGTACAAGAAGACCAATTGGGAAGAGTGACCACATACTAATTGAATTTGAACTAAAAGAGGAAATTTATTTGGGAAGAAATGAGAAACACAAAAAAGGAAGGCTAATGTACAACTAGACAGAATTTGGGAAACTCAGAAAATTCTTTCAAAAAGTGGATCGGGAAAACTTCTTTAATGAAGATAAACAGATGGAAGAGAAATGGACAATATTGAAAGAAATCTATAATGGAGTGGATAAATACGTACCAGAACAAAAACAGGAAAAGGTGTACATTAAATTCTGGTACAACAAAAAATGTAGTGAGGCAAAAGACAGAAGAGACAAAGCTTGGAAAAGGTGGAAAAAATGGGTAAGTGGCAAATATTGATCAAACTAAGAAATGAAATAATTGTGTCAACAACACTGTATGGGGCAGAGACATGGAACATAAGAGAGGAAGAGAGGAGTTTGAATGTGTTTTGAGATGAGGCACCTGAGAAGTATGATAGGGGTTACTAGGGGTGCGTATGTGTGTAATTCAGGAATAATATTCCCACGGGCTTTTAGGGTGAGCCCGTTTGGAGGGTAATTCAATGTATGAGAGTGTGTGGCTTTGGCCACGTCCACTCATACATTCACTATATGTGCACACTTATATATGTATGCACATTGCAGTGAATGCACCCTTCTTTACATGAACGGTGTGTGCAATACATTATGCATGGAACATATCAATTATATTTGATTTAAAGGGGGGACTGACACTCCACCAGCCGACGCAGTTCATATTGACTTAGGTGGCTGCATAGGTGACACACAAGACCCTCAGATGTTGTCGGGGTCCCTCTCCTCAGAAAAGCAGTTGCGGGGCAATGCTGGAGGTAATGTTTGAGGGTGGCTTCAGGGTGGCGGCAATGTTAACATCTTTCTTCTATCGTGGGGTTGGTCTTTATTTGCCAGAAACAACGGTCCTCCAGCCACAGAAGGAAGAGCAGAGTTTCAAGTTCTTTCGGTGTGGAGGGAGGAAGTACAAGGGGCTCGTAGTCTGTGACTGCCCTGTACCACCTCGCCCTCTCTGATACCTCTGCCTCCAGTCTGTGCTGAAGGAACCGTTGTACCTGGTGAAGAGCCCTGGTGCGTATGCACAACTGATTTCTGCTGAGAGGGACAACAACATCGACTTCGGGTCTTTGGCACACCGCTTCTGCTGTGGCGTCGGCTAGCTCATTTCCTGGGACGCCCACATGGCTCGGCACCCAGTTGAGCATAACACTCCTGCCTTGCTGGTGTAGCTTTAGCAGGAGTGCTAGGATGGAGAACATAAGAATAAAGGAGACTGCAAAAGACCATAAGGCCTACACTAGGCAATTCCGTATCCATCACCACCTGTCATCCTCATCCATAAAGTTGTCTAAATCGTTTTTTGAAATAACTGATAGTTTCAGCGCTTACTACATGGTTACCAAGTTTATTCCATTCATCGATCATCCTAATAGTAAACCAATTCTTGCCTATTTCCTTCTTAAATCAGTAGGCGTACATTGTTGCTGGGCTGTGTTGAATCTAAGCTGCCTAGCAGAGACTGTGAGTCTGTGTGGATCACCACAGGACCAGACCAGCTTGAGATATTAGGGCCTGCTCTAATGCTCCTTGGACTGCTATGGCCTCAGCTTGGATAGTGGAAGTTACAAGGCGGGGGGTGCTGATTTAATGAAGTGGCCTTGCTGTGGATGCGCTGTCTTGTGGCTGCTTTTGACCCAGGGCAGTGGGCGAGATGCAGGGGTGACCTGTCATCCAGGAGGTGCCAAGATAAGAGGGAGGGAAGATGGTGGAGAGGAGTGGAGTGTGTTAGGGATGGAATGGGAGTGGTTTTTATGCCTTTGTTTTTTGGCTACCTCCCTTGTAAGGGGGAAAAAGGCTTTGGTATATGTATGTGCGGCTTGGTATATGTATGTGCGGCTTCAGATCAAACAGAGGCGTGATAGATCTAATTTTCACAATAGAAATGATAATGGACAAGAGTGGGGAATGGGCAAAGGACTTGTACATAGTTTTTATTGATCTAGAGAAAGCCTTTGATACTGTCCCAAAAGTTAAACTCTGGGAGGCTCTGAGAGATCCAGTTTATAGCAGGGTTGTGGAGTCGGGGTCGAAGAGAGTCGGAGGTTTTAGCTGGAGTCGGAGTTGGAGTCGGATTTCTAAGAGTACTAGGAGTCGGAGTCGGAATTTTTTATCCGACTCCAACTCCTTAAATCCAATAAGATGATTTTTTTAACATAGTTTCCCTGTTTGGTTTTACCAGTTGCACAATTTAGCAGTTTTTGTATGGTTTTGCTTTTATTTTTGGAGGCAATAGTGAGTGTGTGCAGTGTATATGTACACTAAGTGGTCTCCCCATATGGAAACAAAAAACAATCCATCAATGATAAAAAAAAAAAAGAAGAAAAATACACAATACTGACAAGCTATCATTGTCAGTCTGGGTAAAAGTGTTTGTGGTCATGCATTTGTAGTTGTTTCCTGTAAGGAGAGTGAAACTATATATATACTGTATATATATATATATACACATATATATATATAATATTTTGTACTATACTGCAATGCTTCTACTTAAACATCAATTCGTGCTGCCACCATGTGATGGCATTGTGTGCTACTAGTATTAACTAATGTAATCAAACAACAGCTGCAGATTCTGCCTGAAGCAGTGTCTCCCAGTGAATTTTCTTTCCCTTCATTTTCGGTAGTTTTATCTCATTTTCCTTTGATAGAAATATGCTAGATTATGATAGAGCTACTTCAGAATATGAAAATCATACATTTATCAAAGAAATTTAGTGGTTTGAAATATACGAAATAGAAACAGGCTACTGATCATGGATACTAGTGAATACAATAGGCCTACAAGTGAAGCAATGACAAATAGAAATCAGAGTAAAGAAAATCATGAACCATTCTAATCTCATTTAAAACTGATTATGTCATAAAGACAATTGCAAATTAGGCCTAAGTGTGCCAGATATTTATGCTTTAACCCATAACCTTAATTGTATCTATATACAAAAGGCTTTTTCCCCCTTATCGGGGAGGTAGCCAAGTCAAAAGGCATAAACCCACTCCCACCCATCATCCCTTCCACCCTCACATCTTAGCTCCTCATGGACGACGGGTCATCCCTGCATCCCGCCAACCACCCTGGGTCAGAAGCAATGCAGGACACAGCACATCCACAGCAAGGCCGCTTCACTTAATTGGCGACCTCCCCTCTCCGTCCCCTCACATAGAAAATGGAGACCAGGGAGAAGTCCCTTTGGGCTGCGTCAAAGTATCATTCACACTTTCCCACTCCTCAAATCCCCCCATCCTCCCATCCCTTCCCTTTCTTTTCATCATAGTATCATCTATACACAGCCCTTCTCCACTCATCCTTATCTTCTGCCACCTCCCTTCCCTGCTCCACAGACATTCCCCTCTTGCTCAACGCCCCTGTCACCCCATCCATCCATCTCATCCTTGGTCATCCTCTCAAATTCACTCCCTCCATCTCTGCCTTCCATACCCCTTTCACCAGTCTTCCTTCATCCATTCTTTCCATGTGTCCAAACCATCCTAATAGTCTTTCATCAGCCCTCTCAGCCAACTCCTTTTCCACCCCAGCTCTCCTTCTCACTTCCTTGTTTCTCACTCTATCCAGCCTTGTAACCCTCACCATACTTCTCAGACATTTCATTTCAAACACATTTAAACTCTTCCTCTCTCAAATTCCATGTCTCTGCCCCACACAGCACTGGCGGCATAATCACCCCTTCATACAATCTCCTCTTTGCATTAATTCCCAAATGTCTATTTCTCATTACTTTTTTAATCCCCCAAGGCATTTATTTGCTTCTCTCAATCTACAGCTTACCTCTACTCCTCCCTTTGCAGCCACATATGACCCCAAGTACCTAAAACTATCCACTTCCTCCAGCCTCTCCCCTTTAAGACTTACTTCCAACTCTCCAGCATCCTCTCCTCTTGTACACCTCATCACCTTACTTTTACCCACATTCACCTTCAACTTTCTCCTATCACACACCCTCCCAAACTCAGTCACTAATTCTCCCAATGCCTCCTCTGACCCTGCCACAAGTGCAGTGTCATCAGCAAACAACAACTGACTTACCTCACACTTTTCTCCATTTTCCGCAACCAACTCCAGTTCCCTGCCCATTACTCTTGCATTTACCTCATGTACCACCCCATCCATATACACATTGAACAACCATGGCGACATGACACATCCCTGACATAGTCCCACCTTTACCTCAAACCATTCACTCTCTCCATTTCCGATTCGAACACAGGCTCTACTACTCTCATAAAAACTCTTGACTGCTCTTAACAGCTTTCCCCCAATACCTGTCTACCCTATCATAAGCCTTTTCCAAATCCATAAAGGCCCAAAAGACATCCTTACCCTTTCCTAAAGCTTTCTCATAAATCTGTCTTATTACAAAAATCTGATCCACACAGCCCCTACCTCTCCTAAACCCACACTGCTCCTCACCAATTACTTCCTCTGTTCCTCTCCTAATTCTCTCAATTATAACCCTCCCATACGTCTTCCCAACTACACTCAACAAACTGTTCCCTCTGAAACTACTACATTCACACTTTTCCTTTGAAAAGCAGAACTATACATGCACTCCTCCAGTCCTCTGGTACTCTACCCTCCCTGAGACACACAATAAACAACCTCACTAACCAGTCTACTATTACTTTACCTCCCTTCTTCAGACACTCCGCATAACAACCATCTAACCCAGGTGCCTTACCTGCTCTCATCATTTTAATCGCTACTTCTACCTCATCTTTTCTTATTTTTCCCTCATTTTCCTCACCCATCACTGTCATTTTCTTTGTGCCTCCCACTGCTATCATCATTCCCTTCCTATCCTCCTCTACATTCAACAGTTCCCTAAAATATTCTGCCCATCTTCCCCTTATCGCTTCCTCTTCCATTATCATCTTTTCATCTTTGCCTTTTACCTTTTCTTCCCTACTTGAATCAACTTCCCTTCCTCTTTTAATCTTTTAATAATAGTAAAAAGAAAATATTTAGGCCAAATCTTGTACATTGTGTAATGTGACCTTGGTAAAGACAAATATTGATATACCGGTATACGGAATAGTCTGTAAAACCCTACTATTGATAGTAGCCTATTGAGCGACTACCGGACCTTAAGTATTACCTACAAGATATACAGTTTGCATGATTTGGCCATGTTTTTTTTGAGGAATTGGTAAACAATAAGAATTGGATGCAAGAACAATTTAGATTACTTTGCCAAAGTTTCCTACTTTTCCCAGTGATGTAGCCTAGGCCAATTGTAAGGTCCTACCTGTTGTATGATAAATGCTGATTATGAGATAGGCTAAACTAGCCTCTCAGTTTGTTGGCCTGGGCAATCTCCATAGGCTAACCTAGCGAATCATTAGCAGTTTGTATTATTTTTAAAATTTTGATGAAGAGGGTGTATATGTAGTATATATACAGTGTGTATATATATACAGATAAAACCTATTTCTTTTGGTACATGTTGATTATCGGGTTCTTTAAAAAAAAAATGAAAATGAAAAAAATAAAGAAAATAAAAAATAAAACTAATGCAATAATAAAAAGAAATTGATTATTCTATTTTTTTTAAAGAAAAGAAAAGAAAAAGATAATCCCAAAATAACCTTATAATCCGCATTTACCTTTCTTTTAACCATAAATCATAGAGTCAAAATTGTTTTTCCTAGACTATAGGCTACCTCTATTCATAAGGGTAGTCTAGGACTCTAACCTATATTTCTCATAGGCTAGTCTAACCACCCATTTTCATCACATTAAGATGATATCAGTTTACCCTACTTATATAAAGTGCAAACTACCATTTTTTTTTTTTTTTTTTTTGCAAATTTCAATTGAGTAGTCTATAAATTGCATAATTATGAATAAAGCCTATTTCACCTAGTTATTAATGTAATAATACGGGTGTATTCAAGGTACAGTACATATATTTTGTTATATTCTTGAAAGCTTTGTCTGAATTTTTACCATTACAGTAATTGGCAAGCCAACAATAGCTGTAAAATACTGTCTATAGATGTGCACTTTGAAATGATTTGTTGCTATTGTGCAAATAGAAAGCAGTAGGTCTCATTATTCCAAGTTTAAAAAATCTAAAAAAAATTGTTATGTTTCGTGTTGAGAAAATTTAATAATTGTCCAGTATAGAATATTTTTATAGCTAGTTACAGGATATGTACCATTTATAGAAGTTTCCAGAATGTAGTTTGTATTAATGTTTCATTCATTCTATATTATGGGAGTTATAGCCAGTGGAATGTATTTCTGATAGATATAATTATTAATTCAAATTCCAGAATAATTTGTCAACTGTCAAGTGACAGAGATGATTTTTATCTTTAACTAATTTAAACTAGCTACTTTACCTTTGTTGACAGTCTAATTAATTCAAATTATGTTAACATCTAGAACTCCATCATGTACACATGTACATGACAGTGTAGACAGTAGTATATATCCACTACGTATGCACTATGCACGTACGTCTTCATGTATGTAAAACTCAATGGAAGTGTTTTTGTGTGGTTTACTGTTTTGTAGGAGCTATGTCATGCTGGAATAATGGCCTGAGATAAACTTTGACCAGTCTCAGAGGCCAGATAGGAATGACATTAGAGCATATGTCACAGCATTTGATGATGACTTGCAAAGGTGAGGAACAACAGCAGCTATGAACAGTGTGCACAGGGGAAGGTTCTCTCTCTCTTTCCTGAACTGATTCCTGGTTTTTATGATAACATGGTGAAATTAATTCCACAGTAAGTACTAGGTTGGGCTTCCTCCATTAACCTTTCCTCATCATGATTTGTCACATTTTCCCCTAATATTGTGATAGAAGGTTTATGAGATTGGACAAATGAAATAACAGATGATTTTTTTTTTGGGGGGGAGGGGAGGGGCACAAAGGAAAAAGAAAATATATAGCTTGAAGTGGCAACTCTCCCATGACAGATTTGAAAGTGCTCATAAGCTGGTAGATGATCATGAGCATAAATAATACCATTATATATTTAATATATATATGTTTATATGAATGTATGTGCTTGTGTGCATATATATATATAAAGCTGGTTGAGTGTGTATGTGAGCATATTTATCATACAAGTGAATGTTTCACATAAAAAATATTATACAGTACATGAATTTTTTTTATAAAATGCTTGCTGAATAGGTGTGGGAAGCTGGTATATGGATCTGCAGAATAGATTTCCACATAGGAGTCAAGGAGTTAAGAAGTCGGGAGTCAGAGTCAGAGGAATCAAAGGAGTCGGAGTCGGACATTATACCATCCGACTCCGCAGCCCTGGTTTATAGAGTACCACCACCATTGATAAGAGCTATAATAAGTATGTACCAAAATTGCTCAAGTGCGGTTAGGTCTCAGGGATCCGAGAAATAGTTTAGTGTGGATTCAGGTGTGAGGCAAGGAGGGGTGCTATCCCCTATCCTGTTCATTATATGCATGGACAGAATTGTAAAACGAATAAACGAAGGGGAGGATGAAGCACTGACCTTGGCATATGCTGATGATGTGGCATTGGTCACAAGAACTGTCGCGGAACTACAAGAAGTGCTTAACAAATGGAATTCTGAACTAGAAGATGCAGGCATGAAGATTAACAAGAGAAAGACTGAAGTAATGATGGTGAGCAGGCAAAAGACGAAATAGAGGTGAGATTGGGAGATGCTGTAATGGAGCTGGTAGACAACTTCAAATACTTGGGAGTGATGATAAATGAAAAATGCAGTACGGAATTTGAAATAAACAATCGAACAGCCAAGTTTTCACAAAATGTTGGGCTAATGTACCCTCTATTTAAAGAAAAACACATATCTACCAGAGTTAAAATACTTATATATAAGAGTATACTGAGACCACTACTAGTATATGGTTGTGAGTGCTGGGTGCTGACAATAAAATTAAAAAGTAGAGTACAGGCGGCTGAGATGAGAGTACTAAGCCTCATCAAGGGAGTGACACGTAGAGACAGGCTAAGGAATGATGACATAAGGGAAGAGTTGGACGTGGAATCGATACTACATTTTATCGAAAGAGCTCAGTTAAGATGGTATGGGCATGTCATGCAAATGGAGGAAAATAGAGGACCGTTGAAATACTACAAATGGAATCCAGCTGGTAAGAGACCTGTCGGAAGGCCAAGGAAGCGATGGAATACATGAAGCAGTGGCTGCCCGAGGGGAGACGCTAGACCACGTTGAGGAGACAGAGTTGTTTGCAGACAGAGGAGAGTGGAAAGCATGACTGACAGGGGAAACCCTACCTGGTGTATGGTGAGAAAAAAGGGGAGAAAAGTTTCCCTTTCCAAATCTATACCTCTACCTAGTATTCCACTTTTGGAAACCCTGAAAATGTTATATTTTCATACCTTTGATTCCTCTTGAATGTTTCCACGTTGCAACACTTTTTTGTGATGACACCTGATGGTGATTCAACCCTGCTTCTAGTCTTTTCTTTGTTGGTTTATTATATTTTTGTCTACCTTCATCATTCTCCATTTTATACTTTAACCACTAAGTGAATTTACTCTAATATATCATTTTGGTCACTTGATAAAGCTCCCCTATGCCAGTATGACACCACCTAGGTGTTTCCTCCAACTTATCGAAAAAAGCACTGCACTCCAGAGCTCGTTCTAGATGTCCATTCTAAACTAGTTTGTGTGTCTTAAACAATGTGACTTGTATAACTTATTTGAGTCAGATGAACTGAATAAACCTTCCTTGAGTTGGTTTAGATTCAGGTCTTGTGAGCCCAAACATGGTATGTTATGAAGTTATATTAATATATAATTGTTGTGGGCAGCTGGGTCGTTGCCCACTTCCAAATCCCATGACATGATGAAAAAGCCTAGAGCAAAATTTGAGTCATTGTGGTTGTGGGGAATGAGTATGCATGTAGCTATAGGATGATTTTCACCTCATTTCTAATGACAAAGTAGAATGGAATATATGACAGTGTTTCACCCTATTTTATGATAGGTCATGGCATGTACGAATGGTTGGTTTAGGTACAAGCTTGAGTATGAAAGAGTTTGTGCACAAAACCTCCATTCTCCTATTAGAATATATTGCACACATTCATTCAGAGATAGATGTCACTAATATAATTACATTTTTTTTCAGGATGAGGGTAAATATCATCACTTCTTTGGAAGAGCTATCTACAAATTCCATACTTGTCATACGATGAAAAGGACCCAGTGTGACATCTGTGGCACAATCATATCGCTAATCATTTTAGATTTCATATGATAACCCACACTGGAGGGAAGCCCTTCCTGTGTGACCTATGAAGTTGTGCCTTTTCACAAAAGGCTTCTCTTACAAAGCATATGATGAGCCACACAGGAGTGAAGCCTCTCCAATATGATCTGTGTAATGTAGCTTTCTGACAAAAGAATCGCTTCAAATTTCATATGATAACCCACATTGGAGAAAAGCCATTCCAGTGTAACCTGTGAGATAAAGCTATCACACAAAACTGTCACCTTAAAAATAACTTTATGGCCCACACAGAAGAGAAGCCTTTCCAGTGTGACTTGTGTGATTCAGCTTTCTCAAAAAAGGATCCTCTCATAAAGCATGCAAGGAGGCACACAAGA
>NC_134788.1:62089230-62263413 GCF_046742065.1 Oratosquilla oratoria
ATATTAATTATGATTTTAAGTATTTGCTGACAAATAGGTTAAATCAGGATGCATTAGAAAACTTTTTTAGTAGTATTAGGAATGCAGGGGGGAACAATGATATGCCAACAGCAGAACAATTTGTAAAAATAGTCAATGGTATCATTTCAAATAATATTATGCTAAATTCTGTTAAAGGTAATTGTACAAATGATGCAAATACAATAATGAAAATCCTGAAAGGAAATCAAAATGATAATTTGCAGATTGCATTTCAAGAAAATTTGGAGAACTCTTTGAGAGAAAATTCATTAGATACACCACCAGATCCCCTTGCAGATTTTTTCTCTTCTTTCAGTCCTGATGAATATACAACAGATGAACCAAATGAAATTACTCCCAAGGATGAAAGCACTTCTGTAGGGAAAGATGAGGCCATTTCTGTATATTTTTCAATGTTTGATCCCTACTGTCAGAATGAGGAGTCACATAATGATTATACAAATACTAAAATTGAGGAGAATGTAGTAACATATATATCAGGCTACATTTGCAAAAAATTAAAGAGTCACATATGTAATGAATGTAACTCATTTATAGAAGAGAGGGTACATAATATACCAGAAAGATCAGATCAAATATTTTTATGCCACAAAGACTCTGAATCAATTAGGTATTTGAAATATGCAAGTAATCATGTTATCAAATTTGTTACTACACTTGAAGATATATTTAAAGAAAATATTGAGAGCATATTTCATAAATCGGATATTAAAGCCAAGATAAATAACATTATAAAGAGTAAAAATCTAAGGAATACTGGTATATGTGAGGTTGCTGAGAATCTCATCAGTGAGCATAATATTAAAATGCGACTACATTACTTTGCAAGATATTACAATCAAAAATTGATCAAAAAGAGAAAACCTGAAAATCAATATAATGTAAGCAAAAAAAAAAAAAAAAAAAAAAAAAAAAATAGAAAGTTAAGTAAAGTGAGCCACCAGTAAATTAATGCCTATAACATTTCTTTTAATGCTTGCAGGAAAATCTGGGATTTTGACACGGATAAACGTATGTATTTTTTCAGCTTTCATTGATTTAAAATGAAATATTAATAATGCGTGTTTTTATTTTGTTTTTGTATTCTTCTGTTTTTATTTCTATTGCATGAGAATGTGCTTTTGATTTGTTATGTACTGTATATCATTTTGATTTTATTATTCAAATTTATGTTTTGCATGTTCATATATGTTATGTCCATTCCTAGCACTTTTGTTTTGTTGATGGTTTGGACACATGGAAAGAATGAGTTAGGAAAGACTAGTAAAAGAGGTGTAGAGGGCAGATGTGGAGGGAGTGAACATGAGGGGACATCCTAGGATGAGATGGATGGATGGGGTGAAGGGGGCTTTGGGGAAGGACGGGAGATGACAGAAGACGGGGTGAATCGAGAATGGTTGTATATATAGTCATTCTCCTTTCCTAGCTCAACATACAACCCCCTCTTGCTCAACATCCCTTTCAACCCATCCCAGTTATTCCCTCCACCTGTGCCTTCCACGCCTCTTTTAATCTTTCGTCAGTCATTTATTCCATGTTTCCAAACCATCACAATACTCTTCCACCAGACCTATCTACCCTCTCCTTTTCCACCCCAGCTCTCCTGACTTCCTCATTTCTCACTCTGTCCAAACTTGTAACTCCTACCATACTTCTTTTAAACTTTTCCTCTCTGCTTTTCTTAAATTCCATGCTTCTGCCCCCCACATAGTGCTGTCGGCACAATCACCCCATCATATATTCTCCTCTTTGTATCCATTACTAAATGCATATCTTATGACATTTTAAATACCCCAAGGCATTTACTGTGCTTGCTTCTCTCAGCCTACAATTTACTTCAACCACCACTCCCTCTCCTGCCACATGTGACTCCAAATACCTAAAGCTATCCACTTCATCCTTTCTTCTTTAGGCCTTACTTCCAATTGGCTGCCATCTTCACCGCTTGTACATCTCGTTATCTTACTTTTACCCACATTTACTTTTAACTCTCTCCTTTCACATACCCTCTCGAACTCCGTCACTAACTCCCTTAATCCCTACTCTGACCCTGCCACAAACACTTTGTCATCAGCAAACAACAACTGGCTCACCTTCCACTTTTCTCCAGTTCCCTACCAATTACCCTCACCTCCCATTTTTCTCCAGTCCCTTACCTTTACCTCCTGCACCACCCCATCCATGTACCAGTATTAGTATTAAGGACACAGTACTTTATTTAGCACAACTACAAATGTAAAAAATACAGTAGAATAAAGTATATATATATATATATTTAGCATTTGTAATTGTCCTTTTACTTGGGTCATAGCATTCAGTGAACAGCTGGGTCTTCAGATTCTTTTTTAATGTCACTTTGCTGTCATCAGGCAGTTTGTTATTCAGTTTTGGTTCACATCTTACAAAAACTCTGAACCCAGTTTCCAAGTTTCTCCTCAGCACATCTAATTGATTTGAATCTAGACAGTAGCTCAGCATCATAGATGTCTCTGGTTGGAGCCTTTGTAACAGATCTCTTATATATCTTAGTTTTCCAAACTTTAACTCTTATCAAGGCAAGACACATATAAACAATTCATGCACTAATTGGTAACCAGTGTAATTCAATTAATGATGGTGTGATTCTTGCCAGCCAAGACAAACCCTTAGTCTTAAAGCCCTATTCATAATAATTTGTAAGCTCTTGAGAAGATAATTTGGTAGACCATAATAAAGGGAGCTGCAGTAAAGCTTTGTAATCTTGTTTTTTATAAGCAGTTATTGTTTTCTGATCTAAATGTTTCTTTATAAAAGCAGGGTTCTATAAATGGTATCCTGTTACTCTTACATTATCAATTTTATCGTAAACTGTCAGGTTACTGTTGACGCCCCTAAATCCTTGATCACTCTTTTCACTTCCATATTAGTCCCATAGTCAGCTGGACATTCCAAATCTACTTAGATAATTTTTCTTTACAACTATTATTAGATACTCTGATATGCCGTCATTTAATTTCAATTGATTCATATTCATCTAACCCTTAACTTCTCTTGTGATGTCATCATTACATGCAGAAGAGTCAGTTAACAACTACACTTTATATAAAGTGAGCAAAGACATTAGAAGTCATAGAGGCACCATGTTATGTTTAGAAAATTATCTGACCATGAAATTCTCTCTTAGGAGGTACTAAAAAGAGCAAGCACAATCAAAACTACTACTAGACACCACATATTCTTCTTGGAACAAATAATAACAAAACAAAACTATTGAGAGAAAATATATGTATATATATATTCTTCATCAACATATGACATCCAATATCACTCTTGGAATAACTTCATTGAAATTTGAGAACTGTCTTTCAAAGGATAAAATAAACACAGGTATATTACTGTAGATATATTTACAGTAACACAAATTGCAAGTAACAATGGTGTATACTCCAAATAACTTGACACAACGCAAAGATAAACAGAGTTGTAACTGTCATGATATGCAGACATCTATATCCACCAGTTACGCCATTCTCTAATATTCATAATTATCAAATCATTGATGAACCCAATAGAATGTTTAAGGAACTTTAATTGCATACAATAGAAAATGCATTTACATAATAGCCCAATCAATGTCACTCAAATAACTGCACAACTGAGAGTAAACCAACTAAAATTTACAACTGACAGAATGTGTGTGTGACGACTCATCAACCAAAAAGGACTATAACAGGGGATCATTACTTAATATACGGAAAAGCTAATTCACTCAGGTCATATTGGAGAGCCCTCTCACCAGTGTGGGTCATCATGCAATGATTGATATCACCCTTTTGTGAGGAAATGTGAGTCATTACATGTCATATGAAACAAGTCCTTCATGAGAAAGCTGAAAAGGCTTCTTACTTGTATGGGTCACCACAGGAATTTTTTTTTTTTTTTTTTTTTTTTTGAAAGCTGAAAAGGCTTCTTACTTGTATGGGTCACCACAGGACTTTTTTTTTTTTTTTTTTTTTTTTTTTTTTTTGAGAAAGTTACATCACAATGGTCATTGCATATCATTTGACATTACACTTTGCTAAGCTGAATTACAAAGGTCAGACTTAATGGGCTTCTCTCCAGTGTGGGTCATTATGTGTTGAGATAATTTGTGAAAAAGTCTGATCACATAGGTCACACTATAAAGACTTTTCTCCAATGTAGGTAACTAGGAGTAATTTGATATCACCTTTTGCTAAGAATGCTGCATTGCACAGGTCACACTCAAAGGGCTTCTCTCAAGGGTGGGTCATGACCTGTTGTTTGAGAGCACTCTTTCCTGGAAAAGCTGCATCACACAGTTCATGTCAGAAAGGCTTCTCTACAGTGTGGCTCACCACATGTCGTTTGAGAGAACCCTTTTGTGAAAAAGCTGCATCGCACAGGCCACACTTGAAAGGCTTCTCTCTTGTGTGGACCACTATGTGTAGTTTGAGAGAACTCTTATGTGAAAAAGCTGCATCACACAGGTCACACTTGAAAGGCTTCTCGCCAGTGTGGGTCATCATGTGTCGTTTGAGATTACTCTTTTGTGAAAAAGTTGCACAACAGAGGTCACACTTGCAAGGTTTCTTTCCACTGTGGGTCATCATGTGATATTTGAGAGCGCTCTTTCCTGAAAAATCTGCATTGCACAGGTCACACTTGAAAGGCTTCTCTCCGGTGTGGATCACCATATGTCGTTTGAGAGAACTCTTTTGTGAAAAAGCTGCATCACATAGTTCACACTGGAAAGGCTTCTCTCCAGTGTGGATCACCACATGTCGTTTGAAAAAACTATTTCTTGAGAAAGCTGCATCACATAGTTCACATTTGAAAGGCTTCTCTCCAGTGTGGGTCACTGCGTGATATTTGAGACCACTCTTGCTTGTAAAAGATGCATCGCACAGGTCACACTTGAAAGGCTTCTCTCCAGTGTGGGCCATCACATGATGTTTGAGAGCACTATTCCCTGAGAAAGCTGCATCACACAAGTCACAATTGAAAGGCTTCTCTCCAGTGTGGGTCATCACATGATATTTGAGGTGACTCTTTTGTGAGAAAGCTGCATGACACAGGTCACACTTGAAAGGCTTCTCTCCAGTGTGGGTCATCATATGACATTTGAGAGCGCTTTTTTGTGAAAAAGTTGCATTACACAGGTCACATTTGAAAGGCTTCTCTCCAGTGTGGGTCACTGTGTGTCGTTTGAGAGCAGCCATTGTTGGGAAAGCTGCATCACACAAGTCACACTTGAAAGGCTTCTCTCCAGTGTGGGTCTTCATGTGATTACTGAGATGACTCTTTTGTAAGAAACCTACATCACACAAGTCACAATGGAATGGCCTCTTTCCAGTGTGAGTCATCACATGATATCTGAGCAAACTCTTCCTTGAGAAAGCTGCATCACACAGGTCACACTTGAAAGGCTTCTCTCCAGTGTGGGTCATCACATGATATTTGAGAGCACTCTTCCCTGAGAAAGCTGCATCGCAGAGGTCACATTTGAAAGGCTTCTCTCCAGTGTGGGTCACTACGTGTTGTTTGAGAGCAGTCATTCCCGAGAAAGCTACATCACACAAGTCACACTTGAAAGGCTTCTCTCCAATGTGGGTCATCATGTGATATTTCAGAATACTTTTTTGTGAGAAAGCTGCACCATACAGGTTACATTGGAAAGGCCTCTCTCCAGTGTGGGTCATCATGTGATATTTGAGAACAGTCTAGAAAGCTGCATCACACAGGTCACATTGGAGAGGCTTCTATCTAATATGGGTCATCATGTGATATTTGAGACAACTCTTTAGTGACAAAGCTGCATCACACAGGTCACACTGGCAAGTGTGGGTCACTGCTTGTCATTTGAGATTATTATTTTGTGATAATGACCCATCACACAGGTCACACTGGAAAGGCTTCTCTACAGTGCGGGTCAGTGTATGTCATTTGAGATTATTCTTTCTTGAGAAAGCTGCATCACACAGGTCACATTGGAAAAGCTTCTTTCCAGTGTGGGTCACTGCATGATATTCAAGATGACTTGTAAGATAGGTGTGCCACTTACACCATACCAGATTCTCTTTATTATATGATGAATATATGGAATATTCAGGTACCTTTACCAAGGATTTTTTCTTATATTTACACTCAACCTGAAATATATATAAGTTTGACATTTCACTCCTTGAGAGCATGTAATATAACGTGAGCATATATAAATACAGTGGGACATTAACCAAAATGCAAAAGGTGAGTGGAACAAACAACTCATATCAAAGAAACTTGAAAGAAGAAAAAAGAAATAGAGGGTTGAACAAACACTAAAAATAATGGTGTTGCAAAAAAAAAAAAAAAAAAAGTGACTGAAATTATACAAAAGTAATCAGGAAATAATAAGGCAAATGAGTGGCTTAATGAATATTGGAAACAGAGAGAGGACACATGAAAAAGAGATCAGTGTATAATGTATGATACAATAGCACAGTTGGAAAAAAGAAATCCTTGTTAGATTTTTAGAGGACCACCACACAACCAATCAGGGATGTTATAAATCAATGAAGATTAATAAGAATCTGATATTGACTTCTACACCAAATCACTTGTTTCCCATTTTTTTTTTTATCAGGAAAACTATTAAAACTTCACACAAATACTATCAAAAGTCTATAAACCAAAATATATAATGTTGATTTCTGACATCATTGAATGAGAAGCATATTAATTTTAGTCAATCTAACCTAACTTATCTCTACCTACAACTAGGTTAGGTCACGTTCACTCCTCACTTCCATCAATTACTAAAGCAAGGCGCACGGTGGGTGTAGATAGTTGATTTATAGTTATTCAGTGGAAACAGCCACTTCAAATGTGTTACAAGTAATCTGCGTGAATATTTGTGCCCTATAGCAATCGTTGCCAGTATAGTATGTCGCCTATTTGAAACTGGTGTAGTATGTGGCCTATCCTATTTGAATGTGATGTATCTCGGGAAACATTTTAAAAAAGGTTAGGTTAGGTACTTAACCTAACCTTACTCATAAATCAACATAAGGTGAAAATTAATCGGGAAATCATGAACCACATGTATGAACTAAAAAAAAAAAGGCAAATAGAAGCTTAAAAAAAAAAAAAAAAAAAAAAAATCTTGAGTATGATGATGGATACAAAAGCATACTTAACTGGAAATAAGGGCAGAGTCCACCTGGCCAGACTGCGGTGCAGTCACCACCCAGCACTTCTAAGCTACCAGAAGAGGCTGGATGACTGCATTGTGAACAGCTGCCCAGGATGTAACACTTCACCCTATACCATACAACACATAATGGAAGACTGCATTATACACAATCACGCATGCAAACAACACAACATACATTCTATAAAGGATTTGTGGGAAAACCCAGTTTCGGCTGTGGCATTCCTTGGGGAGATGGGACTGCTCGGATAGACAGTCTAGGGAACGACAACAATAACTGGAAATAAGACATCTTGGTAAACTTTTCACAGATGTCTACGTACACCCAATAACTGAGGATGTCTGAAATAAATATGTCTCTTGCAAATTGTTGAGTTATGATTGTTCAGAAACAGTCACTTCAAATAAATTACAATTAATTTTCCATGATAACTGATCTGTACCCATAGCAATCTGTCATAAATCACAAAGACAACATAAAGCCTATTTTTTGGGTTGTGTTTTGGTGAATGACATTGCTTCTGGAACCTCCCACTATAAAGTAATTTACTTCCTCATGTTTTTGTAAGGCAATAGTGAATAGTTCCTCTTGTGAGATGGAGCTTTCACTTAATGATTTGAGTATTTCAGTCCCAAATAATGCATGATGTTCATGTAACCCGCATCCTTCACATTCAAAAAAACTTGCCAAGAATATGGTAACCCAAGAGACGTATTCCCTAATTTGTGGCCTTGTATCTACAGTTATTGTATGCAAGAATGTAAACAATGAATAAGCACTTTGACAAGACTTGATTCTCCCTACCAAATTGGCAATATTTCTTATGTATTTGCTGCAGCAATAAAGACACATTGAAGTTGCACGAATGAATTTGAGTGAATCTATTAAGGAACTTTTCGCCCCCCTTTCCCTACACAGAGAAAAGACAAGGTGGTAAGATTTCTGTATTCCTCTTCATCTTACATGTATGTAAGAGGATTTTGTGAAAAAAAAATATTTTATTGAAGCCCGAAAACTCGGAAACATGCGCAGTTACACATCAAAGAAGGTACATGAATTTGAGTCTATGTATGATACATTGACGAGTAAGAGCCGGACCCAATGAGCATTATTCCTCTCCTGTATACTACACTTAGGTAAATCCATACCAACGCCAGCATTACCTTCTTACTTTAGAAGAGAGAGGGCGGTATTAGGCTAGGCTGGAGAATGTAAACAATGATGGCGGAGCAACGAGAAAAGTGACGTATACCATTCTTTATAAAAGAGCGTCGTTACTATCTACGACGATATTGTATTGAGGAGGAATTACATAGTTAAAACCATTACACAAAAAAAATCACGTATAACTAGGACAGAACCGAAAAATAACAATGAGTAACAAAATTTCACTTCTTTTTCCGAGTACATTGAAAGTAAAATTTTGCGCTGGTTCAAAATATGTATGTTTTTTTTCCTACCATCGACATTTTTAGTGATATACAAAACTATACTAATATAGAGGCACGGGAAAACACATTTACAATTGTCATATATTTTCTTTTTTTCAGATTCATACTTGAAGTTCTACCATATCAACAATAGGATGCAGGAATTCACCAGATTCATTCTTTTGTGTGTATGGTTTCTATGTTGGACCTAAATAGGTAATCATATAAAATTGTAAAAGGTGTGAAGTATTGGATTACTTATGGAATGAGTATGGGTGACCAATGTGACCACATCATCCGCATGAGCTAGTATTTGTTATCTTTTTTTCATTTGTGCTCCTTCATTCATCTCTAGGGTAGTTTTGATTTTTTTTTTCCAAAACTAGGTTGAGGAGTATTGGTGATAAGATGCACCCTTGTCTCTAGATTGGCTGACGTGATCATTTCTTCAGAATTTACAGTATTTCTGTTCCCTATACCAAGTCAAATTTGGTCACATTGTTGAATAACAAATAGGATAATGAAATCACCCGAGTAAATACTTCAAAATTAACTTGTGTTTAGCACTTTAATTTTCTAGTTCCATGAATGACCGTTAAAGGTCATTACTGTCAACACTGATATATGAATTCGATAATTCCAAATGCTCAGCCACTTCCCTTAAAAGCACACACACAAAAAAGGACAAGAATGAAATTCCACTTAATGTGATGTTTCCCCACCAGTGGCTAGCTGAAAAGCTACTAACGATGTCCCTTGTTCATAGTTGTATCCAAAGGAGAAATGAAGGCCATCTTGGAGTTGTGGCAAAATTTATCCCTTCTCATTTTAAACATCTGAAACAAGAATCTTCTGCACTTTACATGTCACCCAATACCACTCGATAGTTAAAATCCATTTCTCCTTTATCCTACTTTTCAATGAGAAACTACTTCCTCTTGATCACCCTCCTTTCTGGACACCTCTGGGATAAAAATAGATAGATAAGTAAACAGATAAATATGTAAATAAATAAATAAATAAACATTATATACGTATAATAAACAAATGAATAGATAGATGAATACATACACCAAAGGCTTTTTCCTCCTAATAAGGTAGGTAGCCAAAAGAAGTCATAAAATTCACGCCCACCCACGCCATCTCCGCATACTCCACTCCCATTCAGCCCACTCCCTCCCTGTTATCTTGGCTCCTCCTGGATAACGGGCCATCCCTGCATCTCGCCCACTGCCCTGGGTCAGAAGCAGTGTCGCATGACTCAGTACATCCACAGCAATACCGCTTCCCTCATGCAGAAAAATATAAGATGGGGAGAAGTCCCTTCGGGCTGCGTCAAATTATTATTTATTTATTTGTTTGTTTATTTATTTTTTACACATAATCACCCCCATCCCCCACCGACTCCCTTACATACGTCACAGCACCATCCATACACAACCGTTCTCTATTCACCCCTGTCTTCTGTCTTCTCCCGTCGTTCCTCAATAGACATTCCCCTTTCCCAATGAACATTTTGTCCCATCCATCCATCTCATCCTTGGTCGTCCCCTCATGTTCACCCCTTCTACCTCTGCCTTCCACACCTCTTTTACTAATCTTTCTTCACTTATTCTTTCCATTTGTCCAAACCATCCCAAATACTCTTTCATTAACCCTATCTCCCAATTTCCTATCTATCCCTGTTCTCCTCCTCACCTCGTTTCTCACCCTATCCAGCCTAGTAACCTTTGTCATATTTCTCAGGCACCTCATCTCAAACACATTAAAACTCCTCTTTTCCCCTCCTATGTTCCATGTTTCTGCCCCATACAGTGTTGTCGGCGTAATCACTACTTCATACAATCTCCTCTTAACATCCATTCCCAAATGTCTATTTCTCATTACAATTCTTAATCCACCAAGGTATTTATTCGCCTCTCTCAATCTACATTCTACCTCCACCCCCATCTTTCCCTTTCCCGCAACATTCGCACCCAAGTATCTAAAACTATCCACTTCCTCTAGTCTCTCTCCCTTAATACTCACCTCCAGTCTGCTGCCACTTTCTCCCCTTGTACATCTCATCACCTTTTACCCATATTTATTTATTTATTTATTTATCTATTTATTTATTTATTTATTTATTTATTTATCTATTTATTTATCTATTTATTTATTTATTTATTCATTTATTTATTTATTTTACTCACCTCCCCAATCTCGGTCACTAACTTCCTGAATCCCTCCTCTGATCCTGCCACAAGCGTAGTGTTGTCAGCAAACAACAACTGGCTTATCTCACACTTTTCTCCATTTCTTTTAACCAAATCCAATCCCCGACCCATTACCCTTGCATTTACCTCTCGCACCACTCCATCCATGTATAACTTGAACAATCAAGGCGACCTAACACATCCCTGGCGAAGTCCTACCTTTACCACAAACCAATCACTCTCCTCATTTCTGATTCTAACACAAGCTCTACTACTCTCGTAAAACTCTTCACTGTTTTAACAGTTTTCCTTCTATCCCATATATCTGTAATGCCTCCCACAGTGCCTTCCTCTCTACCCTGTCATACGTCTTTTCCAGATCTATAAAGGAAAAAAAAATCTTTACATTTTCCTAAAGCTTTCTCACATATCTGTCTTTCCACAAAAATCTGATCCACGCAAACCCTACCTGTCCTAAATCCACACTGTTCCACAGCAATTACCCTGTTCCTCTTCCAATCCTCTCAACCAAAACTCTCCCATAAGCCTTCCTAACTACACTTAAATTGATCCCTCCGAAACTACTACACTCACAATTATCTCCTTTTCCTTTGTAGAGTGGAACCATACTGGCCCTCTCCAGTCCTCCGGCAGTCTACCCTCTCTTAAACAAACATCAAATAACCTCATCAACCAGTCCACCATCACAGTAACTTTTTTTTTCTCTGACATTCTACATTACACCCATCCAACCCATGTGCCTTACCTGCTCTCATCATCTTAACAACTTCCTTCACCTCATCTTTCCTCATTTGTCCTCCATTTTCCTCACTCATCTCTGTCATTTTCTTAGTGCTACCCACTGCAACTACCTTTCCCTCCCTATCCTCCTTCACATTTAGCAACTCCTTAAAATACTGTCCATCTTCCTTCTGTTGCTGCCTCTTCCACTACCAACAATTGTTCACGTTACTAGTAAATCAAAGGTCATTCCTTGATAAACCATGAATCTGAATTTACTATATCAAATTGTACATTAAAGTATGTCTGGCCAGAAGTAAACGGGGTGAACCAGTGTTTGAGATTTATATAAGTACTTGCAATAATTTCTGTGGTTCCTGGGACATATATATGGGATCTAGAAATATAATGGAATTTGTAAGCTCAGCAAAGTGATACAGGTATTATAGCCATCGGTAAACCAGTGTTCCTGAAATAAAGTATAGTCATTGTGTTGAAATACTCTTGCTCATTTGTGGCATTCTTACGCCGTGTCCACACTTGTTGCATTTCAACGTATCGTATCATCTTTGCGTACCCCCTAGTGATACGATACGGTGCAACAGGGCATTGTACCCATTTGTTGCGTATCCGTATACAGCAGGCGGATACGCAACAAGCGGGTACAATGCCCTGTTGCACCATACCGTACCACTAGGTGGTACGCAAAGATGATACGATACGTAGAAATGCAACAAGTGTGGACCCGGCTTTCTACATTTTGTTTTGTTCATACAATACACGCTTATCCTCTGGTTTGGGGCTCCGATCCTCGATCAGTATTGATTTGTTTCACGTTGATCGCACCTGACATGGATTTGAATATGTTTATTACAACCTCTCCTTCAATAATTGAACATTCAGCGTCTCTATATCACACAAGAACCCCACAGTCGGAGAAAATAAACTTCGAATGAAAGAAGACTCTATATTTCGTCTATATATACTTGCCACTGCCTAATGTATAGATCGGATGCGGTCGTGGAAGAGTGTAGATGTGCGGCTGAACTCCGTTCGGGTACCAGCTCTGTCGAACAAGACAGTCGTATTGGACAAAAATAAATAGATAAATGAATATATAAGTGTATGAATAATAATAATGATAATAATAATAATAATAATAATAATGATAATAATAATAATAATAATAATAATAATAATAATAATAATAATAATAATAATGATAATGATAATGATAATGATAACAATAATAACAATAATAATAATGATAATGATAATGATAATGATAATGATAATGATAATGATAATAAAATAATAATAATAATAATAATAATAATAATAATAATAATAATAATAATAATAATAATAATAATAATAATAATAATAACAATAATAATAACAATAATAATAATAATGATAATAATAATATTAAAATAATAACAATAATAATACAATAATAACAATAATAATAATGATAGTACTAATTGTAATAATAATAATAATAATGATAATAATAATAATGATAATAATAATAATGATAATAATAATAATGATAATAATAATGATGATGATGATGATGATGATGATGATGATGATGATGATGATGATGATGATGATGATGATGATGATGATGATGATGATGATGATGATGATGATGATGATGATCGAAAACTATCATTTACAAGGAAGCGATTGATGCTAGGGAATGGTCGGAAATAAAGAAGATACAAAAATCTAGCATCACTAACTGCCAGAAAAGGCTGACCCGCACGGGGAGGAGCCATTCACAACCTTAGACACACATATATATCAACATGGAGGAAAGCGGCGCGAGTTGCCGATTCAACGGCTGAACTACGTTTCAGGCTCTACGCTCACCAGTAGATGGCCATCGGATAAAGAACAGGAGAAAGAGGAGACACAGAAAAAAAAAGAGAAGAAGAATAAGGAACAATAAAAGACACAACTAGGGCTGGACAGCAGTCACACCAACAAGAAATGTTGCACCAGGGCCACACAGAGCTCTTGACAAAAGGTGTGAAGTAAGAGAGGAAGCTGTGGAGGCCAAAAAGAAAACGGACCTTTAACAACAACAACAACAGCGGTTGCAGGGAGGGACAACAACAGGTTCCTACAGCTTGGTGTTGCAGTGGACAATAGGGACGGAGGGAGGGAGCACAGACTACTTGGATAGGGGACAGCCTGAAAGGAGTAGATGGACTCCAAAAATCTATAGAAGATGCGGTGGGGGCCTTCCAACAGGGCACCCAAACACTCGGGGAAATGCTGAATGCTCCAAAATCGAAAACAGTGGTAGATGGAGAAAAGAGAAACATAATGTACATGTCTTACCTCCACGCCCATTTCATGAATGCTTTTGAACCGGGCACATTTCGGGTTCAACTAAACAACCTTTTGCAAGATAGCAACATTAAGGCACTCGAGATAAAGGGACAGGTCGTATTGGACAAAAAAAAAAAAAAAAAAAAAAAAAAAAAAAAAAAAAAAAAAAAAAAAAAAAAAAAAAAAAAAAAAAAAAAAAAAAAAAAAAAAACACTTCAAAGGATGGGGGTGCCGATTGGAGTGCCCCATCCATGCATCACTGAAGAACCCTGTCAACCGTCCTACCATGGAGGTGAGGGAAACATCATCAATAGCGACAAAACCAACACAGAGACATGTACCGATATCACAACACGGATCACTATGCCGGAGATGAATAAATGCGTCGGCAATGAGGTGGCCACAGCACGGGTAGAGATGCAAGATCAATTTACTCTAGATATATACCACAACAAACAAAGTACAGGAAGGAGCTCAAGAAGTGCAACTGAAGGAAGAGGTCAGAAAGGGGAACTTGAAGTGGTCACACTACCAGCCAACATTCACCAAAGAACAAACATTGAATATGATAAACACAAAATTAATCAAATTCAACCATAGTGACATACAAACAGTCACACAAGAACAATACCAAGCAATTGATACCGATGAAATACACACCAAGATCAAGGATAACAACCTTAGAAATGAAAGTTAATATCATTTCAGTAATACAAAACGTGTTACACTGGTCATTCGACAGAAGAAAAGATCTGGCAATTATGTACTCTCCATTAGATCCAAATATCACACTCCTCAACAGAACCGAGATAAAGAATAACAATAAGGTCAAAGTTTTTGGATACAAAGTGTACCAGTGGAATATGAGTGATGACATCAACGATGGAGTGGCCATTGTTTTAAGATCAGGCTTGAAGCGTAGAATAATACTAGACTTTGAAGATTCAGTCCTGGCAGTACATGTAAAAACAGAGCCCCCTCATAATATGTACCATGTACCTTCCACCAAGAAGACTTTACCTTTCGGAACAAGATTTGAACCGATTACTCCGCCACAGAAAACCCATCTACATCCCTGGAAACCTTAATGCCCAACACATGGTACTAGACTATTCCAATCACAACACGGCACCACACAACAATATAAAAAAAAGGGGAAACTAAGACACAAAGGCCCAGATTTCCCAACTTGCATTCGACAGAACAGTACCACGTCATCAGACCTGATACTAACAACGACGCAGTCATGAACATTCATATCACACCCGGACCACTAACCATAAATAACCACCAAGACTCAACATAAAAAATGCAAACTGGAAATCATTCAAAAAAGAACCTCAAACAGAAGCAAGAACCTGATCTCAATATCAAACCACTCAAAGATAAACGAATCTGTTAAAGAATGGTATAAGGATATACAGGAAGAAAATAGGGGTAGTATTCCAATTACTTGCCACAGAACAACCTCTCACCCTCACACTAGCTGCACAGTTTGTTTTCTTCAAACTCAGTATAATGATATGCAACAGCTTGTTCAATTCACTGGATGGACATTGGCATTAAGAGATCAACACAAAAAACTGCAGAACGACGTGCTTCGGGAGAACAAACGCCTACACGAAATAGAGAAAAGGTTAAAAAAAAAAGGCATTTTGGAAAAGGATAAAACAGCACTCTATAATACCTTTATAAAGAAAAGAAAGACAAGATATTCGACTCGAAGCAACAGGAACAACTACACCGAAGATACGTGGAAAAAAAAAAAGTTTAACATCAGCGAGGACGAGAAGTAAGTCAAGATTTACTGCCAAACAACATGATTAGTAGAGCAGCGTACATTTCCACGGCCAGTCTCGCCACCGGGCACTTCCCAACGCCGTTCAAAAATGCCATTGTCGCACTGGTTTCAAAAGCGGGGAAAGCACCAGAGTAACCTACAACACTTCACACCAATCTCATTGCTTGAGGTACCGGTAAAGATGCTGGGAAAAAACAAACAAACAAACAATAAACATAAGATTGAGGCAGGATCTCAAACACGACGAATTACATAACTCCCGTCAGAACGGATTTCGACTACGAGGTACTACCACCACAATTGCAAATAGCCAACGCAATGACGGCACGACACCAATGTACATTAGTACTCCGAGATGCCAGTAAGGCCTTCGACAAGGTTTGGCATGACGGGCTGAAACTAAATGTTATTCTCCTAAGAACTGAAAGGCTCGTATGTGGGTTCCTAACGGGACACAGCAAGAATCCAACTAAAAGAACACTAAAGCGGTCATTTTCTCCTCCACTTCGGTACGTTGGCGTCATGAGGTGCAAAGTTACACGAGGATGTCTGGGTCTTGATTATATATATATATATATATATATATATATATATATATATACATATTTATATATATATATATATATATATATATATATATATATATCTAGATATATATTGTAGTTGTACATGAGTTACCCCTGGATTCTGTGGACTGGTTTGATCACGTTTTCTATGTTTATTTTTATAGTAAAAGAGAACGAGTAATACAGCAGTGACTTTATACTTTATAATGCGAGTAATGTGATGGCAGCCGACGTTGCTTGCGAGAATTTGACTCCTACTGAAGTAGTTAACCCTTTAAACTCTGATGAGAAGATTCTTGTCATTTGGTCAAATAAAAGAAAAAATCATAAAACACCAAAATGTTTGATCAAACACCAGAAAAATATGACGTCAGTCCTCGAGGACTGACGTCATATTTTTCTGGTGTTTGATCAAATATTTTGGTGTTTTATGATTTTCTTTTATTTGACCAAATGACAAAAATATTGTTATCGGAGTTTAATGGGTTAACAGTGGTGTGCCACAGGGATCGTGTTTATCAAAAACACTATACACGGTGTACACAGCAAACTTCCCTCCTACCCCAGCAAACTGACTACGTATAAAGTGTGTGGGTCATATAACAAAAAGCATCGTCTACCCAGAAATATCAACCAAACTTATGGCAAAACAAACGGAAATGGCCGATCAACTAGATCACGGAGTTTGAAGAGAAATTGAAAATAAAGATCAATAAATCTAGATTCGAAGTGATACCAATTGCCAAGTTCAGGCCGACATCAATAACATTAGAAAGCAAAACCATTGAATGCTCAAGGACTGGCAAATTTTAGGGACTAAAACTGACACAACGGGACATAATGACAAATGTCAGCAAGATGTCAAAACAATCAAATGTCATCGCGGGAAAACTGAAAATATTGAAAACAATGACGGTACAAAAACTCATTAAGGCCCATAATAGAATGTCCACATGTACCTCTCAATACCCTCTCCAAAACCCATCATCAGAAATTACAAAGCTTTCAAAACAAACGCCTTAGATTCGCCAGTGGGCAGACCCCAGCATATCAAGAAACAGTAGAAGAAATCTACATAAACAAGAACCACTTAAGCAAACTTTACACGCTACGATAAATTGTAGCGATTTATTGTAATGAAAAGGTTGTTACAATTTGTCATTACTACGTGTAGTTAACAGGAGATCGTAGCTACGCTACGATCTCCTGTTAATTACACGTAGTAATGACAAATTGTAACAACCTTTTCATTACAATAAATCGCTACAATTTATCGTAGCGTGTAAACCTTGCTTAAGTGGTTCTTGTTTATGTAGATTTCTTCACCATTTTCCACATCGTTGACTGGTAATAGGGCTAAAGCATTCAATTTCCCACAAATCCGTCGTAACTCGTCGTTATTCTTGTAGAGATTGGTAAAGCTAGGGTCTTGAACTTCTCTCCAAGTGCTCTGAGACATGTGATAGAAACACCCTTAAGTTGGAGTGTCTGGACCAAGTATGGTACTGATGGCTTGGATGACTGCCTGTTCTAAATCCATGATGGCTGTAGTAGGGTTTGGAAATTGGTTGAGACCTAGGCAACTGTTCATAATGACATGAAGAGGTGTGTCCTGAGTTTTCGTTTGTGGAAGTGCAGGCCTAAATCAGATTATAACTTGTGCAATGATCAGCAGATACTACAGATAGCCTCTTTTTTTCAAAAACTGTATGTTATAATCAGAGGTGGGCGTTTCGAACAAATGTTCGCGAACCTTTATCCGCGGATTTGTTCGGACCGGCAAAATCCCGGATTTGGGTTCGGAGGTTCGGATTCGGACCGACGTCAAAAAAGATTCGGACTTCCGGGTTCGGAACGTCTTTTTTTCGCGAATCCGAACCTCCGTATCCGGGGAAAAATTCGAAAAAAACGAAGACGACCAAACATTGGTTTTCAACTTTTCCGCGGCATACAGATATGGTGACGCCTATGTTTCTGTAACAACTAGAGACGCCTTTGACCATTAGCATTGTTTTACTTTATCGCTTTTCTCTACTTCTATTTCAGTATGGGCGTGTAAGTGTGTGTGTGTGTGTCTCAAATGACCACTGCTCGAAATGTGCTCGACATGCAAGCCTGTGTGACTGTGTGTAGTAATGCGAAACAAAGACTAGTAGTACTGCCTGGACTGCCCTTCTTTGAACTTGGAAATATACTCGTGGTGTTTAACTCGTTGCTTTATCTGTACCACACAGACTCGTCATGTTGTGACCGCAGCTGGCTGCCAGCAAATCAGAACGCTTGTTAGTGACGCGCAGCCACCGCGCATGCGCCGGTGACTGCAGCAGCCAATCAGAGCGCTTGTTTAGTGTTTACAAATCTGCACAGTCCGCAGACTTTCTTGTCACCGCGTCCCGTAAGTTACGATTTAGTTAAACAGTGCTACAATAGTCAGACATTCTTCAACCGTTGCACTGACAACACTGTGGAGAGGACACCTAAGGAGGCTAGACTCTACTCACATCACACTCACCGCTGACAATGGATAAGTACGTGACATCCACACCGAGGTCGAGAAACCCAAGTGCTCAGTCTGACACACCAAGGTCCACGAACCCAAGCGGCCTCGCTGAGAGTGAATCTGACGCCAGCGATATCCAATTGCCAGAGTTTTCGAGTCCGGAGCTGATGCCTGGCATAAGTCGAGCCAAGGACATGGACATTGCCGACACCGAGGCCGAGCAAGCCGAGGGAGGTCACGGTTCCAGAAGGGAAAGGGACCTCTACAGAGACTGGGACATTCTCAAGCCCTTCTTCAAGTGTGGTGTCGGCAGGGACGCCGGGTATGCCCTCTGCGCCAAGAAAAATTGCACTGCGAGGCTGAAGCTTCAGAATGACACCAACAGCAACTTAAAGAAGCATTATGCCACCAAGCACCCTTTAGATAGTCCTGCCTTAAAAGCAGCTTTAGATGGCAGCAGCAAACGTGGCCGCTCTGCTTCTGGTGGTGGTCGGGATGCCAAAAGCCTCAGGCAGGGCTGTATTGAGGAGGCTATGGCTGAGAGGTTTGACCAGCAGAAGGCCCTTGACCTGTTTTATGAGGTAAGTTTTACTTTTAAAAGTTCTATTGTTTTAGTATAGAAATTATTTAATCAATTAATTAATTTTGATAAATAAAAATAATTTATAACAAAAATTTAACTTCAAATACTCACACATCCTTTTTTGTTTCAGTGGATTATCCGCGACATGCTGCCCACCATAACAACAGAGTCAGAGGCGCTCAGGGCCTTCCTCAACTACCTGAACCCTCAGTTCAAGCTGCCGTCCAGGAAAAAGCTTGGCGACGACATCAAGCATATGAGCGCCAGGGCCAAAAATGAGCTCACCCAGATCATGTCCAAGCAGGACTACCTGGCCACCACTGCCGACAGCTGGTCGAGCCACAACCGGGCCTTCATAGGCTCCACAGTCTGGTGGTTGGACAAGGCCACCCTGGAGAGGACGACAGTAGTCTTGGGGATGAAGGTGAAGGAGAGCCAGACAGCCGAGTACTTGGCGAGGTCCTTGAGCAAGCTGCATGAGGACTTCAGCATCAGCAAGATTCTCTGCACGACCACAGACAATGACATAAACTATGTAAGTGCATTTGTCAACTTTGCACAAGAGGACGTCGTCATACAACCTGGCGAGGATAAGCCTGACGAAGAGCTGGCTGACGAGTCTCAGGTCATATCAATGGAGGAGGCCCTGGACCAGGCTGACGAAGCCGAGGTCAGCCTGCCTAAACACCAGAGGTGTGGTGCACACACTCTGAACCTCCTGGCGTCTGAGGATGTTTTCAAAGTGAGTAAAAACTAAAAATATGTAAATTACAATTTATTATTCTTTAATTTGTGAATTGTAATAGAATATTAAATAATAAATATTCTTTTTTCAGGTCCCACAATGGAACCATGGTGGCAGGAATATCTTCAGAAGGTCGGCTGCCAAGGCACAGTCTTTGTGGAATGCCCAGGGCCGCCGAACTGTCGCAGCCAACGAGATAAAGGATGCTATCGGCAAAAAACTTAAAGTCCCTGGCACGACGAGGTGGAACTCCAGCTATGACAGCTATAAGATGCTTTCTGGCCTGCTACAGGACCTGGACACCCGTAAAAAGATCAATGATCTCCGTACCAGCATGCGCCCCAACCCGATCCCTGCCTTTGTTGACGAGGACAACGAGGTCATCGCCGAGTACGTCAAAGTTATGGCCCCAGTTGCCAATGCTTTGGACAAAATGCAGTCAGACCAGCATGCCTACATGGGGAACTTCCTTCCCAACTTGATGGTGCTCCAGAGGGACTTGAACCTACTTAGGGACGACAACAGTATCAAGCATGCCAAGCCCCTCGTCACCTACCTCCTGGGGACATAGGAGCACCATGGCAGAGACAAAAAGGGCTTCACTGAAAGGTAGATATTTTTAATATTTTAATATATAATAATAATATAATATAATGATATAAATAATAAAATATAATATTTTATAGTAATTGAAATGAAAAAAAAAATCATTAATCAATAATTAAATTAACTCATATCTTAATCTTTTCAGGTTTCAACACATGTTTGAGGACCAGGAGAAGCTCCTTGCGACTGCCTTCCACCCCAGGTTCCGTCTAAAGATGGTCAAGTACATATGCAGGACAAATCCTGACTTGTACAACCTGGTGAGGGACAAGATGGTGTCGGACCTTGTGGCCCAAATCAGGTCCAAGGAGGGGGGTGTGGCCTCCGCCTCCAGCCAGCCCACCTCCAGGCCACAGTCTGTGGCCAGCCACACCAGCGAGCACGACGAGTTTGCCTTCCTTCTTGAGGACGAGGAGGAGCCTGTGGTGGTGGCCAACCTGGAGGAGGAGGTCGGCAAGGAAGTAGACACTTGGGGCGCCATTCTCGGCACAAGCATCATGAAGATCTCCCCGGCAAACTTCCCCAAGGAGCACAGGCAGCACTGGGTGAACTGTTTCATCAAGTATAACACTCCCCTGCCCTCGTCTGCCTCAGCTGAACGACTCTTCAGCTTCGGCTCGGACATTTTGAGGCCAAAGCGAGCCTCTCTGACCAATCTGAACTTTGAGAACCTGACCTTCATGAAGGGAAACTTGAAGTTGGTTAAGAGGGAGAGAGAGAGGGCCGACAAGTTAGAGTGAATCTGTGAAGAGTGAAGAGTGAAGAGCGAGACTGAAGTGTTGTGAATTTTTTGTTTTAAATGTTTTTATTGTTTTGTTCTGTGAACTTTTGTTTTTACTTTTTACTGTCTTGTATTAATAATTTGTTTTTCTAGTGATAATTTGTTTAGTAAATAATGTAGATATCTTAAAAAACACTTTTTTTAATAGGAAAGCTTTAAATTTACATTCGGAGATTCGGAATGAGTAAAATTTAGGTTTGGAAATGTTCGGAAGGTATCGGAATTAAGGTTCGCTTTGCTATTTTGTAAAGATTCGGAGGTTCGCGGACAAATGTTCGGAATAAATGTTCGCACCGAAATGTTGAAAATCGGGTTCGCTATTCGGAGGTTCGGAACCCTAAACTGGCGAAGATTCGGGTTCGGATTCGGAACCCCCAAAAAAGGTTCGCGCGCCCACCTCTGATTGTAATATTCAATAAATCGGTAGACACTGGTTTTGTGCCTAATGCTTGGAGGCAAGCAAACGTTGTTCCTGTTTTTAAGGGAGATAGATCGTCTATATGCAACTACAGGCCAATCAGTTTGACATCGGTTATTGGAAAAATGCTTGAATCAGTAATAGTAGACTCGGAGAACATATCGAAAGACATAATTTAATTCGTGATTCACAGCATGGTTTCTCCAAGTGTAAGTCATGTGTGACTAATCTTCTATCCTTTTATACTTAAGTATATAAGGCGTCAGATAACAATGGTGATTACGCTGTCATTTACCTTGACTTTAGCAAAGCGTTCGACAAGGTGCCACACCAGAGACTACTAAATAAAATCAAAGCCCATGGCATAGGAGGAAAAGTGTTAGAATGGATTAGGGCTTGGATTAGTAACAGAAAACAGCGGGTCACCATAGATGGAGTAAAATCTAAGTGGGGCAATGTTACTAGTGGGGTCCTCCAGGGCTCGGTTTGGGTCCCTTGTCGTTCATTATGTACATAAACAACTTAGAAGATGGGATAAATGGTGATGTTAGTAAGTTTGCGGATGACACTAAAATAGGACGCCTAATTAGGTCAGGAGACGACGCAGAGATTCTGCAGGATAATCTTAACAAATTGTTCACATGGTCGGTGAAATGGCAAATGAACTTCAATATCTCTAAGTGTAGCGTGTTAAACATAGGGCTACACAACCCCGGAAATAGATACAGCTTAGATAACACGTTTTTAGAGAAAACTGAGAGCGAAAGAGACTTGGAAGTTCTAGTGAGTCCGGACCTTAAAACCAGGAAATAGTGCATTAGCCCCAGGAATAAAGCTAACAGAGTATTAGGTTTCATTGCTAGGACGGTAATGAATAAAGTGAAGAGGTAATTATGAAACTCTATCTAGCGATAGTTAGACCCATCCTTGACTATGTGGTACAGTTTTGGTCTCCATCCTACAGAATGGACATCTATTCACTAGAATCAGTACAGAGAAGAATGACCAAAATGATACATGGACTCAGAAATTTGCCTTGTGAAGAGGCTTAGGCACCTTAACTTACACTCTCTGGAAAGGCGCAGAGTGCAGGGTGATCTGATAGAGGTGTTCAAGTGGATCAAAGGCTTTAACAAGGGTGATGCAAACAAGGTCACCATATTAAAACAACAGGGCAGAACTCGCAGTAATGGTTATAAACTGGACAAATTTAGATTTAAGAAGGAAATAGGCAAGAATTGGTTTACTAATAGGGAATGACTGGAATAAACTTAGTAACCATGTACTGTAGTAAGCACTGAAACTATCAGTTGTTTTAGGAAATGATTAGACAACTTTATGGATGGGGATGACAGGTGGTGAGGGATATGGAGCTGCCTTGTGTAGGCCTTATGGTCTCTTGCAGCCTCCTTCATTCTTATGTTTTTAAGTAATTTCTCAGGTGCTAGTAAATCTGTGGTGACAGGAACCAAGCCATCAGTTTCTTTTTTCCATCCCCACTGCCCGGGGGTGGGGGGTTATGGATTGATCTGCCAAAGTTGAACTTGATGATACATATGAAGAAAATGTTGTTTTGACACTGCTACTGTTTGGGGGAGTCTTTCAAGTCATACTTGCTTTTTTACAACATAGGCTACTGTTGCTCTCCTAAAGCACTTCAATCGAAATTGATTAAGTTCTAATTCTTCGGGGCCTCCATACGAACCAATAAGGTACTTTTCTCCTGCATCAGTCACTGACTTCTCTGTTAATGTCATGCTATTGAATACATCTGCATACTTCCTAGTCCTTCTGGCTTCTGTAAAAGTGCGAGTAGTTTATGCTTCCCCTGTCCGAAGAAAGACGAAACTGTGTTACACCCACTTCCAGCATGAAGGAAAAGGATGTAGTATTTTAATGAAGAAAGAGAAAATTGTAGTGTCTTGCAGGGACCTGTTTTATGCTGTCAGTGCAGCCATAAGTATAAGGAGATTAACATCTCTAACAACAGAAATGTTGCTAAAAGAACTTGAACTCTCAAGTACGGCTGTCTATATTATCAATAAATCTGCATTGTCAGTTGCTTGTTTCACTGAGATACCATTTTCATCTACTTTTCTGGACAATTGGGTGATAAATCTTGATTTATTATGCTCACTTGATAGAAAATTTTCTTGACTAATACAAACTTTGGTGTGGCGGTCAAAAATTATATCCGTGCTTTGGAATGTGTGTGATCTTTGTTGTCTCTGCATATTTTGTACTAGATTTTGAGTCACGCCACTCTGTCCATCAAACACAGTGACTGCATTTGTGTGGTATTGCTGTTTGATATAAGAGATGTATGCATCATAAGTCATTCCTTGAATGTGTGATGGCTATACAATATGATAAAGGAGAAAAACTCCATCAACAATGAAAACTGCATCACCCAGATCTTGACATGTGCTAATATAATTGAAAATACTATACATTGCAGCTTTGTTTTTTTCATGCACTCTTCAGTGAATAATGCAGGTGGCACTGGAGCAACCTCATACTCAAAGTATTCCTGCAGATCATCAGCACTGTCTAATGAGTGTATTATTCTTTGTAAGAGAAGAGTTGTATCAACATGAACTATATCTTCTCAAATTGTGGCACTTGAGTTAATTGTTGCCTGAGGTAACACACACTTCTTGTGCTTCAATTTTACATCACTGAAAGTTTGTCCAGTTATAGCATTCATGGATTCCAATCTAATACCATAGCTTTTGTAGCAGTTTATTTTACCATCACCAATCATCCTAGTTGCAAGTGCCAACCTCCACATTTTCTGAAAAGGGTGGATGAGACAGAAACCATTGTGAAATACTTCCTGTATCTTCATTATCTCTCACAATCCTCGAAAGTCATAGTTTAATGTGCTGCTCACTGTACAAACTTCTTAATCCACAAAACTCCTCAACTTTAATGCACATTTCACATGAAGCTGACATACCAAGAATCCACCGATTTAGTACACTATCGGTTTTCCCTCGCCCATGTGTCAACCCACCTAAGGTCTTCATGGTCCTCATTAGCATTTGTTCTACAGTAAGAGCTGACCACAGACCAGCCCAATTCTTGTTTGAGTGCCTCATTGTGAAAAATCCCCCCCCTTTTTTTTTTGTAAACTTGACAAAATCTTCATCAGACATACACTGATTTCATGCATATTTTGCATAAGCTAAATGACCAGCTGCATGAAAATAAGGTATAAACTCTTGAACACACAGGTGTGATACCAATTTCCTAGTCTATCAGCCTCTATGTAGTTAGCATCAAAGTCATCATCTGAAAATACTGTTGCCAAAGCTTTGCTGTTATGCCTCTTGTGGCAACTTCTTGCACATGCCTGTTAAATTCCTTTACAATGTTATTTATGATAGGCGATTCCTTTACTGATGTTGCTGTCAAATTTTTACTTTTGTACTGGTGCAGCATGGTCTGAACCTCAAGGATACCCTCATTGGAGATTGTTACACCATCAAAAAGAAGTTGGCCCAATGCAGCACATATTAACAGGTGTGCTCGAAGAGCTCTAGCAAAACTGTGTCCTGTCATCATATTTTCATTAAACTTAGGTGCATAAACTTTCTCCCACACTTCTTTTAATCCACTACCGGTCATGGTGTACACAATAGAACTCATAGATGACATTAAGAGATGGAAACCACCTAGTTGCAAGAAAACACACAAAAAAAAATTTTCTTCAATAGTAGACAATATCTCTTGCCTTCCAATATAGTGGCTGGTCAAAAGTAACACATGTCACAGTCTTATTCACCTTTCTACATGAGTTAGCTACAACTGTAACACACTGTTTATTGCATCAGAAGAGGTTCCTTTTGAATTAAGGGCAAGAAGTGAACAAACGTTGTATCAAAGTTCTTACTACTATTGACAACCTCCATAAAGCCACTTTCCACTCATCCATAGCAGATGACAAGGTGATGTTGCAAGTTTTTCACTAGGAAATTATGCAAGTTCCCTAAGATCCTTAATTTCAATGCTTTTCAGACCACTCTCACTGTGACTCGTGAAGGTGCAGTACATCATGGCATCTGATATCACTTTAGAAAATACTTCATTGAAATGTGAGAGTTGTGTCTAAAAGGATAAAATAAACACTGCTGAATATATTACTATATAATTACAATAACACAGATTACTA
This sequence comes from Oratosquilla oratoria, assembly GCF_046742065.1. Classification (NCBI taxonomy): domain Eukaryota; kingdom Metazoa; phylum Arthropoda; class Malacostraca; order Stomatopoda; family Squillidae; genus Oratosquilla; species Oratosquilla oratoria. The sequence goes on from NC_134788.1 coordinate 62,115,346, forward strand.
ATAACAATGGCGTATACTCCAAATTTACAGAATACTAAGGTAAACAGAACTGTATCCGTCTACTATTTTCAACGGTTTTTCGTAATTACAACAAACATTCATACACTTAATGGAACACTTAGGAATCTTTAGTTACAAATAAACAAGAAATGCAATTACACAATAGGCCAATTAAAGGTTACTCAAGCAATCTGCAACTGAAAGCAAGCAAACTAGCATTTTTTTTTTCTGCATATAGTTTGAAATCACCCTAGGCTACAAAACCTGCATCGCAAAAGTCACACTTCAAGGACTTCTCTACAGTGTGGGTCATCATGCATCATTTGAGATAAAATTTTTGTGAGTAAGCTGAATCACACATGTCACATTAGAAAGATTTCTTTCTAGTGTAGGTAACTATGAGTGATACAAGATCATTCTTTGCGATGAAAGCTGCATCGCAGTCACACTTGAAAGGCTTCTCTCCAGTGTGGGTTACGACGTATTGTTTGAGATGACTCTCGCTAAAGTTGCATCGAAAAGGTTACATTGGGAAGGCTTCTCACTAGTATGCCTCACCAAGTGTCGTTTGAGAGAACTCTTTTGTGAGAAAGCTGCGTCACACAGGTCGCACTTGAATGGCTTTTCTCCGGTGTGAGTCACCACGTGTCGTTTGAGACTACCTTTGCGTGAGAAAGCTGCATCACATATTTCACACTTGAAAGGCTTCTCTCCTGTGTGGACCTTTGCATGACTTTTAAGAATAGTCGCGAGTGAGAAAGCCGCATCACATAGGTCACACTTGAAAGGCTTCTCTCCAGTGTGGGTCATCACGTGTTGTTTGAAAGCCTTCTTTGATGAGAAAGCTGCATAGCACAGGTCACACTTGAAAGGCTTCTCTCCAGTGTGGGTCATTACGTGATATTTGAGAGCACTTTTCTTTGAGAAAGCTGCATCACACAGGTCACACTTGAAAGACTTCTCTCCAGTGTGAGTCATCCTGTGATACTTGAGAATATCCTTCCTTGAGAAAACTGCATTGCACAGGTCACATTGGAAGGGCTTATCTCCAGTGTGGCTCATCACATGATATTTGAGACGATTTTTTTGTGAAAAAGTTTCATCGCACAGGTCACATTGGAAAGGCTTCTCTCCAGTGTGGGTCATCATGTGATATTTGAGACTATTTTTTTGTGAAAAAGTTGCATCACACAAGTCACACTTGAAAGGCTTCTCTCCTGTGTGGACCACCACGTGATATTTGAGAGAACTCTTTCTCGAGAAAGCTGCATCACACAGGTCACACTTGAAAGGCTTCTCTCCAGTGTGGGTCATGATATGATATTTGAGGGAACCCTTTTTTGAGAAAGCTGTGCCACACATGTCACACTTGAAAGGCTTCTCTCCAGTGTGGGTCATCATGTGATAATCAAGATGACCCTTTTGTGAGAAAGCGGCATCACACAGGTCACACTTGAAAGGTTTTTCTCCAGTGTGGGTCATCATGTGATAATTGAGGACACTTTTTCTTGGGAAAGTTGCATCACATCGCTCACACTTGAAGGGCTTCTCTCCAGTGTGGGTCATCATGTGATATTTGAGGCCACTCTTTTTTGAGAAAGCTGCATCACACAGGTCACATTGGAAAGGCTTCTCTCCAGTGTGGGTCATCATGTGATTTTTGAGAACAATTTTTTTTGAGAAAGCTGCATCACACAAGTCACACTTGAAAGGCTTCTCTCCAGTGTGGGTCATCATGTGATATTTAGGATGACTCATTAGTGAAAAAGCTGCATCACACAGGTCACACTGGAAATACTTCTCTCCAGTCTAGGTCACCGTGTGGTGTCATTTGAGATTACTATTTTGCGATAAAGCTGCAACACACAGGTTACCTTGGAAAGGCTTCTCTACAGTGTGAGTCACCATGTATAATTTGAGATTACATTTTCCTGAGAAAGCTACATCACACAGGTCACAGTTGAAAGGTTTTTTCTCCAGTGTAGGTCACTGTATGAGATTCAAGATGACTTTTGAGATAGGTATGCTTCTAACGCCACTTCAAATTCTCTTTATTATATGGCGAATATACAGAATCTTCGAATACCTTTTCCAAGGAATTTTGATATTTACCCCCGACCTGAAAGAATACATTTAAGTTCAACATCTAACTTTTTGAGAGCATATGAATAACACGAACGTATACAAATAGTGAGGCATTAACCATAAAAGGAGGGTAACAAACAACTCGTATCAAAGAAGTTTAAAGGAAGAAGAAGGGAATGGAAGGTTGAATGAATACTAAAATTAATGGCGTTGCAAAACAAAAAAGTAATTGGAACACTATGAAATAATCAAGAAATAATAAAACAAAAGAGTGGCTGAATAAATATTGGAAAGAGAGGAGAGAAAAAAAAAGATAGGTGTATAATGTAAGATACAATAGAATAATTGGAAAAAGGAATTCATGTCAATTTTTCAAAGAAATGCAACTTACAACAAATCAGGGGTTTCATAAATCAACATTTGAGAGATTCATAAGAATTTTATATCGATTTCTACAGTGTATTACTTGTTTTCCATCTTTTGGGAAAACAAGTAAAAATGTGCAAAATATATCACTACAAACTTATAACCAAAACTATAAAATGTTGATTTCTGACATCCTTGAGTGAGAAATAAATTACCTACATTAGGTTAGGTTAGATTCACCCCTCACTTCCGTCAATTACTAGAACAGAGCACAGTGGTAATAGTTTGTTGATTTACAGTTATTTGGTGGAAACAGACATTTCAATTGCATTAAAAGTAATCGCTGTCAATATTTGTTCCCTATGGCAATCTTACTCATAAAGCAACAAGATTAATTTTTTAGGTGACTGGTAACATGAAAATGAATAAGGAAATAATAAGCCACAGGAGTGTTGATATTACCAAAAGAAAGAAGTCATTCAAAATATCAGAGTATGATGAAAGTTGCAAAATTTCTTTAAACTGATATATGAAGTCTTGGTCAACTTTTGACAAAGGTCTGTGACAATAATCAAGGATGTCAGAAAAACAAATGTGATACTTGCGAATCATTATGAGTCACTTCAAATCTATTACAATTTTCGTGATAATCTATTCGAGCCGATGGCAATCTTACTCGTACATCACGAAAACATATAATCTAATTTTTTTTTAGATTATCATATGGTGAGTGACACTTCTGGAACCTTCGAATATAAAGTAATTCACTTACTAATGGTTTGTGAGGCAATGGTTCCTCTTGTGAAATGGGGATTTCACTTAATGTATTTGAGTATTCCAGTCTCAAATAATGTATGATACTCCTGTAATCCACATCCCTTGCAATAAAACAAACTTACCGAGAATATAGTATCCCTATCTTGTAGCTTCATATCTGGTCGTTGCATACGACAATGTAAACAAAGAATGCACTTTGACAAGACCTCACTCACCCTACCAAATTGGCAATGCCCATATACTATCGGTACTAACATCACACCAGGCAACATATAGTGATGAACAAACAAGGAAAATAATCTCTACCACACAATTAATACATGTAAACGATTGCCGAGTGTTCCTAATAATACTTGCTTATTACCTGTATTACTATTGTTCTTTCAAATTCTGTCACTTCCGGATCTCACAGATGTCCAAGGAACAGGAATCACAATGATTGTTTTAAACCTGTACAATGGAACTTAACATACTTTAAAACACTTATTTGTATTCAATTATCAAAAATTTGAGTGAATATAAAGAAAAAAAATACTTGTAACAATATTATAGGCCTAATCAGTGCGCAATGAATTGAAATATCAGGCATTGAAATTCTTTAGTTGGATTTTCTTACCGAAAAAGATTAAATGGAAGCCCGCCATGAAAACTGTTAACAAACATAATACACCTTGTGTGTCTTCACACTTATTTCCTTGATTAACTTCAGAAGGGAAGTACAGCATAAGATAAAGGAGTCGAAGAGGAAAACAGATGAGAAATGGGGTAGAAATTATTGAAAATTATAAAAAGATTATTTAGAAGGAAATTCAAAGAGGAAAAGGAGGCGAATCAAGTAGAGGAGAAAAGGTAAAAGGTGCAGTAGAGAGATGATGATAGAAGAGACAGGAGTAGGAGGAAGATGGGCAGAGTATTTTAAGGAGTTGCTATATGTGAAGAAGGAATGGGAGGGAAGGGTAGTCGCAGTGGGAAGCGCTACGAAAATGACAGTGGTGGATGAGGAAAATTGAGCAGAAATAAGGAGAGATGAGGTGAAAGCAGTTATCACAATGATGAGAGCAGGTGAGGTACCTGGGTTAGATGGGTGTCATGCGGATTGTCTAAAAAGGCAGGTACAGTGATAGTGGACTGGCTGGTGAAGTTGTTTAATGTATGTCTAAAAGAGGGTATAGAATGCCGGAAGACTGGAGGAACGCCTGTATAATTCCGCTTTACAAGGGAAAAGGGTACGAGTGTAAATGTAGTAGCTTCAGAAGGATCAGTTTGTTGAGTGCAATTGGGGGGCCTTATGGGAGGGTTTTGAGAGGAACAGAGGGAATAATTGGTGAGGAACAGTGTGGGTTTAAGACAGGTAATGGTTGCATGAATCAGATTTTTGTAGTGAGGTAGATATGTGAGAAGGTTTTAGCAAAAAGTAAGTATGCTTGTTTTGGGTCTTTATGGATTCAGAAAAGGTTTATGGTAGGGCAGACAGGAACTGTGGTAGGTATTGCAGATATATGGGGTTGGAGGAAAGCTAATAAGAGCAGTCAAGGGTTTTACGCGAGTAGTAAAGCTTATGTTAGAATTAGAAATGGAGAGAGTGAATGGTTTTAGGTATATGTGGAACTTCGCCAAGGATGCGTTATGTCGCCTTGGCTGTTCAATTTATACATGAATGGGGTGGTGTGAGAGGTAAACGCAAAGGTAATGGGCCGGGAATTGGAGATGGTCTAAGAAAATGGAAAAAATGGAACATAAACCTGTTGTTGCTTGCTAACAACACCTGCGATTGTAGCAGGATTAGAGGAGGTATTACGGAATTTAGTGACGGAGTTTAGGAAGGTGTGCGAAAGAAGGAAGTTGAGGATAAATGTGGGTAAAAGTAAGGTGATCAGATGTACAAGGGGAGAATGTGGTAGCAAATTGGAAGTGAGTATTAAGGGAGAGAGACTGAAGAAAGTGGATAGCGTTAGATACTTGGATGCGAATGTGGCAGGAAAGGGAGAAATGGATGTGGAGGTAGAATGTAGATTGAAAGAAACAAGTAAACGGTTTGTGGGTATCATAAATTGGAATGAGAGATAGACATTTTGGAATGGATGCTAGGAGTTGTATGAAGGAGTGATTGTGCCGACAGCACTGTATGGGGCAGAAACGTGGGACATAAAATGAAAAGAGTTTAAATGTGTTTGAGATGAAAGGCCTGAGAAGGAGGTGAAAAGAAGAGCGGGTGTGGAAAGGGAATTGGGAGATATGATTGATGAAAGAGTATTGTGGTGCTTTGGACACATGGAAAAATGAGTGAGGAAAGATTGGCGATGGAGGTGTAGAAGCCAGAGGTGGAAGGAGTGAACATGGGGGGAGGGGCGACCAAGGATGAGATGGGTGGATGGGGTAAAACGGGCATTAAGAAAGAGTGGAACGTCGGTTGAGGAAGGAAGGGAGAATATAGGGGTGAGTAGAGAATAGATAAACACCTAAGTAAGATGCTGTAATGATTATGATTTATCTTATATTATTTGTTTTTGTTTTGTTATCATTTGTCTGTCTGATTTTTATTTATCATTAGTTATATGTCAATTTATTATTATTTACTATTTACCTGTTTGTTTATTATTTAGCTATACCTATGCATTTATTTATGTATTTTATTTGTTATTTACATTATCATAGTTTTTATTTATTATTTCATTATTAATATGATTTTTTTTTCGTATCCGACCTAGATATGGATCAAAAGGTCTCCTGTCGGCATGCTCCGCCTTTGTAATCCTTTGTAATCCTTTGATGCATGGAAGGGAGTGGGTGGGGGATAGGGGGGTGAGGGAGTATGTGTGAGTGATGTTTTGACCCAATCCGAAGGGGTTTTTTCCTTGTCTTTTTTTTTCTGCATGAGGAGGCGCAGAGGGGGGTTGCTGATTAAGTGAAGCGGCCTTGTTGTGGATGTGCTGTGTCTTTCTACATTGCTTCTGACCCAGGGAGGGCATTGGGTGAGATGCAGGGATGACCCTTCATCCATGATCCAAGAAAAGAGGGAGGGAGGGAGGAGTGGTGAATGGGAGTGGAGTATGTGGGGATGAAATGGGTGGGAGCGGATTTATCCCTTTGACTTAGGCTACCTTCCTTGTAAGGGGGGGAAAAGCCATTGTATATGTATGTATTAACATCATTATCATAATTACTATTATTATTACCATTATCATTATTGATATTACTATTATATATTTCCTCGTATATCAAAATATGACAAATTCTGCCAAAATGAGGAACAGCAACACATTAAATAGTGTAGGACTGAGTACACCACCTTGTGGTGTCCCCAAGTCCATTTCCATCGTGTTTGATTCAAACCCTTGATGCCACACTTTTACTTTTCTTCCACTTAAGTAGTCCTTTACCAATTGTAGCAATTTCCCTTTAACCCATTAAACTCCGATGACAAGATGTCTTGTCATTTGGTCAAATAAAACAAAAAATCATAAAACACAAAAATGTTTGATCAAACACCAGAAAAATATGACGTCAGTCCTCGCTTCGCTCGCAGCGAAGCGAGGACTGACGTCATATTTTTCTGGTGTTTGATCAAACATTTTTGTGTTTTATGATTTTTTGTTTTATTTGACCAAATGACAAGACATCTTGTCATCGGAGTTGAATGGGTCAAACAGATTTGTACTTGATTTGGGAGGCCTGCAATACTAGATGTATCACACCATTTACCTTTACCAGTTCATTAGTTTTAGTTTTTAGGTCTGGATGAGCAACTACCTTCTCTCTAATTCCACGGACTTTGTTAACTTCGTGCCGCACATTACTAAATGATCTGATAGCCGAGACGTTTACAAAGAATTTATTCCAGTGTTTTTCCCTGGCAGATTTTTTTTTCTGTTGTGTGGCTAGCCAAGTGTACCACGATTTTTTGTTTTGTTTTATGAGTTGGGATTTTTACTCCATTTCGCTTGTGCTTTCCGTAGTAATCTACTCCAACCTTTAACCATTTTATCATCTGTATAATTTGTTTTAGTCCTATTGCGTTCTCTGTTATCTGAGTTCTTCACTGAACCAATAATTTTTTCTATTTCACCAAATAGATCTATATAAAGTTTATTATCATCATTATGAAAGTTTGTCTTTTTAAATGTTTCATAGCATTTTTTAATTCCTTCTATAAATCTTAAGTTCATTTTTTTTTAGATTGTATCTTTTCCTTTCTTGATTGTGATCATCTTTTCTATACTCATCGTAACTTCGATTGCGAAGTGGTCGCTTAACAAGTCCCTAACAGTTCTAGCATCCGCTCTATACTCTTCAAGACTGAATGTCATGGCATAATCAATTGTGCCCCCTCTTCCATGTGTAGGTCCTCCATTCCCCCCCCCTAGCACCCTTACGTTGTCCATCGATTCCAGTCGTCTATTTTTCAATATTTTAACGTTTTTATTCTGACTACCTTTGTTTCCCAACGTGCTCTGTCGTGCATTTAGGTCACCCATCAACAAACATTTTTATTATGTATACAATGTGGCAAGTCATCAATATCCAATTTATCAGCATGTACATAAGTATTTACAACACAAATTACACAATATTTGAAATGTAATTCAGTACAAAGTAGTTTAGTTCCATTAATTCTTGTAGACATACACAAATTAGTTGGTATACTATTCTTGACAAAAGTAGTTAAACCTCCTGTATTGTTTGTTTCATTTGCCAATAGTTCGAACTTTTGATATGCAGCCAATTTGAAGTCTACACCACCAGTACCCACTTCTTAGAACAATAATACATCATCGGCTTTACTCGTTAAAACATACGAGTGGATATCACTAGTTCTTTGATATATACTGTTAACATTTCATGTAATACATTTCAACTCATTTTCCTCCATTCCTTTGAAGATCCTCACCAATTTTCTCTGTCGTTTCAATTACCTTTGCTTTAAGAAGTTCGTCATTTGGGCTTACAAAACATTGTCTTACAGCACTGACCAAGAGGATTACATTGTTAGCAAATATACCATAATCTACCTGCACACTCTCATTTGTTTTGTTACACTCCTAATTTTCTTTTGAATAATTTGTCTCTACTTGTTTATAAGAATCGGGTGCCTTGCGGTTTACATTGTTACCAAATATACGATAATGTACCTGCGCACACTCTCTCGTTTGTTTGGTTACATTCCTCATTTTCTTTTGAATAATTTGTCTCTAATTGTTTATAAGAATCGGGTGCCTTGCTCTGTTCATTCCTCCCCCCCCTTGCCTCTTTATTCACGTTTCTTTCCCTTTTGCAGACATCATTATTCCCCCCAGTTCACTAACAAGCGTTTCTACAATATTGTTTTGTGTGCTTGGCAAGCCAACATTCTCCTGCAGTTGTTTCTTATTCTCTTGCCTTTCCTTTTCCCTTCGTCGTTCCCATACATTTCCAATCGGCCCCTTATTACCAACAGGCCGCTTGTTTTCTGGCTAATTTGCTGCTACCAGTCTACCTGTACTACCTGGATGTTGAACAGAGGACCTTTTGCTACACAAATTTGAATTAGCATTATTTTCTTGTCCACAATTGCAGCAGCATTCTGGAACGGCCTTCTCTCTCTTTTAAGCTTGGTCTTTTCACTCCATTCTCTCTCGAGTCGTGATTTTTACCACAGAAACCTACATTGATAGTTGTTCAGACATTAATACGCTAGATGTCCCCATTTACTACATTTGTAACACATTTCAGGAGATTCATGATATATCATGGCTACATTCCTATGTATGGCACAAGTAATTTTTCCGGTACATCATCTTTCATCAGTGCAATTACTTGGGGCTTTGGGTCCACCCTTCCCGTGCCAACATTGGTAATCTCCAAAGTTGTTCAAGAGATCTTCAACGACAACGGCGTGGATGCCATCCTGAGGACCCTGCATCACTTCGGGATCTAGTAATCACAGAGGACTGGGCTCAAACTGGTGGAGCAACTCTAAGGTCCTTCCTCATCTATGACTCAGGTGCAACTGCGACGCAAGATCTTCACCCAAGGCCATCACGCCCCAAGTCCAGGGCATCCAGGTATGAAGCTTCCACTTGTAACAATCGCTCACGCTCCCCAATTCTGAGTCCTCGCTCCTCCTCCTCGTCAGAGACTACCAAAATCTCCTTCGAGCTCCCGCGCCGTGTGGCCATACCACGAGCCAGCTCGACCGGGAGGCCTAAGCTGAATCTGACTAAGCTCACAAAGGAGACACTGCGGGACATCATCCCTTTCACCAGCACTGTCGCTGGCTTGGTCCAGTCAAAACGATTTCAAAATAAAGGACAAATAGTGTCATTTCAAATCTCAACAAAGGACAAGGACAAATAGAGCTGAATAAAAGACTGTCCTGTGAAATAAAAGACGGTTGGCAACCCTAATAAACAGTTACATAGTAGACTGAGATTCGTGTTCCTGTGAAATCTGTGAGAACCAAAAGTGGCATAGAATTTAGAGGTATTCGTCAATCGTGTAAATATAATGTGCTGTAGAGGTCGTCTCCTTCATGTGTTCATCACTTTATATTGCCAGTTTGATGTTAATTCCGGTCACTGCCAATTTGGTAGGTAGAATGAAGGATAACTAAAACGCTTGTTCCTCGCTTATTCTCGCTCGCCGGCTTGGTATATAACGACCGCAGATGAAAGCCACAAAATTGGTGAAAACGTTTCGTAGTTTACTACATTCTCGTTTTTTATCCGACTGATGTTTTTGGGACTGGAATGCTAAAATACATTAAGTGAAATCCACGTCACATAAGACAGCCTCACAAAATATTGGTGATTTACTTTAATAAATAAACCAACCCGAATAACAAACACCAGTGAGACACTAATAGATAAAATTCTAACCAACATTAAAAGTTCTGAGAATTATAATGGTATTTCATTAAGTGATATAAGTGATCACCTGCCTGTATTCACGATTAACCCAATTGAAATCAATCGCAAATCAAAACCAGAAATTATAGTAAAGCCTAGAATAGATGCCAAAAGTACTGCAAAATTAAAGCAGTGCTTGAAAGAAGAAAATTGGAATCTGCTTAACGAGTCGGAAAATGCCAATCAATCATACAACGAATGTGTAAGCATAGTTATGAGTAATTTTAACAAATGTTGCCCAGAGAGAGAAGTGGAAATAAAATCAAACAATAAAAATTCTAAACCTTGGTCTACTAATAGCCTTAAAAAGAACGCTTGTCGAAAGAAAAATCAACTCTATAAGAAATTTACTAAAAGTAAGTCCACGACTTACGAAATCAAATACAAAATGTACAAATACAAACTGACTGCAATCCTACGCAATTGCGAGAAAAAACACTATGATACTCTGTTTGAAAACAATAAAGGTAATATAAAAAAGACATGGGAAGGGATACACAACTTAGCTTGGCCCAAAAGTAAAAATCACGACGAACACAAAGACCTTATTAAAAAAGAGAGAAAAGAAAAATGTTGCAAATTGATTTAATGATTTCCTCTCCCACGAAACAAATAAAAACAAATAAAAACAACTAATGAAATTTATGAGAATTTTATGAAACAACGAATCAGTAACACTATGTTTTTGAAACCCGTCACCGAAGACGAGCTTATGAATACCGTTAGATCAATGCAAAACAAGAAATCGCTTGATTATATTATCTAGGAATCAATATGAGCCTCGTAAAGCAAATCATGCCAAACATAAAAAATTATTTTTTAGCAATATGCAATAAATCATTTGAGCAAGGATTATTCCCAGACGCTATGAAAACAGCAAAAGTAATTCCGGCATTTAAATCAGGCGACAAATCTAGCTATAACAACTATAGACCAATTTTGCTATTACCACAGTTTTCTAAACTGCAGGAGAAGTTATTCACAACTCGCCTAAACTCGTTCTTAAACAGAAATGATGTCCTTTACCATAGCCAGTATGAATTTCAAAGAAATCTTTCACCGTCATCAGCAGTAATGGAATTAATTGAAGAAATAACTAACAATATCGAACAAAAGAAAAGAAAAGAAAAACTGGAATCATTATTGACCTTAAAAAAGCGTTTGATACAGAAACCACGAGATTTTAATACGAAAGGCCGAACACAAGATTAAGAGGTAACGTTCATGGTTGGTTGAAAAGTTACCTGATTGACAGGAGACAATATGTAGTCATCGGGGAAGAAAAGTCATGAGAATTACCGGTAACATGTGGAGTACCACAAGGATCAGTATTAGGACCTAAACTGTTTTTATTATACATAAATGCCATTATTAATGTATCCGACTTGATGAAGTTCATACCGTCCGCCGACGATACTACCGACACAAATTCCGACCAATTGATAGAGACAGTCAATGAAGAATTACATCAGCTATATTATTAAAATTCAAATTAATTCTTTATCCTTCTATTCTTTCTTTCTTTCTCTCTTTTCTTCATTATTTATTCATTTATTTATTTATTTATTTTTTATCTACCAATCTCTGCCCATGACGTCACGGAGCATGCGCAAAAGACAACAAATCCGAAGACGACCAACGATTAAACTAAAATTAAAAACGAATTCTTTCTCCTTCTTTTCTTTCTCTCTTAAGAACATAAGAACATAAAGGAGACTGTAAGAGACCATAAGGCCTACACTAGGCAGCTCCGTATCCATCACCACCTGTCATCCCCATCCATAAAGTTGTCTAATCGTTTTTTAAAACAACTGATAGTTTCAGCGCTTACTACATGGTTACTAAGTTTATTCCATTCATCGACCACCCTATTAGTAAACCAATTCTTGCCTATTTCCTTCTTAAATCTAAATTTGTCCAGTTTACACCCATTACTACGAGTCCTGCCCTGTTGTTTTATCATGATGACCTTGTTTGCATCACCATTGTTAACCTTTGATCCACTTGAACACTTCTATTAGATCACCACGCACTCTGCGTCTTTCCAGAGTGTAAATTTAGGTGCCTAAGCCTCTCTTCGTAAGGCAAATTTCTGAATCCATGTATCATTTTGGTTATTCTTCTCTGTACTGATTCTAATGAATTTATGTCCATTCTGTAGGACGGAGACCAAAACTGTACCGCATAGTCAAGGATGGGTCTAACTATCACTAGATAGAGTTTAATAATTACCTTTGCACTTCTATTCGTTACCGTCCTAGCAATGAAACCTAATGCTCTGTTAGCTTTATTTTCTGGCGCTAATGCACTGCTTCTTTCTCTCTTTTCTTATTTATTTCATTTCATTTTTATCTTCTTTATATATCAATCTTTTTCTTATTTTTTTTATATTTTAATATCTACCAATCGCTGCCCATGACATCACGCCGCATGTGCAAAAGACAACAAACCCGAAGACAATTAACCTAAAATTCAAAATTATTTTTTTCTCCTTTTTTTCTTTCTTTTTTCTTTTTCATTTGATTTAATGTTTTATCTTTTTTATGTATTAATCTATTTCTTAGTTATTTATTTTTTTCTTTTTTTTTTATATATATATTTTTTATCTACCAGTCTCTGCCCATGACGTCACGAAGACGACCAACGATTAACCTAAAATTCAAAATCAATTCTTTCTTCTTCTTTTCTTTCTTTATTTTCTTTGTTATTTAATTTTATGCTTTATCTTTTCTTTATCTATCAATCGCTGCCCATGACGTCACGTCGCATGCGCAAAAGATAACAGCAACAAACCCGAAGACGACAAATAATCAACCTAAAACTCGAAATTAACTAATTCTTTTCCTTCTTTTCTTTCTTCCTTTTCTTTATTATTTAATTTTCTTTTTTATCTTTTTTATCTACCAATCACTGCCCATGACGGCACGGCGCATGCACAAAAGGCAACAAACCCGAAGACATTTTTTTCTTTCAAAATTAATTCTTTCAAAATTAATTCTTTCTCTCTTTTCTTTGTTATTCAATTTTATGTTTTATCTATAAATAAATCTATCAATAAATATCTTCATTTAGTTTTTTTTTCCTTTATTTTTATCTACCAATCTCTGCCCATGACGTCACGGCGCATGCGCAAAAGACAACAAACCCGAAGACGACCAACGATTAACCTAAAATTCAAAATTAATTCTTTCTCCTTCTTTTCTTTCTCTCTTTTCTTTGTTATTTAATTTTATGTTTTATCTTTTCTTGATCTATCAATCGCTGCCCATGACGTCACGTCGCATGTGCAAAAGATAACGATAAATAATCAACCTAAAATTCGAAATTAACTAATTCTTTTCCTTCTTTTCTTTCTTCCTCTCTTTTCTTTATTATTTAATTTTCTTTTTTATCTTTTTTATCTACCAATGTCTGCCCATGACGTCACGACGCATGCGCAAAAGACAGCAAACCCGAAGACGATCAACGATTAATTCTTTCACAATTAATTCTTTCTCTCTTCTCTTTGTTATTTAATCTTATGTTTTATCTTTTATGTATTAATCTATTTCTTAGCTATTTAGTTTTTTATCTGTTTTATCTACCAATCTCTGCCCATGACGTCACGGTGCATGCGCAAAAGACAACAAACTCGAAGACGACCAACGATTAACCTAAAATTCAAAATTAATTCTTTCTCCTTCTTTTCTCTCTCTTGTTCTCTCTTTTCTTTGTTGTTTAATTAAATTTCTATTTTTTTTTTTTTTTATCGTTTTATCTTTTTTCATCTATCAATCGCTGCCCATGACATAACGTCGCATGTGCAAAAGACAACAACAAACCCGAAGAGGACAATAATAACCTAAAACTTATTAACTAATGTTTTCTCTTTTTCTTTTTCTCTTTCTCTCTCTTCTTCGCTATTTAATTTTATTTCTATTTTTTTTATCTGCCAATCTCTGCCCATGACGTTAATTTTTTTTTTTTTCATCTTTTTTATCTACCAATCTGTCCATGACGTCACGGCGCATGCGCAAAAGACAACAAACTCGAAGTCGACCAACGATTAATTATTTTTCTTTCTTTCTCTCTTTTCTTTGTTATCTAATTTTGTATTATTTCTTTTATCTATCAATGTATTTCTTCATTATTTGATTGTCTTTTTTCACCATTATCTTATCTACAATCTCTGCCCATGACGTCACGGCGCATGCGTAAAAGACAACAAACCCGAAAACTACCAATAATTAACCTAAAATTCAAAATTAATTCTTTCTCCTTCTGTCTTTTTTTCTCTTTTCTTCGTTATGTTATTTTAGGTTTTTTATTTCATTATATATTCTATTTTATCGTATGTTTTATTTTTTTAATCTATCAATCGCTGCCCATGATGTCACGTCGCATGCGCAAAAGACAGCAACAACAAACCCGAAGACGACAAACGATTAACCTAAAATTCAAAATTAATTAATTGTTTCTCCTTCTTTCTCTCTTTTCTTCGCTATTTAATTTTTTTTATCTACCAATCTCTGCCCATGACGTCACGGCGCATGCGCAAAAGACAACAAACCCGAAGACGACCAAATTCAAATTCAAAATTTATTGACACAGAAATTATATATCAAAAGAGGTGTATTAGCATGCTAACATACCCGCACAGACGTTTAAATAATTAATTCAGCTTTACTTTTGTAAACTTTTTCATGATTTTTTGAGGAGTGTTATTATTCAAAAAGTAACATACCTGTTCATACTTGCACTTCCACTGTTGAATATTCGTTGAATTTCTCTTGCCTCCCAATCGTTTCTTTCGGTTCATTGTCTTCTTGATTTCACTGAAACTTACTATGTTTTTGGTTTCTACATGTCTTTTTACCTGTGGCTTCTTTTGCCAATTTGTCAGCTACTACTTCGTTCAAATGTATGCCAATGTGGGAAAGTATCCAGAAGAAATTGACAGGATAATCTAACTCATTCATTTGAACCACCAGTTTCTTACATTTTCTACCGATTCTGCATTCGACGGTTTTGTACTGGCTGTCGCTAAAAAAAATATAGATATTCTTTTTATGATCAATTATCCCCCTTAGTCCTTTATACATAGCAGGTAATTCTGTGGCTGTCGTTGAGGGTTGGAACAAATTATTGAAAAGCTATCACAGTAAATGGAGCAAAGATACTAGTAACGAAGAAATGAGGCAAACTATGCTGGAACTACAAGAGTAGTAAGGCAAAAATAAATAAATAGTTAAATAAATAAATAAATAAATATGATAAAAAAAAAAGTATTGGGATTCCTTTCTAGAAAGCATATCGACATTCAAAAAAATTAAAGAAATATATAATAATGTAAATAAGGTAAGAGGTGTATGGAAAAAGTAAATAGCCCATCCCAACCCCAAAGAAAACGCCAATAATCTTATGAATAATTGGGCAGAAATATAAAAAAACAGGAAACCTACCGCTAGATATGAAAATACTTTTAAGAAATAAATTAAAGTCACACGAGGCAGCAATTCGTTTTCAATCAAAGGTGTATAACTGATGGCACTGGCATTCCTATCACAAAAGATGAACTGTTAAATAGCGTTAAAGAATGGTCAATCCACTGCACCTGTCGAAGATGGGTTGACTTACAATATAGTAAATTGTTCCGTCAGTATGGAAAGCAGTCCGGTTTTTAGATCTCTTCGATATAGCATTTTTCGAACAAAAGTTTGCCTATAAGATGGAAAATTGCCTTAATCCTACCAATACTTACTTACAGGCCAAACAAATTGTGATTATAGGCCGGTGTCGTTGACATCTTGCCTATGTAAAACAATAAAGCGAGTGGTGCCAAGCAGAATATTGCACAAGTTAGATTATTCACGATCTAAAAATCTATATGAATACATGAAAGGTGAAAGCACTACAGATTGTGTTGTTGAATGTATGAGTAATGCAGAAATTAATGACAGACTTTTTGTCGATTTATAATGTGGATTTGATAGATTTGGAATATGCTGTTTCCGTATGGTCACCGAATCTCATTAAAGATATTGACAGATTGGAAAAAGTACAACGGCGAGCCACAAAACTGATTCCAAATATCAAAAATAAATCATACGAAAATCGACTGAAACATATGAATCTTTTTCCCTAAAAAAGCGTAAACTCAGAGGTGACTTGATAAAGGTTTTTAAGATTATAAAGGGAATTGACATCAAAAAAGACAAAATTTTCACGCTGAATGAGAATCTGACAAGAAATAATGGTCTCAAACTGTCAGGAAATAGATTTCATTTGGAAGTGGGTAGAAACAACTTGGCCAACCGTGTAGTTAATGAATGGAATAAACTTGCTGCTGCTAGGCGGTGCAATGTAGTTCAGTTCGAAGTTTTAAGATTCGTTTAGATAAAAAACTAAGCAAGATACTGTAATGACTGATATTTATTTTATATTATTTGTTTGCTATCATTTGTCTGTTTATTATTGTTATTTGCTTGAATTTTCATTTATTAGGAGTTATCTGTCAATTTACTATTATTTACTATCTACCTGTTTGTTTATTATTTAACCATACATATGCATTTATTTATTATTACTTGTGTTGTTATAATCTTCATTTATTTATTGTTATTTATTTATCATTATCATGATTTTTTCCCCATCTGACCTAGTTATGGGCCAAAAGGTCTCCTGTCGGCATGCTCCGCCTTTGTAATCCTTTGTAAAATGCAATGAAACAAATATTTCGTGTCATGGGTCTGTTGTCGGTGAAAAAGCTGGATGTGGTATTGTGACTAGGGAATTGTATGAACATATTGTATAAGTAATGAAGAACGATATTCCAAAACAACAGAAGGTGGCACTGCAGCAGAATTACATGCAATACATCAGAGTTTAAAACTAACACTGGAAGATCATCATTATATTCATTTGTGGATGGTGATTCAAAATTCCATAGTGATGACAGCCGCCTTGTTTTTAAGTGTAAATACAAAGTTAATGAAGGACGACATGCAATCAACGTAACTTTTGTATGGATAACAGCACAGAAACCTACATCGATAGTTGTTCTGACATTCATACGCTAGATGTCCCCATTTACTACACTTGTAACACATTTCAGGAGATACATGATATATGGCTACTTTCTTGTATCCTATGCATGGCACAAATATTTTTTCAGGTACATCATCTTTCATCAGTGCAATTACTTGGGGCTTTGGGTCCACCCTTCCCGCGTAGCCTACCTTACTTCCCGCATTTTAGCCCAAACAACCATTTCGTCAGATAACAAGTCCTCCGGATCCATGCACACTGGATATTGGAATACTATCACTTTTGTCTATTTTTCATTGTCCTTAGCAACTTCCATAACCGCTTTCTCAAATCCCCTGGTACTTAGTATACTGACTGCTTCATCGTTCTTTACAGTTATGTACGGTCTGTGCTTACCTTCTCTGAACAGGACTTGAAATTCTTGATGCATTTGGTTCAGCCTAACAGCCCACTGCAGTCTCTTGTCCATTTCAAGATTGTTGGGAAAATATAGTCTTTTTCTTCTTTCACCATACGTGTCTTCCGTTTTCAACTCTTTAGTGCTGCGTACGTCTAATACCATCATCCTCTTGTTCTTGAATGTCTTGTTCTTCTTCGTTTCTTTTCTTCTGCCGTTTAGTGCTTTGTGTTCTCCTCCCTTCATCATTCACCGGTTGGGAGCCATCCTTGCTTCCTTCCCGTTGCCGATCTTTCCCTCTTCCCGGATGGATTACTCTCTAGGTCATCTTCTTCTTTTTCTTCTTCACTTGCTGTCAATGCCAAGTCCACACGTAGAGTCGCCATGTCATTCTTATCTATTGTTCCGCTCAGCCAGGGGTATTCCATAGCCGCCGCACACATGCCGCTCGTAGGCAGCTTAATTATTGGCCGAGAGGTTGCCTGGGGTTCACAGTGCGTTAAAGGCCTAAGCAGTCAATCGTGATAATCTTTCTTAAAATGTTCCAAGCGTATGTCCGTACTCGGTTAGCGCCGAGCACAGAATGCGCCAAAGACAACAAACCCGAAGATGATCAACGATTAAATCTTTCAAAATAAATTTCCTTCTCCTTCTATTCTTTCTCTATTCTTAAATGTGTTTGAGATGAAAGGCCTGAGAAGGAGGTGAAAAGGAGAGCGGGGTTGGAAAGGGAATTGGGAGATATGATTGATGAAAGAGTATTGTGGTGCTTTGGACACATGGAAAAATGAATGAGGAAAGATTGGCGATGGAGGTGTAGAAGCCAGAGGTGGAAGGAGTGAACATGGGGGGAGGGGCGACCAAGGATGAGATGGGTGGATGGGGTAAAACGGGCATTAAGAAAGAGTGGAACGTCTGTTGAGGAAGGAAGGGAGAATATAGGGGTGTGTAGAGAATAGTTGTCTATAAATGATGCTTTGATGCATGGAAGGGAGTGGGTGGGGGATGGGGGTGAGGGAGTATGTGTGAGTGATGTTTTGATCCAACCCGAAGGGTTTTTTTCCTTGTCTTTTTTTTTCTGCATGAGGAGACGGAGAGGGGGGTTGCCGATTAAGTGAAGCGGCCTTGTTGTGGATGTGCTGTGTCTCTCTACATTGCTTCTGACCCAGGGCATTGGGTGAGATGCAGGGATGACCCTTCACCCATGATCCAAGAAAAGAGGGAGGGAGGGAGGGAGGGGTGGTGAATGGGAGTGGAGTATGTGGGGATGAAATGGGTGGGAGTGGATTTATGCCTTTGACTTAGGCTACCTTTCTTGTAAGGGCGGAAAAGCCATTGTATGTGTATGTATTAGTATCATTATTATAATCACTATTATCATTACCATTGTTATTATTGATATTACTAATATATATTTCCTCGTATATCAAAATATGACAAATTCTGCCTCCAGACGCTGACCTGGTCCAGGCGTCAGACACATATGCTCCAAAATGGGCCAGTAAGCACACGCATGCACCAGGTACTACGATTCCAAGCAGCCAAATACTCACAAGACATATGCTCACAGGACAAATACTCACAAGGATATTCCCCACACCTTTAGTTGAAAGAGAGACAAATACTCACACCATTACATTTTGTATACATTTCACATATATATATATTCCTGTAGTTATTTTCAAAGGAATATAGTTATTTGAGCATTTCATTATAAGGTATTTGTTGAGTATCTTGCCCACTTCCTTTATCGGGTAAACAAATATTTTTGGTTATATATAAGGATGTCATGATTCATAGTCAACCCGAAAAATCTGACTATAGATATCATCAAGTCAAACAGATAGCTAAATCTATGTCAAGAAGAGGAGCTACAAGAGCTAAACCAAATGGCAATGCACACAACAGAGATCAGCTGGCTGCAAGGGAGGTCTCCCTACTGATGGCAATTATGAAAACCCAAGATAGTTGACCAACCATGGCCATGCAGCTGACGGGAATGGAGTAGAAGTCACCAAGCTAAGAACTACAACGAAGACACAAGCAAAACAGTCAAGTAGTCGTCCAAACCAGCTTCTGACTCAAGCTCAGCTACAAATAACTGAGGAGATCCGTGCCAACATTGGGAATCTTCAAAGTTGTAAGAGAGATCTTCAACGACAACGGCGTGGATGCCTTCCTAAGGACCCTGCATAACTTCGGGATCTAGTAATCACAGAGGACTGGACACAAACTGGTGGAGCAACTCCAAGGCCCTTCCTCATGCATGACTGAGGTGCAACTGCGACGTATTGCACAAGCTGACACCTGGAACATGTATGGAAATTACTCCATCAGTCCAAGCATCTTTGAACAACTATATGTCATATGAGCACCTTTTGTGGATACTATAGTTTCTTGCGTTTATGCCTTCCTGCCTGGAAACAGAGCTTAGGTTTACCAAGAACCGCTGCCGGTTCTGGACGACAAATTAAAAGAAATGTCCATCTTTCCTGACCCCAGGATCGTAGTCACCGACTTTGAGCTGGCAGCCATTCAGTCAGTATCAGCAGTGCTAGGACCTCATGTCACCACCCAAGGCTGCTTCTACCACCTCACCCAAAGTACCTGGAGAAAACTTCAAACCTTGGGCAAGACCGAGCTGTACCGCACAGATGAGGATGTAAAGCACCTCTGCGGAATGCTAGGTGGCTTGGGCATTACACCAACACAGCCACCCAGGAGAATAGTCGCCCCTAGAATCACTCCGTATCTACTCACACCTAATTCAAGGCCTCGACTCCTAATTCAACCAAGAGTTTCAACGAAAGCAATGATTATCCATTCTTTGTAAGTGCATCGTTTTCTCAGGGTAAACAAAAAGACACGAAATTGCTTGATATCCATTGTTAATCAGAGGTGTACTTTTATACATACACGTTTCCGAAAACACGCAATCGCTCTCTGTTTTCAGAGTCGTGCTTTCGAAGAAAAGAGATAAGATAAATACACATAAATGTACCTGCTTCTAGGTCACAGCGTATACACAAGATACTACTAACAAGCATCTGACTTGCTAAAGTCAACGCATAACTGCACTAGCCGCCATCAGTAATTTTCTTCTTTTGAGTGCCACACGTAAGTTCGTGTCTCTATGTTCACTTTAAACCCACTATCGGAGAAATAATATCGGAAGTACAGGGAAAACTGTATATTTCGACTACTATCTGTAGTCCTCTTCAGCAGAATGGTTACAAGAAGTTAGAGTACAGGTATAAATGAGGTAGTGAGGGGTACAGAAAAGGGGATGAGGAAAGTGGGGGGATTCTGGTTGCATGCCCTTGAAATGGTTGGGTCAAGGTGGTATTTTGTCCGACCACTCTTGACACTAATTTATTGACTGCTATCCTCGTAATGGAATCTGGGGGCCACTGACCTTTTGAGGTATTGAAGTTAGGATAATTTTTTCTTTCTTTTTGACGTATCTACATGTTGTTTTCGGGTTTACCGTCAAGCGCCCTCATCATGAAGACTAACTTTCGAGTTTTTTCGTGAAAGGCAACTCGCGCCCGGATGGTATCTCGCTCATTGATGATGTCAACCATTTAAGCGGTGCGATAGGCAGTGCTCCTGTGCGCTTCACCTGGATGGGTCGAACTAATATTCTTTTTCATCTGATGGACCAGGAAAGTCTCGGCGCCTGCTTTGAAAGAAAGACTGTTGGGAGACTGGAGAAGCTGGGATTCTCTCCCCGCAGGGTCACTCCCACTCACGATCATGTGAGAGCGTCCCTGTATGTAGGCAGGGTAGTCCTTGACTCCCTTGGAGATATGGACGCCATTCTACGTGAACTAAAGGAGAAGAATGCGGGTGTTGATTTTATCGACGCTTTCCTGCCTCGGACACCGTCAGGGTTTCTCATATTATCCCATTGAACTCCGATGACAAGATTCTTTGTCATTTGGTCAAATAAAACAAAAAATCATAAAACACCAAAATGTTTGATCAAACACCAGAAAAATATGACGTCAGTCCTCCTCGCTGCGAGCGAAGCGAGGAGGACTGACGTCATATTTTTCTGGTGTTTGATCAAACATTTTGGTGTTTTATGATTTTTTGTTTTATTTGACCAAATGACAAAGAATCTTGTCATCGGAGTTTAATGGGTTAAATCTAAGTCAGATCTGGAGACAATTCTTCAGGTCGGACTCAAGATTAGTTTCATGTACGTGTCCCCATCACAGATTAGAGAGATAAAGGAGCTTAAGGTCAGGCAATCCTTGATCTGTTACTCCTTGAAACATTCTTCACGTTCCTGTCCTCAGCCTAAGCTCACTAAGTGTTCCAAGCGTGCATCAGAAGAATATCGTTACAGGGAATGTACGGCTGCGAAGCTCAAGTGCCTTCTCTGTGGAGGAACCCACAGTGCCATCTCCAATTCCTGCCCCTAAAGGAGTAAGGCAACTGACGCTACCCAGCCCGCGCCACCTGTGGTGAGGTCCGTTCCCATCACCAGCTTCCTGCTTGCACAGCCCTCTAGTCTTACACCTCAGCCTCAATCCAGGACGTTCTCCTCTCCTCCAACCCCCTCCCCTCTACTCACAGACCCGGAACCCACTCCAGTCCTAACTCCCCAAGTGTAAAGAGGAGGGCAAACTCTCCTGCCGCAGCCCCAGACCAGGAGCCTTCTTGTGCCCCCAAGGAGCTGCGGATCCAGAGATCGAAGCCCAAACGATCTTGAAAAGATGAGTGCCCTCCCCCCTCCCCCACCTATACCGGGAACCCTGACATGGTCGCATCTATCATCGGCAATACTCTGGGAGGGAAAGCAGCCGGTACTCTCCATTAACCGTCTGAAAATTCAAGATGCGACCAGACAAGGGATGTCCACGCGCTTGCTCTGGCCATTGTTTACTCAGCGATGTTCATGTCTAAGGGCAAAGAGCAGGTGCAGGAGATGCTCTCGACAGCACTCACACACCTCTGTTTACCCGCCTTCCCCATTCCGCCGCACGTCCTTGACGTTGTTCCCTTTGGCCCCGACAACCCTTCCCATCCCCACCCAGCCTCTAACCTTTCCACCATCGCCTCCTCTGCTTCCCCTTTCACCTCCTCCTTTCCTCCCTCCCTCCACTCCCCTTCCATCCGATTCCTCCTCCTTCTCCTCCCCCAAGAAGGCTGCGCAAGATCTTCACCCAAGGCCATCACGCCCCAAGTCCAGGGCATCCAGGTATGAAGCTTCCACTTGTAACAATCGCTCACGCTCCCCAATTCTGAGTCCTCGCTCCTCCTCCTCGTCAGAGACTACCAAAATCTCCTTCGAGCTCCCGCGCCGTGTGGCCATACCACGAGCCAGCTCGACCGGGAGGCCTAAGCTGAATCTGACTAAGCTCACAAAGGAGACACTGCGGGACATCATCCCTTTCACCAGCACTGTCGCTGGCTTGGTCCAGTCAAAACGATTTCAAAATAAAGGACAAATAGTGTCATTTCAAATCTCAACAAAGGACAAGGACAAATAGAGCTGAATAAAAGACTGTCCTGTGAAATAAAAGACGGTTGGCAACCCTAATAAACAGTTACATAGTAGACTGAGATTCGTGTTCCTGTGAAATCTGTGAGAACCAAAAGTGGCATAGAATTTAGAGGTATTCGTCAATCGTGTAAATATAATGTGCTGTAGAGGTCGTCTCCTTCATGTGTTCATCACTTTATATTGCCAGTTTGATGTTAATTCCGGTCACTGCCAATTTGGTAGGTAGAATGAAGGATAACTAAAACGCTTGTTCCTCGCTTATTCTCGCTCGCCGGCTTGGTATATAACGACCGCAGATGAAAGCCACAAAATTGGTGAAAACGTTTCGTAGTTTACTACATTCTCGTTTTTTATCCGACTGATGTTTTTGGGACTGGAATGCTAAAATACATTAAGTGAAATCCACGTCACATAAGACAGCCTCACAAAATATTGGTGATTTACTTTAATAAATAAACCAACCCGAATAACAAACACCAGTGAGACACTAATAGATAAAATTCTAACCAACATTAAAAGTTCTGAGAATTATAGTGGTATTTTATCAAGTGATATAAGAGATCACCTGCTTGTATTCACGATTAACCCAATAGAAATCCATTGCAAACCAAAACCAGAAATTATAATAAAGCGTAGAATAGATGACAAAAGTATTGCAAAATTAAAACAGTGCTTGAAATAAGAAAACTGGAATCTGGTTTACGAGTCGGAAAATGCCAATCAATCACACAACGAATTTTTAAGCATTGTTATGAGTAATTTTAACAAATGTTGCCCAGAGAGAGAAGTGGAAAAAATCAAACAATAACAATTCAAAACCTTGGTTTACTTAAGAACGCTTGTCGAAAGAAAAATCAACTCTATAAGAAATTTACTAAAAGTAAGTCCACGACTTACGAAATCAAATACAAAATGTACAAATACAAACTGACTGCAATCCTACGCAATTGCGAGAAAAAACACTATGATACTCTGTTTGAAAACAATAAAGGTAATATAAAAAAGACATGGGAAGGGATACACAACTTAGCTTGGCCCAAAAGTAAAAATCACGACGAACACAAAGACCTTATTAAAAAAGAGAGAAAAGAAAAATGTTGCAAATTGATTTAATGATTTCCTCTCCCACGAAACAAATAAAAACAAATAAAAACAACTAATGAAATTTATGAGAATTTTATGAAACAACGAATCAGTAACACTATGTTTTTGAAACCCGTCACCGAAGACGAGCTTATGAATACCGTTAAATCAATGCAAAACAAGAAATCGCTTGATTATATTATCTAGGAATCAATATGAGCCTCGTAAAGCAAATCATGCCAAACATAAAAAATTATTTTTTAGCAATATGCAATAAATCATTTGAGCAAGGATTATTCCCAGACGCTATGAAAACAGCAAAAGTAATTCCGGCATTTAAATCAGGCGACAAATCTAGCTATAACAACTATAGACCAATTTTGCTATTACCACAGTTTTCTAAACTGCAGGAGAAGTTATTCACAACTCGCCTAAACTCGTTCTTAAACAGAAATGATGTCCTTTACCATAGCCAGTATGAATTTCAAAGAAATCTTTCACCGTCATCAGCAGTAATGGAATTAATTGAAGAAATAACTAACAATATCGAACAAAAGAAAAGAAAAGAAAAACTGGAATCATTATTGACCTTAAAAAAGCGTTTGATACAGAAACCACGAGATTTTAATACGAAAGGCCGAACACAAGATTAAGAGGTAACGTTCATGGTTGGTTGAAAAGTTACCTGATTGACAGGAGACAATATGTAGTCATCGGGGAAGAAAAGTCATGAGAATTACCGGTAACATGTGGAGTACCACAAGGATCAGTATTAGGACCTAAACTGTTTTTATTATACATAAATGCCATTATTAATGTATCCGACTTGATGAAGTTCATACCGTCCGCCGACGATACTACCGACACAAATTCCGACCAATTGATAGAGACAGTCAATGAAGAATTACATCAGCTATATTATTAAAATTCAAATTAATTCTTTCTCCTTCTTTTCTTTCTCTCTATCTCTCTTTTCTTCGTTATTTATTTATTCATTTATTTATTTATTTATTTATTTATTTTTATCTACCAATCTCTGCCCATGACGTCACGGAGCATGCGCAAAAGACAACAAACCCGAAGACAACCAACGATTAACCTAAAATTCAAAACTAATTCTTTCTCCTTCTTTTCTTTCTCTCTTAAGAACATAAGAATAAAGGAGACTGTAAGAGACCATAAGGACTACACTAGGCAGCTCCGTATCCATCACCACCTGTCATCCCCATCCATAAAGTTGTCTAATCGTTTCTTAAAACAACTGATAGTTTCAGCGCTTACTACATGGTTACTAAGTCTATTCCATTCATCGACCACCCTATTAGTAAACCAATTCTTACCTATTTCCTTCTTAAATCTAAATTTGTCCAGTTTATACCCATTACTGTGAGTCCTGCCCTGTTGTTTTATAATGATAACCTTGTTTGCATCACCCTTGGTAGCCTTTGATCCACTTGAACACTTCTATTAGATCACCCCGCACTCTGCGTCTTTCCAGAGAGTGTAAGTTTAGGTGCCTAAGCCTCTCTTCGTAAGGCAAATTTCCGAGTCCATGTATCATTTTGGTCATTCTTCTCTGCACTGATTCTAGTGAATTTATGTCCATTCTGTAGGACGGAGACCAAAACTGTACTGCATAGTCAAGGATGGGTCTAACTATCGCTAGATAGAGTTTAATAATTACCTCTGCACTTCTATTCGTTACCGTCCAAGCAATGAAGCCTAATGCTCTGTTAGCTTTATTTTTGGCGCTAATGCACTGCTTCTTTCTCTTTTTTCTTTGTTATTTCATTTCATGTTTTATCGTTTTCATCTATTAATCTATTTATTTTCTTTTTTTAATATCTACCAATCGCTGCCCTTGACGTCTCGCCGAATGTGCAAAAGACAACAAACCCGAAGACGATTAACCTAAAATTCAAAATTAATTCTTTCTCCTTCTTTTCTCTCTCTCTCTCTTTTCTTTGTAATTTGATTTAATGTTTTATCTTTTTATGTATTAATCTCTCTTAGTTATTAAATTTTTTATTTTAATTTTTTTTTATCTACCAATCTCTGCCCATGACGTCACGAAGTCGACCAACGATTAACCTAAAATTTAGAATCAATTATTTTTTCTTCTTTTTTCCTCTCTTTCTCTATTTTCTTTGTTATTTAATTTTATGTTTTATCTTTTCTTTATCAATCGCTGCCCATGACGTCACGTTGCATGCGCAAAATATAACAGCAACAAACCCAAAGATGACAAATAATTAACCTAAAATTCAAGATTAACTAATTCTTTCTCCTGCTTTCTTATCTTGCTCTCTTTTCTTTGTTATTTAATTTTCTTTTTTATCTTTTTTATCTACCAATCACTGCCCATGACGTCACAGCACATGCACCAAAGACAACAAACCCGAAGACGATTAATTCTTTCAAAATGAATTCTTTCTTTTCTTTGTTATTCAATTTTATGTTTTATCTTTTCTTCTATCAATAAATTTCTTCATGATCTAATTTTCTTTTTTTCCTTTTCTTTTTATCTACCAATCTCTGCCCATGACGTCACGGCGCATGCGCAAAAGGTAACAAACCCGAAGACGACCAATGATTAACCTAAGATTCAAAATTGATTCTTTCTCCTTTTTTTCTTCCTCTCTTTCTCTCTTTTCTTTGTAATTTAATTCTATGTTTTATCTCTTCTTTATCTATCAATCGCTGCCCATGACGTCACGTCGCATGCGCAAAAGACAATAAACCCGAAGACGATAGGTAGATAACCTAAAATTCAAAATTAACTAGTTCTTTCTCCTCCTTTTCTTTCTCTCTTCCACTCTTTTCTTCGTTATTTATATTTTTCTATCTTTTTCTTATCTACCAATGTCTGCTCATGACGTCACGACGCATGCGCAAAAGACAACAAACTCGAGGACGACCAACGATTAATTCTTTCAAAATTAATTCTTTCTCTCTTTTCTTTGTTGCTTAATTTTATTTTTTATTTTTTATGTATTAATCTATTTCTTCGCCATTTAATTTTTTTTTTCATCTACCAATCTCTGCCCATGACGTCACGCCGCATGCACAAAAGACAACCCAAAGACGACCAACGATTAACCTAAAATTCAAAATTAATTCTTTCTCCTTCTTTTCTCTCTCTTGTTCTCTCTTTTCTTTGTTGTTTAATTAAATTTCTATTTTTTTTTTTTTTATCGTTTTATCTTTTTTCATCTATCAATCGCTGCCCATGACATAACGTCGCATGTGCAAAAGACAACAACAAACCCGAAGAGGACAATAATAACCTAAAACTTATTAACTAATGTTTTCTCTTTTTCTTTTTCTCTTTCTCTCTCTTCTTCGCTATTTAATTTTATTTCTATTTTTTTTATCTGCCAATCTCTGCCCATGACGTTAATTTTTTTTTTTTTCATCTGTTTTATCTACCAATCTCTGCCCATGACGTCACGGTGCATGCGCAAAAGACAACAAACTCGAAGTCGACCAACGATTAATTCTTTCACGATTAATTCTTTCTTTTCTTTCTCTCTTTTCTTTGTTATTTGATTTTATGTTTATTTTTTTCATCTATCAATGTATTTCTTCATTATTTAATTTTCTTTTTTACCATTGTCTTATCTACCAATACCCATGACGTCACGGCGCATGCACAAAAGACAACAAACCCGAAGACTACCAATGATTAACCTAAAATTCAAAATTAATTCTTTCTCCTTCTGTCTTTTTTTCTCTTTTCTTCGTTATGTTATTTTAGGTTTTTTATTTCATTATATATTCTATTTTATCGTATGTTTTATTTTTTTATCTATCAATCGCTACCC
The DNA here is from genome assembly GCF_046742065.1 of Oratosquilla oratoria. NCBI lineage: Eukaryota > Metazoa > Arthropoda > Malacostraca > Stomatopoda > Squillidae > Oratosquilla > Oratosquilla oratoria. The sequence continues at coordinate 62,143,303 of NC_134788.1, forward strand.
ATGACGTCACAGCGCATGCGCAAAAAACAACAACAACAAACCCGAAGACGACAAACGATTAACCTAAAATTCAAAATTAACTCATTCTTTCTCTCTTTCTCTCATTTCTTCGTTGTTTAATTTTTTTTTTCTATTTCTTATCTACCAATCTCTGCCCATGACGTCACGGCGCATGTGCAGAAGACAACAAACCCGAAGACGACCAAATTCAAATTCAAAAGATTTATTGACACATAGAAATTATACATCAAAAGAGGATTAGAATGCTAACATACCCGCACAGACGTTTAAATAATTAATTCAAATTTACTTTTGTAAACTTTTTCATCATTTTTTGAGGAGTGTTATTATTCAAAAAGTAACATACCTGTTCATACTTGCACTTCCACTGTTGAATATTCGTTGAATTTCTCTTGCCTCCCAAATAGTTTCTCTTTCGGTTCATTCACTTCTTGATTTCAATGAAGATTACTATGTTTTTAGTTTCTACATGTTTTTTACCTGTGGCTTCTTTTGCCAATTTGTCAGCTACTACTTCGTTCAAATGTATGCCAATGTGGGAAGGTATCCAGAAGAAATTGACAGGATAATCTAACTCATTAATTTGAACCACCAGTTTCTTGCATTTTCTACCGATTCTGCATTCGACGGTTTTGTACTGGCTGTCGCTAAAAAAAAAAAAGATAGATATTCTTTTTATGATCAATTATCCCCCTTAGTCCTTCATACATAGCAGGTAATTCTGTGGCTATCGTTGAGGGTTGGAACAAATTATTGAAAAGCTATCACAGTAAATGGAGCAAAGATACTAGTAACGAAGAAATGAGGCAAACTATGCTGGAACTACAAGAGTAGTAAGGCAAAAATAAATAAATAGTTAAATAAATAAATAAATAAATATGATAAAAAAAAAAGTATTGGGATTCCTTTCTAGAAAGCATATCGACATTCAAAAAAATTAAAGAAATATATGATAATGTAAATAAGGTAAGAGGTGTATGGAAAAAGCAAATAGCCCATCCCAACCCGAAAGAAAACGCCAATAATCTTATGAATAATTGGGCAGAAATATAAAAATCAGGAAACCTACCGCAAGATGTGAAAATACTTTAAAGGAATAAAAGTCACACGAGGCAGCAATTCGTTTTCAATCAAAGGTGTACAACTGATGGCACTTGCATTCCTATCACAAAAGATGAACTGTTAAATAGCGTTAAAGAATGGTCAATCCACTGCACCTGTCGAAGATGGGTTGACTTACAATATAGTCAATTGTTACGTCAGTATGGAAAGCAGTCCGGTTTTTAGATCTCTTCGATGTAGCATTTTTCGAACAGAAGTTTGCCTGTAAGATGGAAAACTGCCTCAATCCTACCAATACTTACTTACAGGTCAAACAAATTGTGATTATAGCCCGGTGTCGTTGACATCTTGCCTATGTAAAACAATGAAGTGAGTAGTGCTAAGCAGAATATTGTACAAGATAGATTATTCACGATCTAAAAATCTATATGAATATATGAAAGGTGAAAGCACTACAGATTGTGTTGTTGAATGTATGAGTAATGCAGAAATTAATGACAGACTTTTTGTCGATTTATAATGTGGATTTGATAGATTTGGAATATGGTGTTTCTGTATGGTCACCGAATCTCATTAAAGATATTGACAGCTTGGAAAAAGTACAACGGCGAGCCACAAAACTGATTCCAAATATCAAAAATAAATCATACGAAAATCGACTGAAACACATGAATCTTTTTCCCCTAAAAAAGCGTAAACTCAGAGGTGACTTGGTAAAGGTTTTTAAGATTAAAAAAGGAATTGACATAAAAAAAAATACAAAATTTTCAAGCTGAATGAGAATCTGACAAGAAATAATGGTCTCAAACTGTCAGGAAATAGATTTCATTTGGAAGTGGGTAGAAACAACTTGGCCAACCGTGTAGTTAATGAATGGAATAAACTTGCTGCTGCTAGGCAGTGCAATGTAGTTCAGTTCGAAGTTTTAAGATTCGTTTAGATAAAAAACTAAGCAAGATGCTGTAATGACTGATATCTATTTTATATTATTTGTTTGCTATCATTTGTCTGTTTATTATTATTATTTGCTTGAATTTTCATTTATTAGGAGTTATCTGTCAATTTACTATTATTTACTATCTACCTGTTTGTTTATTATTCAACCATACATATTCATTTGTCTATTATTACTTATGTTATTATAATCTTCATTTATTTATTTTTACATATTTATCATTATAAATTTTTCTCCGCATCCGACCTAGTTATAGACCAAAAGGTCTCCTGTCGTCATGCTCCGCCTTTGTTATCCTTTGTAAAATGTAATATAACAAATATTTTGTATCATGGGTCTGTTGTCGGCGAAAAAGCTGGATGTAGTATTGTGACTAGGGAATTGTATGAACATTTCGTATAAGTAATGAAGAGCGATATTCCAAAAGAATAGAAGGTAGCATTGCAGCAGAATTACATGCAATACATGAAAGTTTAAAACTAACGTCCAACAGAGGAAGATCATCATCATATTCATTTGTAGTTTGTGACAGTGCATTACTTGCACTTGATTCAAAATTCCATAGTGATGACAGCCGCCTTGTTTTTAAGTGTAAATAAAAAGTTAATGAAGGACGACATGCAATCAACGTAACTTTTGTACGGATAGCAGCATTACACTGTGGAACATATGTGAATGATATAGGTGATGATTTAGTTAAACAAGGAAGAAAGGCATGGTTGATATGATCAGTGTAGCAAGTAAGGAAGAAATAAAAGTGAAAAGGAGAAAAGAAAGAGACGACACTTGGAACGTAGATAATAAAAGACAATTTGGTGGTAATGCTATGGTGTCAAAAATGAAGTCAAGTAAGGTTGTGATAGTGTACAAGTAGGCAGAGAATGTTGTTTAGTTTGAGAAAAGATATGACTAAAGGCGCCAACGGCCATACACACCACTCTGAAGATCAGCCAAGTTAAGCAGCGTTGGGTCTGGTTACTTAGTTAGTACTTGGATGGGTGACGACCGCCTGGGAGAGAGAGAGAGAGAGAGAGAGAGAGAGAGAGAGCGAGAGAGAGAGAGAGAGTGTGTGTGTGTGTAATTCGGGAGTGAAGCTCCCACGGGCTTTTGATGTGAGCCCGTTTAGAGGGTGATTTTACATACGAGTGTGTGTGGGCCCAACCACACACACTCATACATTCACAAGATGTGCATACGCATGTAAAATACGTATGCACATCTCGGCGAATGCACCCTCTCTGATTTAACGGTGTTTGGTGTCACAAGAAGTGATACAGTGAATACATGTATGGATATATATATAGATTTACAGGGGGGCTGAAGCAAGGCTGACACTTGCACGATTCTGTGGCACGCATTGGCACGACTCGAGTCGTGCCAGTGCGCAAACTAGTCGTAAACTGGCGTGAACTGTGCGTAAAGTAAAGCAAGGCTGACACTTGCACGATTCTGTGGCACGCATTGGCACGACTCGAGTCGTGCCAATGCGTGCCACAGAATCGTGCAAGTGTCAGCTTTGCTTTACTTTACGCACAGTTCACGCCAGTTTACGACTAGTTTGCGCACTGGCACGACTCGAGTCGTGCCAATGCGTGCCACAGAATCGTGCAAGTGTTAGCCTTGCTTGACACTCCACCAGCCGACACAGTTCGTAATCGCTTAGGTGGCGGCATAGACGACGTACAAGACCCTTAGATGCTGTTGGTATTTATTCATCTTCTGTCCTACATTTCTTGTTTCATTTATACCAACTTAACTACAAACAAACGGCTCATACTTCACTTTCTCTGTCTGCTATGTCCTAGCATTCTTAGTCAATCTAAACCAGCTTCGCTACAAATACTTATCGACCTCGTAATAAATAAACCCTATCTAGCTTATTCATGGCTTCGTTAATATCAATATAGTCGATTATTTTATTGTGGACCGTAGTACTATCACAAGAAATAATGGCTACAAAAGAGTCCATGGCAGATCAAACACCAACCAATCTTTGTTTCTTTTCTTTAACCGTATTGTAAATGTTACCAGCAAACTACCTGTTCAAGTTGTAAGTTTAAATACAATTGACAATTGAAGTAAGTCGTTGGTTCTTAACGTTTCCCACTACTTACACCCCCATTCAATTCACAAGCGGGCCCCCCCCCCTCGTAACGACCAATTTGCCTGCTGCTGCTGCTCTTTACATCTCCTTTATCCTATTTAACCCATTCAACTCCAATGACAAGATGTCTTGTCATTTGGTCAAATAAAACAAAAAATCATAAAACACCAAAATGTTTGATCAAACACCAGAAAAATATGACGTCAGTCCTCGAGGACTGACGTCATATTTTTCTGGTGTTTGATCAAACATTTTGGTGTTTTATGATTTTTTGTTTTATTTGACCAAATGACAAGACATCTTGTCATCGGAGTTGATTGGGTTAATAATGGCTACCAACCACAACCACACCTACCGCTGTCGAACACAGAAAAGCAGCAAATCTCGCAAATGCAACGTACGATCCAACATCTCAACGCAACACTTCATCCTCCCTAATTTGCATCTCATTAATTCATTCACCCTCACTGCCAAGTCACCACTTCTAAATATATAAATACACCACGCACGCACTTTCTCTCTCTCTCTCTCTCTCTCTCTCTATATATATATATATATATATATATATATATATATATATATTGGAAATTGGTATGTTATAACACATTTGTATAAGTTCTCTATAAACCCACTATCGGAGAAATGATAACGGAAAGTACAGGGAAACTGTATATTTCGACTACTATCTGTAGTCCTCTTCAGCAGAATGCTTACATGAAGTTAAGGTACAAGTATATATGAGGAAGTGAGGGGTAGATAGAATGGGATGGGGAAAGTGTGTGTGTGTGTGGGAGGGGACTCAGGTTACATGCCCTTGAAATGGTTGGGGCAAGGAAGAACAGTGGGTGATGTTTTGTCCGACCGCTCTTGACATAATTTTGTTGACCGCTAACTTGGTAATACAATCTGGGGGCTACTGACCTTTCGAGGTATTAAAGTTAGGATAATGTTTTATTAGAGAAGATTCTACCATTTTCTTCGATAGCTACAGTGTGATTTAAAAATAATTGATGCATTATCCCAATCTAATCTATGGTCTTTTTGGCTGGCATGAAGGAACACAGCGGAGTTGACTTGTCCATAATCTATGGATTTGTCCACGAGATTAAAGGAACATAAAAACACTTTGAAAAATAACATAGAAGCCTAACCCACCTACACAACCTTAACTTACACACACAAGAATATTATGCGCGTAATGATAAAAACCTTAATACAAAGAAAGTAAAAAGGACTACAGAATAATAAAATGGTAACTTGACATGCGCGAGTACATGTCCAGCCAGTCGGCCGGCGATTTTGAATGTTACTATACGAGATGCATTAATACAACTAAAATATTTTTAATACAAAGATTTGAGCACGGCGTAGCGTACTGAGAAATGGTAATTGTGTTACACCACAACCAATTGTAAGACATGAAATAAAAGTACACAAACTAAAAATAAACATAACCAAAACAACTTGGCACAATCTGCGCCCCGATGCTAAGGTTCACGGTTGCTTGACCGGAGGACGAGGCATTAACCCATTCAACTCCGATGACAAGATGTCTTGTCATTTGGTCAAATAAAACAAAAAATCATAAAACACCAAAATGTTTGATCAAACACCAGAAAAATATGACGTCAGTCCTCGCTTCGCTGCGAGCGAAGCGAGGACTGACGTCATATTTTTCTGGTGTTTGATCAAACATTTTGGTGTTTTATGATTTTTTGTTTTATTTGACCAAATGACAAGACATCTTGTCATCGAAGTTGAATGGGTTAACAAAAGACGCCGCTGATCTGACCTTGTTTGACCTGCTGGGTGTGTCAAATTTGTCCACAGCTGAGCGATAGAGGGGGGGGGGGGTGAAAACTGCTTGCTGGCCCACAACTTAGACCATCCACGCAAAGAAAGAAAACAAGTGAACGTTGGATACATGATAAACGCTGCTGAATATATTACCATAGATATATTTAGAGAAATACAGATCTCAAGTAACAATGTCGTATACTCCAAATAACTTTACACAACACCAAGATAAACAGAACTTTATCCGTCTATATCCACTAGTTGCACCATTCCCTAATATTCTCGGCGATTTTTCGTAATTACAGAAAACATTCGTGCACTTAATGGAACTTAGAACCTTACATAACACCAAGATAAACAGAACTTTATCCGTCTATATCCACTAGTTGCACCATTCCCTAATATTCTCGACGATTTTTCGTAATTACAAAAACATTTGTGCACTTAATGGAACACCTAGAGGTCAGAATGGAAAACGGGAGACAATCATTCAAGACTCCAAGCAGAATAAATAAAAGAGCCTTGCCGACAATTCCCACGCTATTTCTCAAATCCAAATAAAACGTTTGCAATTCGAAAACGGCGCCACCTTCGGTTATCATCAAGAATCTTCGGAAGAATGACGTATTAGAACCCAAACATTGCTATTCACACTCCATTGTTCAACACTGAATAACTGAGAATTTTTTTAAATAAATTGTGGTCTGTTGTATACCTGCCAAGGATAACAACGGGCAAAGTAGCGGAGGGAGCTTCTTTCAATTCCCCTGTGTTGCAGATCGAAGGGCTATATGGTGCGGAAGGTGAATAGGACCGGGAGAAAGGGATCGTTGTTGGTACCAAGTATATATTCTAAATTGTTTGTTTAGCTCACTTTGAACCCGTTTTGTAAAGGATCTGGCCCATTCTATTGGATATTCGGGAGTTGTGCGGCCTCGTCTAAAGACAGATGTGATCCCAACTACCTTCGCACCCTTTCCAGCCCTTAGATCGACCCCCAATGTGACCAAAGGTCGAAGAAGTTCGGCTTTCAACAAAGGCCGCAGACTAGAGGTGAGGCATTGCTAATTGTAATGAAGTGTTTGGCACTAAGCCAGCAACACAGGACGTACCCTAGGTCTAGGTAGCACATGTAATACATGTTTTGTGAATCTGCACAGATGATCAATATTCATAAAATGTGCAACACCAACAATGAACTCATAATTGGACGCACATATAATGAATCCATTCGACATGCACACATGAAGATTTATTAAAATGCTAGGTTAGGTTCATAATACATACGTGTCTAATGCATTAGTTATCTGTACGCCCAATTATGAACTAATTGTTGGTGCAGCACATTTTAATGAATATTCATAATCTGCAGATTTACAAAGTATGCAAAACAGCCTAAATATTTGACATGCCACAAGCGTATGTTGGCCAAGGCACTATTATAAACCATGGAGATGAATATGACTGTCCCAACACTTCCAAGTTATAGCCCGTGTTCTTGGCTTATGCCTACATGACACGAAAGTGAGACTGTCATGGTAGGCACTAGACCTATGGCTTCCCCCCAGACACCCCCAAATCTCCCCTGGCCTTGGTCTTATGGTCACAGCACCATTTAATTCATTGGTTTAACTTGAAGAACAAGATGACGATCTAGTTTCATCTTAGGCTTAGCCTAACCCTAAACATACCAGTTAGTACTCACTATTCTTTCTGCCCTCTATCCTGGGAGTCGGTGGTTTATGAAGGTTAGTCTATTGCATTCTTTAGTTACGAACAAGCAAATATGCAATAGGCCAATCAAAGGTCACTCAAATAACTGTAAAACTGAGAGTAAACCAATTAATATTTACAGCCGACACAATGCGTGTGTGACGACTTATCAACCAAACAGGCCTATTGTAAGTGGATCAACTTAATAGCTGAAAGTACCTTCATACAGAAAAGTTAAATGATTCAGGTCACACTGGAGAAGCCTCTCGCCAGCGTGGGTCATCACGCAATACATGAGATCAACCTTTCGTGAGGAAGCATGAACTACTACGTGGTATTTGAACTGAGTCCTTCGTGAGAAGGCTCAAAAGCTTCTTTCCCGTATGGGCCACCATATGACGTCTATATATATTCTTTCTGAGAAAGCTGCATCACACAGGTCACACGTGAAAGGCTTCTTTATAGTGTACGTCATCACGCGATATTTGAGAGGACTTTCTTGAGAAAGCTGCATCTCACAGGTCAAACTGGAAAGGTTTCCCTCTAGTGTGGGTCATCAAGTGACGTTTGAGAACAGTCGTTCTTGAGAAAGCTGCATCGCACAGTGTGGGCCATCACGTGATATTTTAGAGCAGTCGTTCCTGAGATAGCTGCATCACACAGGTCACATTTGGAAAGCTTCTCTCAAGTGTGGGACATCACGTGTCGTTTGAGAGGAATCTTTTGTGAGAAAGCTGCACCACACAGGTTACATTAAAAAGGCTTCCCTCTAGTGTGGTTAACCATGTGTATTTTGAGATCATCCTTTTCTTCGAAAGCTGCATCACACAGATCACACTTAAAAGTGTCGTTTGAGATTACTGGTATATGAAAAAGGTGCATCACACAGGGCACACTTGAAAGGTGCGAGTCATCACATGTTTGAGAGCACTGTTCCATGTGAAAGCTGCATCGCACAGGTCATACTTGAAAGGCTTTATCTCTTAAGTTTGGGTTATCATGTAGTAATTGAGAACAGTCTTTACTGGGAAAGCTGCATCACGCAGGTCAAATTGGAAAGCCTTCCCCCCAGTGTGGGTTATCTGTTGTTTGAGATAACGCTTTTACAGGAAAGCTGCATCACGTAGGTCACACTGGGAAGACTTCTACCCAGTGTAGTTAACTATGTGTCGTTTGAGACTATCCTTTGCCATGAAAGCTGCATCACACATGTCGCACTTGAAAGGCTTCTCTCCAGTGTGGGTCATGTGTCGAGATAATATTTCTGTGAGAAAGCCGAATCACACAGGTCCCACTGGAAATGTTTCTCTCTGATGTGGGGTCATATATATATTTTTTCTATTTATTTCTCTATTTATCTTCTTTAAAGCTGCATTACATATGTCACATTGGAAAGGTTCCTCTCCAGTGTGGGTCCTCATGTGATATTTGATAGAAGTCGGTCACGAGAAAACTGCACCACACAGGTCACTCTAGGAAGGCTTTTTTCTAGTGTGGGTCAACAAGTGTAATTTGAGATTACTCTTTTGTGAGAAAGCTGCAACACACTGGTCACATTGAAAAGGCTTCTCTCCAGTGTGGGTCATTATGTGTCGTTTGATATCCTTCTTTTGTGAGAAAGCTGCATCGCACAATTCACACTTAAAAGACTTCTCCCCAGTGTGGGTAACTATATGTCGTTTGAGACCGTCCTTTGCTACAAAAGCTGCATCGCACTGGTCACACTTGAAGGGCTTCTCTCCAGTGTGGGTCTTCATGTGACATTTAAGGACATTTTTTCGTGAGAAAGATGCGTCACATTGGTCACATTGGAAAGGCTTCTCTCCAGTGTGGTTCATCACGTGATACTTGAGAGTACTCTTTCTTGAGAAAGCTGCATCACACAGGTCACACTTGAAAGGCTTCTCTCCAGTGTGTGTCACCATGTGATATTTGAGATGACTCTTTTGTAAGAAAGTTGCATCACACAGGTCACATTTCAAAGGTTTATCTCCAGTGTGGGTCACCATGTGTTGTTTGAGACTACTCTTTACTGAGAAAGCTGCATCACACAAGTCACATTGGAAAGGCTTCTCTCCAGTATGGGTCATCATGTGTCGTTTGAGATAACCCATTTGTGAAAAAACAGCATCACAGAGTTCACACTGGGAAGGCCTCTCGCCAGTGTGGGTAACAATGTGTCGTTTGAGACCACCCTTTGCTCTGAAAGCTGCATCACACAGGTCACACTTGAAAGGCTTCTCTCCAGAGTGGATCATCATGTGATATTTGAGACTGTTTTTTCGTGAGAAAGCCGCATTGCATAAGTCACACTGGAAAGACTTCTCTCCAGTGTGGGTCATCATGTGTCGTCCGAGATCGCCCTTTGTTATGAAAGCTGCATCGCATTGGTCACACTTAAAGGGCCTCTCTCCAGTGTGTGTCGTCACGTGATATTTGAGATTAGCTTTTTGTATGAAAGTTGCATCACACAGGTCACATTGGAAAGGCTTCTCTCCGGTGTGGGTCATCATGTGTCGTCTGAGAGTACCCCTTCCTGAGAAAGCTGCATCACACAGGTCACACTGGAAAGGCTTCTCTCCAGTGTGGGTCATCACGTGATATTTGAGAGCACGTTCTGCTGAGAAAGTTGCATCACACAAACCACATTTTAAAGGCTTCTCTCCAGTGTGGTTCATCATGTGATATTTGAGAGGATTCTTTGCTGAGAAACCTGCTGCATCACACAGGTCGTCACGTTGGGAAGTTTTCTCTCCAGTGTGGGACATTGTGTGATATCTAAGAGGAAACGTGAAACAGGCGTGCTATCGATACCACACCAGGTTCTCTTATATGATGAATATATGGAATCTTCAGATACCTTTTCCAAGGAATTGTTGATACTTAGCCTCGTCCTGAAAGAAGATAGAAGATAAGTTCGACAACTAACATGTTGAGAATATGTAATATGTGCAATGCAAACATATACAAATAGTGGGTCATTAACCAAAATGCAGTAGGGGAAGGTAACAAACGACTCACATTAAAAAAGCTTAAAGGGATAAGATATGGGAGTTTGAACAAATATTTTACTGCAGATCACTTTTCCGATTTTCAGTGAACATCCCCCCCCCCCTCTGTCCCTGACCTCAAGGTTGTTGGGAAAGTAACATTATGCAGAACTACCACCAAAATCCTTTATACAAAACTAAATAGTGTTTATTTTTGACATCCTCGTGTGAGAAGTATAAAGTACTACTTCTAGTCAATCTATCCTATCCTGTCTTCACCTACACATAGGTTACATTAGATTCGCACCTCAATTCCATCAAATTCTAAGACAAGTGTACAGTGGAAGTAGCTTGTTGAGTTATAGTTATTCAATGAAAATAACCACCTCAAATTAGTTATATGTAAATTGCATGAATATTTGTGCCCATAGTAATCATACTTGTAAATCACCTTAAGATTTAATTTTTTAGATTATGGGGAATGATGATAGATAGATTGGGCAGGATAGATAAGATGGGGGAGAGGGAGGAAGAGGGGATTTGGGGGTTTAGTGGAAGGAAAGAATGAAATGGAAGGAAGTAAGAGTTGTGATGGACGTGTGGCCAGACCCACTTGCTCAGTTATTTTTTTATTTTATTTTTTTTTAAGTCTCGTGGACTGCATATGGAATGATGATAATTCTGGAACATTCTGATATAAAGTATATTCCTTGCTAATATTTTAGTTGTGCTATGAAAATACACAAATACCTTGAGGGATTAACCAAAGTGTAGCAAGGTAAGAGAACAAACAACTCGTACCAAAGAAAATTAAAAGGAGAGGGAAAAATGTATGATTGAACAAATATAAAAACAATGGAGCACAGAAACTAGAAAAAAGAGACTGGTAAAGTGAATATTAATAGATAAATAAGAAGCCACAAGTAATTATGATTGAACAAATATAAAAACAATGAAGCACAGAAACTAGAAAAAAGTACACTGATAAAGTGAAAATTACTAAATAAGAAGCCAAAAATCATTACAATCATAAACACACACATACACACAATCGAACTATGGACTGGAACAGACGTCTAAAGTGAGCTCTGAAATGTAGAGCTTTTTCGATAAAATTTGAGGAAACACCTAGCTTTGTTAATGCGATAGGGAGCTATGATTATCGAATTACTAAAATGATAAAATGGAGTAAATTCCATTAATGAACAACACACAAAATGGAAAATGATGAAGTAGAAAGACATACACATAGTGAACCAAGAAAGAGAAGACTGGATATAAGGGGAGCGGAATCACTGTTAGGAGTCGTACCAGAAAAGACTTGTATCATCGAAACACCAAAAATAAACCAAAGGTTAGATAACTCTGCTTTTACTGGGTTTGCAAAAGAATGTGGAATACTAGGCAAAGGTTTAGAATGGGAGAAAGAATCAAGGTATAGAAATATCCTTCTTTAAGTAATCAGGAGATTACAGAATTATTATTATAGATCTGAAAGCTGAATACAGGGCCATGTATAAAGAAATGAATCGGTTTAATTTTCAAAATGCTGAAACCAACAAAGAGCTTATGGTCTAAAAAACGAATTAATCAGTCAAAAGTGAGAACAAAAGAATGAAAAATGAATATGCAAACAAAAGTGAGGCTTTGAAAAAAGAAAAGAGCAATTGCGAGTGGTGACAGAGAAAGTGGGAAAAACAATAAAAGAGACAGCTCTCCAAGAAATCAAAGGAAAGTGGGACAAGAAAATAAAAAAAATACCTTTTAAAGAAATAGTACAGCAACAAGTGGAGAAGAATGCCAAAGAAACATTTATTAAAGTAATTAAGGAGAAAAAGAATTGGGTCAGAGACACAGTGGATGCATAGTAGTTTAATGTATTAAAGAAAAAGATAATGTAGCCAGGTACCAAAGAGAAAATGAGGAGAAAGAAATTGCAAAAGAAATTCTGAAAGAGATACAAGAGGAGGGGCAAGAAATAGAAAAAAATAAAAAAAATAGAAGTGCATAGAATGGGACTATACTCTATAGAAAAAATACATCAATAAAAGTTAAAATAAGATCTCAAATGATAGTGGAAGAAGTACTATCTAAAACAGCAAAGTTGGCAAAAAACAAAAATTACAAATATGTACTGATAAAGAAACAAGTAATGAGGAAACAGAGAAGGAAAAGACACTAAGAACTGAAGCAATTGAAAAAAAAAAATGAGAAAAGAACAGAGACTGAAAAGAACTAGATTTTTTTGGAGAGTACTGGACCTGAGGCTGAGAAAATGGTGTATATCTATATATGGTGTATATATATGTTTTTTGGGCTTTTATGGATCTGTAAAAGGCTTACGACAGGGTAGACAGGAAGGCACTGTGGGAGGTACTGCAGATATATGGGATAGGAGGAACACTGTTAAGAGCAGTCAAAGTTTTTGCAAGAGTAGTAGAGCTTGCATTAGGATTAGAAATGGAGAGAATGAATGGTTTGAGGTAAAGGTGGGACTTCGTCAGGGGTGTGTTACGTCACCCTGGCTGTTCAATCTTTATATGGATGGGGTGGTGTGAGAGGTGAATGCAAGGCTAGTGGGTCAGGGGTTGGAGATGATTAAAGAAAATGGAGAGAAGTGGGAGGTGAGCCAGCTGTTGTTTGCTGACGACACTGCGCTTGTAGCAGGATCAGAGGAGGGATTGAGGAAGTTCGTAACAGTTCGAGAAGGTGTGTGAAAGAAGGAACCTGAAGATAAATGTGGGCAAAAGTAAGGTGATGAGATGTACAAGAGGAGAGAGTGACAGTAAGCTGGAAGTGAGCATTAAGGGTGAGAAACTGGAGGAAGTGGACAGTTTCAGATACTTGGGTGCGAATGTGACAGGAAAGGGAGGAGTGGGGGTGGAGGTAATTGGTAGATTGAGAGAAGCAAGTAAATGCTTTGGTGGATTAAAAAGTGTAATGAGAAATAGACATCTGGGAATGGATGCTAAGGGGAGGTTATATGAAGGAGTGATTGTGCCAACAGCAGTGCATGGGGCAGAAACATGGAACATAGAAAGAGAAGGTGTTTGAATGTGTTTGAGATGAGGTGTCTGAGGAGTATGATGGGGGTTACTAGGCTAGAGTGAGAAATGAGGACGTGAGGAGGAGAACAGGGGTGGAAAGGGAGCTGGGAGATAGGGTGGATGAAAGAGTATTGGGATGGTTTGGACACATGGAGAGAATGAGTGAAGAAAGATTAGTAAAAGAAGTGTGGAAGGTGGAGATGGAAGAAGTGAATATGAGTGGGCGTCCTAGGATGAGATGGATGGATGGGATGAAAGGGGCTTTACAAAAGAGAGGAATGTCTGTAGAGGAAGGACGGGAGAGGACAGAAGATAGGGGTGAATGGAGAAGGGTTGTGTACAGATAAGGCTGTGATGCATGAGGGGGAGTGGGTGGGGGATGGGGGGTGAGGAAGTATGTATGAGAAAAAATTTGACACAGCCCGAAGGGATTTCTCCCCATCTTCTCCTTTTCTGCATGAGGGAACGGAGAGGGGGGGTCGCCGAATTTGTGAAGCAGCCTTGCTGTGGATGTGCTGTGTCTTGCGACACTGCTTCTGACCCAGGGCAGTGGACAGGATATAGGGATGACCCGTCATCCAGGAGGTGCCAAGATAGGAGGGAGGGAGGAGGGTGGAGGGGAGTGGAATATATGGGAAATGAAATGAGTGGGAGTGATTTCTATGCCTTTTTCTTTTTTGACTATCCTCCATGTAAGGGGGAAAAGCCTTTGGTATATGTATGCTATCATGTGTCACAAAATGATCTCATAAACTTCATGAAAACAACAAATTCAACAAAACAAACCATCACAACTTATCCTAGCAGGAAGTTTCTGTCTCAGGAATTATGAGAGAAGAACTATCAAATGCAAAACTAATACTTGACCCCTTAAAGAAGCTATTCTTGGTATATTTGATATCAAAATCAAACCATTCAGCAAACAAATTTTACTTATTCTTTGTCAACAATGTAAAATTCATCATATGACAGAGATATCACTCTTGGACACACTTCATTGAAATATGAGATTCATGTCTCAATGGATAAATTAAATATTACTGAATATATTACTGTAGACATACAGTAACAAAAATTCCAAATAACACTGGTGTATACTATAGACAACTTTACATAAAGGTAAACAAAACTGTATTTACATAGTTATATTATACAGGAAGAGGGCTATGGTTGTAGTGACCCATCTTTGTATCTTTCATCATCTATTTTGCTATAAAATTCTTGTATAGTTTTTGTACACACTGTTCCCTCATCTAATTTGTTTGGGATATCCACCACTCTATGTGGGAAATTATTCTTTTTTCAGATCTCTTCTATAACTATCCTTTTTGAGTTTCTTTTCATATCCTCTTGTTTTTCTTTTATCCCACTTTAATAAATCTTCTCTGTCATGGACTTCCATCACTGTCATAAATCTGTAAACGGTCAGTAAATCTTCTCTCTCTCTTCTTTGTTCCAGGGTTGGTAGCTCCAGTTTGCACAATTTGTTCATATGTCAATTTAGAGTGTTGGTGCCATGTTTGTCATTGCTCTTTGGATTTTTTCTAATTTCTTTATATATATATATATATATATATATATTATATATATATATATATATATATATATATATATATATATATATATATATATATATATTTTTTTTTGTACTAGGTGTCCATAGTGTCACAGCATACTCCAATCTTGGTCTTGTCAGCGTGACTATTATTTTCTTCACCGTTTCCTCATCCAAGTAGTCAAAGGCCACTATCACTGATCTTCGTAAATTGAAGGTTTCTCAGGCTATTTTGTTGATATGCTTGTCTGATGACATGTCTTTGCTGACAATTACTCCTCCAAGCTAACCTTTTTTACTTCCTTTGTATTTATTTCATATTGCCCTGATATTCTATTTTTACTTTTTTCAAACTCCACTATACATTTCTTGATGTTGAAGTTCCCTTCCCACTTTTGACTCCATTCCCAGACTTTATCCAGGTCTCTCTGTAGTTATTCACAGTCTTCCTCTGTACTTCTTTTGGTAGTTTTGCATCATCTGCAATGAGTTCATATAACATTCCACACCTTCATCCATGACATTCATATATATGGCAAACATTATTGGAGCTAATACAGAATCTTGTGGGACTCCAATTATCATTTCTTCCCAAGTCAAGTTTTTGTCTCTGAGTACCACCCTTATTTTTCTACCATTCAAGAAATCCTCCATCCATTTCAATAACTTTCCTTGTACTCGGGGGATTAGTTCAATTTTTCTTAGTACATACATATACCAAGGCTTTTTCCCCATTACAAGGGGGGTAGCCAAAAAGAAAAAGGCATGAAATCATTCCCACCCATTCCATCCCTAAATACACTCCACTCCCCTCCACCCTCCCTCTTATCTTAGCACCTCCTGGATGACGGGTCATCCCTGCACCTTACCCACTGCCCTGGGTCAAAGGCAGTGTCGCAAGGCGCAGCACATCCACAGCAAGGCCGCTTCATTAAATCGTCGACCCACCCTCTCCGTCCCCCCATGCATAAAAGAAGACGGGGAGAAATCCCTTCGGACTGCGTCAAATTTTGCTCACACATATTACCTCACCCCCCATCCCCCCACCCATTCCACCTCATGCATCACAACTTGAGATGCAACTAAAAAAAAATGGGTCCAAAAAAGACATGGATATTTTTGTTTTATATACATATATATTGTTTTAAAATAACTCACCAAGGAAAAGAACCATATTACAATGTTTCTATGTTAGAATATTAAATGAATCAGTATAACCCTCACTTAAGGTTTTCTATGGTGTTAGGGTACTTCCATTTTCTGTGGTTTCATGTTTTGATGTGTTTTATTCATTTTACAATGTACAGTTGCCCCACTTAGTTTTGGCACAGTTTTAAAAATGTTTCGGACAAGAATAGCAACTCACCCAGTATTCTTTTTTATTAAATTTTTGGGTCTGTTCATTTACATGCTTTGTTTTTTCTTTTTCTTTTTTTTCTTTGTAAATAGTAACTACCTTAGAAAATGTGACAATACTCAAAATGGTGTAGCAGACAACACATTTTTCGTGACTTATTAATGACATCTATCACCCTTATTTGACAAGTAATACGATTAATATATGTTGCAGAGGAGAGAAAGAGAGAGAGAGAGAAAGAGAGCGCAGGGATCTGTTCACGTACAAAAGACATCACCATCTACTTGTGGAACAGGATCTGTAGCTCAACTCAGCTGTCCCGTGTTGCCTCAAACATCCTGCAACTGCCCCCATCCAGTGCATCTGTCGAGCGATCCTTTAGCAGACATGCATTGGTACATTCTGCAAGAAGGAATCGTTTGACAACAAACAGAGCTGCCAAGTTAGTGTTTATTGGGCAAAACTTGGCACTGGGTAACATGGATGATGCCACTTACCCAGAACCAGAACCACTTACAGCCATCAACCAGCAGGGATACTGCTTCAAGATAAAAAAACATCCCTACTCTCCAGCTTGAGTCAGATTCAGAATCAGAAGATTCTGAGGGCTCAATTAACGATCCGCCCAGCCTTGGTCCCGGAGACATGATTTCCCTGTATGACAATGAAGAGGAGCCTGAAGAGGAACAGCTGCTGTAGAAGCCGCAGGAGTAACCAAGATTGTGCTGTTTGTGCATACTGTATTAATATATAAATAATAAAACCTTACTGTATCTCTCATTTTATGTGCATATTTAACCATTCATTACAAGGGAAATTGGAGTGTTTAATCTTTGAAGAGTATGCTAAGATAAAAGGTAAATTTTGTAAGGTAGCCAGCCAATAGCCATACTGGCCCATATACAGTATCTACACTTGTTGCAGGCTTGCAGCATCTGACAGTGACTAAAATGGTCAATTACTTGTTTATTTTTATACTCTGTTTAATGCCTCTTTGAATAAGATAGATGCACATATGTGGAGGGATAACATACTTGCACCTGTTTTTATTTACCAAATATTTAATATCTGAACAAATTTGGACAAGATTACAATATGCATATATATATAAAACTGCGATTAAAAAAAAAAATTTTTTTTTTTGCATCACAAAATTCACATCTATATACAACCATTCTCCATTCACCCCCTGTCTTCTGTCCTCTCCTGTCCTTCTTCAACAGACATTCCCCTCTTCCCCAAAGCCCCATCCATCCATCTCATCCTAGGATGTCCCCTCATGTTCACTCCCTCCACATCTGCCTTCCATACCACTTTTACTAGTCTTTCTTCATTCATTCTTTCCATGTGTCCAAACCATCCTAATACTCTTTCATCAACCCTATCTGCCAACTCCCCTTCCACTCCTGTTCTCCTCCTCATTTCTCACTCTATCCAGCCTAGTAACCCCTATTATACTTCTCAGACACCTCATCTCAAACTCCTTCTCTCTCCCTCTCTTATGTTCCATGTTTCTGCCCCATACAGTGCTGTTGGCACAATCACTCCTTCATATAACCTCCTCTTAGTATCCATTCCCAAATGTCTATTCCTCATTACACTTTTTAATCCACCAAGGCATTTACTTACTTCTCTCAATCTACATTCTACCTTCACCTCCACTCCACCTTTTTCCTGCCACATTTGCACCCAAGTATCTAAAACTATCCACTTCCTCCAGTCGCTCTCCCTTAATGCTCACTTCCAGTCTGCTTCCACTTTCACCCCTTGTACATCTCATCACCTTACTTTTACCCACATTTATCTTCAGCTTTCTTCTTTCACACAATCTCCCAAACTCTGTAATCAACTTCCTTAATCCCTCCTCAGACCCTGCCACAAGCGCAGTGTTGTCTGCAAACAACAGCTGGCTCACCTCCCACTTTTCTTCATTTTCTTTAACCATCTCCAATCCCTGACCCATCACCCTTGCATTTACCTCTCGCACCACCCCCATCCATGTATAAGCTGAACAGCCAGGGCGACATAATGCATCCCTGACAAAGTCCCACCTTTACCTCGAACCACTCACACTCTCCGATTTTTCTTAGTAGCTTTTTTGTAAACCCAGGAAAACACAATCAGCCATCATGACATGCAGATATCTATATCCAGTTACACCATTGTCTAATATTCCTGATAGTTTTTCATAATTACAAAAAACATTCATGCACTTAATGGAACACTTAAGAATCTTTAATCATAAACAAGAAAAAATGCAACAATACAATAGGGCCAATTAAAGGTCACTCAAATAAGTGCACAACTGTGTATAAACCAACTTATATTTACAACTGACAGTATGCATGATGACTCATCAGCCAAAAGGTCTACAACAGTGGATCAATACATATTAACTGCAAGTAACATCACACAGAAAAGTTAAATCATCCAGGTCACACTGGAGAGGCTCTTGCCAGTGTGGGTAATCACGCAATACATAAAATCAATTTTTTGTGAGGAAGTGGGAGTCATTACATGACATTTGAAATAAGTCCTTCATGAAAAATCTGAAAAGGCTTCACTCCTGTATGAGTCACCATGTGATGTCTTTTTTTTTCTGAGAAAGCTGCATTGCACAGGTCACATGAAAGGCTTCTTTCCGGTGTGGGTCATCACATGCCATTTGAGACCACCCTTTGCTAAGAGAGCTGCATCACAGAGGGGGTTCTCTCCAGTGTTGGTCATCTTGTGTCATTTGAGGTATTTTGTGAGAAAGTCAGATCACACGGGTCACACTGGAAATACTCCTCTCCAGCGTGGGTAACTATGTGGCTCATCACTTGTCATTTGAGAGAACCCTTCAGTGAGAAACCTGCATCACACAGGTCACACTCAAAAGGCTCCTCTCCATTGTGGGTCACATGTCATTTGAGATTACTCGTATCTGAGAAAGCTGTATCACGTGGGTCACACTTGAAAGGCTTCTCTTTAGTGTGAGTTTTCACGTGATGTCTGAGAGCACTTTTCCTTGAGAAAGATGCATCGCAGAGGTCACACTTAAAAGGCTTCTCCCCAGTGTGGGCCATCACATGTCGTTTGAGAGAACTCTTCAGTGAGAAAGCTGCACCGCACAGGTCACACTTGAAAGGCTTCTCTCCAGTGTGGGTCATTGCATGTTGGTTGAGATGACCCTTTTGTGAGAAAGCTGCATCACACAAGTCACATTGGAAAGGCTTATCTCCAGTGTGGGTCATTGCATGTTGTTTGAGATGACCCTTTTGTGAGAAAGCTGCATCACACAAGTCACATTGGAAGGGTTGCTTTCCAATGTGGGTCATTATGTGATTTTTGAGATCAACCTTTCTTATAAAAGCTGTGTCACACAGGTCACACTTGAAAGGCTTCTCTCCAGTGTGGGTCA
This sequence comes from Oratosquilla oratoria, assembly GCF_046742065.1. Taxonomy (NCBI): domain Eukaryota; kingdom Metazoa; phylum Arthropoda; class Malacostraca; order Stomatopoda; family Squillidae; genus Oratosquilla; species Oratosquilla oratoria. Next base: position 62,163,307 of record NC_134788.1, read on the forward strand.
TTACGTGATATTTGAGAGAACTCTTTCCTGAGAAAGTTGCATCACACAAGTCACACTGGAAAGGCTTCTCTCCAGTGTGGGTCATCATGTGATATTTGAGACGAGCCTTTCTTATAAAAGCTGCATCACACAGGCCACACTGAAAAGGCTTCTCTCCTGTGTGAGTCATTATGTGACATTTGAGAGCAGTTGTTCCTGTGTAAGCTGCATCACACAGGTCACACTTAAAAGCCTTCTCTCCAGTGTGGGTTATAACATGACGTTTGAGATCACTCTTTCGTGAGAAAGTTGCATCACACAGGTCACATTGGAAAGGTTTCTCGCCAGTGTGGGTCATCATGTGATTTTTGAGATGAGTCTTTCTTTGGAAAGCTGCATCACACAGGTCACATTGGAAAGGCTTCTCTAGAGTGTGGTTCATCATGTGATATTTGAGATTATTCTTTCGTAGGAAAGTTGCATCACAAAGGTCACACTTGAAAGGCCTCTCCCCAGTGTGTGTCATCATGTGATATTTGAGAGCATTCCTGAGAAAGCTGCATCACACAGGTCACACTTGAAAGGCTTCTCTCCAGTGTGGCTCATCAGGTGATTATTGAGACAATTATTTCATGAGAAAGCTGCATCACACAGGTCACATTAGAAAGGATTCTTTCCAGTGGGGGTCATCATGTGATATTTTAGGACACTTTTATATAGAAATCTGCATCATACAGGTTACATTGCAAAGGCTTCTCTCCAATGTGGGTCATCATGTGATATTTGAAATGACTCTACAATGTTGCATCACACAGGTCACATTAGAAAGGCTTCTCTCCAGTCTGGGTCACCGCGTGTCATTTGAGATAACCATTTCACATGAAATTGTACCATGCAGGTCACACTGGAAAAGCTTATCTACAGTGTGGGTCACTGCATGTCATTTGAGATAAGTTTTTCCTGAGAAAACTGCATCACACAGGTCACATTGGAAAAGTTTCTCTCCAGTGGGTTACTGTGTGATATTTGAGATGACTTGTACAATATGTGTGCAGCAGATGCTACAATCTTTGGATACCTTTTCCAAGGAAATGCTGATATTTACTCTTGACCTGTAAGAAAATATATAATGAGTTTGACATCTAACTTTTTGAGGGCTTGTAATAGGTGTAACACAAGCATATACAAATACAGTGGGGCATTAACCAAATTGCAGTAGGAGACAGGAACAAATGATTCATATCAATGAAAAAGCTCCTCTTTGATATGATGATGCTTATGCAAGTGTCATGATGTGTGAGTGGGTATATAAGGATGCCAGCATTGGTGTCTTATATTTTTGTAGTTGTAGCTGACTCCCGAATTCTGTGAACTCATTTGATAATGTTTTCTGTTTATTACCCAGAGTGAAAGAAAACGAGTAATACAGCAGTGACTTCATATCTTATAATGTGAGTAGTGTGATGTATCGTACATTAGGCATTCAATGCTGCATGCAAGAATTTGACTTGTATTGAAAAGGTTAAAGGAAGAAGATATAGAAGGTGGAACAAATACTAAAATGGATGGAGTTGTGCAGAACACAGATTGGGACATTTTATACAGACGCTCCTCAACTTACGTTTTAGTTACGTTCTGAACGGCCGAACGTAAGTTGAAAATGAACGTAAGTTGTTACTGTACTATACATCTGTAAATTCTATTACCGTATCTTATAAAACACCCGTAAATCATTAATTATATTATACACATAACATTGTAAAATAATAACATTAATTTCAAATAAATTGAATTCAAGCAATATAAATTGAGATGGTGGAGGAGGGGGGGAGGAGGAGGAGGAGGAGGCAAGGCACGTTCAGTCTGTCGTTTGTGCCATGTAAACAATGGACGCAGCGTCATGCGTAAGTATCGTTTGAACTACGGAGAGCGCGCTTAACTAAAAAATTCACTCAATTTTTTTTTTTTTACAGTCAGTTCAAACGTAAAATCGAAAAAACGTAAAACGAATGAACGTAAGTAGAGGAGCGTCTGTAATCAGGAAATAATAAGGCAAAAGAGTGGCTCAATGAATATTGTGAAGTGATACAAGACACATGAAAAAGAGTAGTATAGAATAGCATTGTTGGATATAAGATACATTTGTAAAATTTTCAGAGAGGACCACCACACACAAACAGCAAAGATGTTATAAATCAACATTGGAGAGATTCACAAGAATCTGACATTGATTTCTACAGCAAATCATTTACTTTCCATTTTTTGGGAAAACAAGTAAAGTTCCACAAAAATACCACTACAAGCCTATAAATAACAAAATAAAATGTTTATTTCTGACATCCTTGTGTGAGAAGGAAATTACTTCTAGTCAATCTATCCTAACTTGTCCCTACCTACAGTTAAGTTAGATTCACCCCTCACTTCCATCAATCACTAAAAAAAGGCGCAGTGGGAAAAGTTTGTTCAGCCATAGTTATTCAGTGGAAACAGCCACTTCAAATGAGTTACAAGTAATTGGTGTGGATATTTGTGCCTTGTAGCAATCTCACTTGTACATCAACATAAGATTTAATTATCTAGATGATTGGTAATATGAAAATTAATAGGGGAATAATAAGATGCAGGGATGGATAAATAAGCATTACAAAGAGAAAAAGCCATAAAAAATGATACAGAAACACCGTCATCTGGAAATAAGAAATATTAGTAAAAATTTCAAAACTTAATAGGGCAAGAAACTAAGTAATTATATGGAGTTAAAGTCAAAGGAAAGAGCACCTCTTTAATTACAACTGATGTTTACAGCAATTATGATAAAAAGTGTACAATAAAACATGTGTTCTCCTAAATAAACAACTGAACATAATGGTGCATTCAGACTTCACATATTAAGCCATAGAAATCAAAATTAAGGATTTTCATAAATATTTTTGCGTCATGACACTCGTGGTGCAAGGGAGGTTGGGAGGGATGGTAAGTGCTGACTCCTTTCACCATCATCATCCTTTCAACTTATTCATCATTTAATCTATTGTGAGAAAGTATTCGTTTTCCACCAATCTTACCCAAGACTATTCTTATGTCATGCGAATTTATCAATAATCTGTGGAGTGTAGGTAGATTATTTGAATGTACCCAGAAAGATAAGAAAAATAGAAATACAATATAAGTAGGCCATACATAATGGTATGATTGTACATTATATGATTCACACTATCATAGAGCAAATATGGTTATTAAATCACTGAGTTGAGTAACTACATATCAGCTGATATGTAATTACTTTACTCTGATTTAATAAGCATTTTTGTTCTATGTTTGATACTGTAAATGATAAGTTGAAAGGAGGAGGGGAAGGGGAGGAGAAGGAGGAGGAGGAGGAATCAGCAACTACCATCCCTTCCTTCCTCATGCCATGAGAGTCATGATGCAAAATATTTATCAAAACCCTTAACCCCTTCCATATGGTGCTGCATACATAGGCGTCATGAGGAGCAAGTGGATTCGCGAGGCTGCCATATCAGCGTCTTGATTATATTTATTGTAGTTGTGGCTGCATAACTGACATACTCTGTAAACTGGCTTCATCACATTTTCTATGGTTATCAAAATTCAAGGGTGAAAGAGAGAACGATCAATATAAGCAGTGACTATTTTTTATGATGCGAGTATTATGACGCAACATCGTACGTCTGGCAGCTAATGCTGCCCGCGAGATTTTAAACCGTAGTGAAGAGGTTAATTTTAATTTGTTTTGGCTTTCTATGTGAAATCTGAATGCACCATTGTGTTCAGTTGTTTATGCTATAAACATTGCTGTAATGTATTGATTATAAGTAAAGATGTGAATAAACCAATAATTTCTTTTCCTTGACTTCAACTCCACATAATTACTTGGTTTCTTACCCTATCGTGTTTTGGAAAAATTATTATAATTGTAGAATGTTGCTCTTTCTAATGACTGAAAACAAAATTCCTATCTTTTGTCATTGTAATACCTGAATAGAATTACCAGTGTATGTCAATCAAATAATTCCGACAGTCGCCCTGGGACTCGAACCAGGGGCCGTGTCATTATAATACCTGAATAGAATCACCATCGACGGTGTACGTCTATCAAATAAATATTACTATGATGAAAGTCCATCAAGGATTTGTACCAGCTTCACCATTAGCTATGAGTTGGGCTTAGTTCTCTGTCAAATTAACCCATTCAACTCCGATGACAAGATGTCTTGTCATTTGGTCAAATAAAATTCGAGGACTGACGTCATATTTTTCTGGTGCTGTTTGATCAAACATTTTGGTGTTTTATGATTTTTTGTTTTATTTGACCAAATGACAAGACATCTTGTCATCGGAGTTGAATGGGTTAAGTTAGGATGGCAGTTAGGAGTTGACTTAATTCTTCAGGAGTTAGATCAGTTTCCAAGTTGGAGACTTTTAGAGCTACTTTAGCTCAGTTGGTAGAGCTTTGGCGTAACATCATGCAAGGCCCAAGTTCGTGTCCCGGGGTTACTGTCGGAATATATATATATATATATATATATATATATATATTTACACAGATGTATTTGTAGAAAACAACTTGGGAAATAAGACACTATGATCAAACCATTTTTGTCTATACAGAGATCATCAGGGCATAGAGAATGACAATGGGTAGGATTGTATATACAGAAAAGTTATAAGGCAAGACAGGAACAGGGGAAGTCACACAAGACAAGTTCCCACCAAAGAGAATCAGGTCAGGGACATGCCACAGTCTGTTACATAATCAGCAATTTTCTTTGCAATGAAATGATCAAGTTTATATAAGCCTAAACTTACATTCATAATGTTATCAGGTCAGGGACACACCACAATCTGTTACATAATCAACAATTTTCTTTGCAATGAAATTATCAAGTTTATACAAGCATAAATTTGATCATTTCATTGCAAAGAAAATTGTTTATGTAACAGACTACAGCGTGTCCCTGACTTCATATGCTTTGGTGGGAAATTGTCTTGTGGGACTTCCCATGTTCCTGTCTTGCCTATTACTTTTCTGTATATACAATCATACCTATTGCCATTCTGTATTCCCTGATGATGTCTGAATAGACAAAAATGGTTGGATCATAGTGTCTTATTTCCCAAGTGGTTTTCTGTAAATTCTTACATTCACGCATTTTAGTGAATTGTGTTGCATATATATGTGTTTGTATATATATATATATATATATATATATATACATGCAAAGTAGACCACTTGGAAAAAGGAAACTAACGAAGCAGAGCTCTTTCGTATATTACATCCAGTGCAACAAGTACGATGTAATATACGAAAGCGCTCTGATTCGTTAGTTTCATTTTTCCAAGTGGTCTACTTTGCATAAGTGAACACACATACCCGTGTTCTTATTAGCATACACACACACACACACACACATATATATATATATATATATATATATATATATATATATATATGTATATATATATATATATATAGAGAGAGAGAGAGAGAGAGTGAGAGAGAGCGAAAAAGAGAGAGGTAAATTTTTAGAAGTGCACAGCTTCACCATATAGCATTAGAAAATAAAATATTAATTTTGTAAATTGTAATACATCAATTTAATATATGTTTTCCTGGGTGGAAATCAACAACCAAATAAGTTGCCAAGAGCAATACACTAATAAACTGAGCAGTGGCGACTGCTTTAAATATCATCTTTCTTGTGACTGATGTGAAGTTCAGAGAAGTTAAAGTATGATAAATTTGTCTATTCTAACTCAACATACCTAACCTGCATTTAGTAATCCAGTACCTGTAATTCTAGAGGTCATCAGGGTCATCATCTTCAAACTCCACATCTATCAGAGATGGTGTTTTAGGCATTCGCCACTGTTCCTCTGTTACTGATTTCTATTAAGAAAAATGCATGTTACATTGATGTATTATAATTTACAAAATTAATATTAAATTTTCTAATGCAATACCACATAGGTGCGCACTCTAAAAAATATCTATATATGTACACATGTGTATATGAATATGAATATATATATATATATATATATTGTGTGTGTATTTACCTAGTTTACCTAGTTGTATTATACGGAAAGGGGAGCTATGCTCGTGGTGACCTGTTTTTGTATCTCGCAAGATCAAGTTTGTTCTTAAATTCTTGTATTTTGGTTGCACACCCTATTTTTCATCCAACTTATTCCATATATCTATCACTCTGTGTGGGAAGCTGTTCTTTTTCAGGTCTCTTCTGTAGTTGTCCTTTTTGAGTTTCATTGCATGTCCTATTGTTTTTCCTCTGTCCCACTTTAATAGATCCTCTCTATCAAGGCATTCTTTTCCTTTCATAATTCTGTAGGTGGTTAGTAGGTCCTCTCGTTCTCTTCTTTGTTCCAGGGTTGGCAATTCCTTTTTGGCCAGTCTTTGTTCATATGTCAGGTTTGAAAGTTTTGGGGGCCATCTTTGTTGTTGCTCTTTGTATTCTTTCTAATTTTCTTATATTCTTTTTTGTATTGGGTGACCATATCAGCGCTGCATATTTCAGTTTTGGCCTTATCAGTGTTTGTAATAATTTCTTGATCATTTCCCTATCCAGGTATTTGAGGGCCACTTTTATTGATCTCAAACAAATTGTATGTGCGTGTGTGTGTGTGTGTGTGTGTGAATTTACCTAGTTGTATTATATGGGGAGCTATGCTCATGGTGACCCATCTTTGTATCAGCATCTAGTTTGTTCTTAAATTCTTGTATGGCTTTTGTATATACTATTGTTTCATCAAGTCTGTTCCAGACATCCACCACTCTGTGTGGAAAACAATTTTTCACAGATCTCCTCTATTACCATCCTTTTTGAGTTTTTTTTCATGTCCTCTTGTTTTTCTTTTATCTTACTTTAATTAGTCTTCTCTGTCAAGGACTTCCATGCCTTTCATGATTCTGTAAATGGAAAATACATCTCTTTCTTTTCTTTGTTCCAGGGTTTGTGGTTCCAGTTTAGACAATCTTTGTTCATATGTCAATTTTGAAAGTGCTTGGGCCATCTTTGTTGCCACTCTTTGGATTCTTTCTAATTTCTTTATATTCTATTTTGTTCTGGGTATCCATAGTGTTGCAGCATACTCCAATCTCGATCTTATCAGTGTGACTAATATTTCTTTTTACCATTACTTCATCCAAGTAATTAAAAGCCACCTTTATGGAATATTTTCTTTATATGCATGTCTGTGGGGACATGTCTTTGGTGATAATTATTCTTAGGTCCTTTTCAGAGCTAACTTTCTTTACTTCCTTTGCACCGATTTTATATTGTCCGGCTAATCTTTTTTTTTTTCTTTTCCAAACTACGGTGTATTATACTACATTTCTTAATGTTGAAGTTCACTTCCCACTTTTGGTTCCATTCCCAGACTTTATTCAGGTCTCTCTGTAGTGATTCAGTCTTTTTCTGTATTTACGGTACTTTAATAGTTTTGCATTGTCTGCAGAGAAATTCATAACATTCTACACCTTCATCCATGTCATTTATATACATTGCAAACATTATCAAAGCTAATATTGAACCTTGTGGGACTCCATTTATCATTTCTTCCCAGGTCAAGTTTTTATCTCTAAGTACCACCCTTATTTTCCTCCCATGCAAGAAATCTTCCATTTCAATAATTTTCATTGTACACCTGTTGTTTCAATTTTCCTTAATAGCTTTTTGTGTGGTACTTTATCAAATGCCTTTTGTAAATCCAGGAAAGCACAATCTGCCCATCCATCCCTTTCTTGCATTATGTCTATTAACCTTGAATAGAAACAAATCAAGTTTGTGGCACATGATCTTCCTTGTCTAAAACCGAACTGTTTCAGATTCAGTATATTGTTTTCTTCCAGATGTTAATCCATCTACTTTTGATAACTTTTTAACATGTTTTAGCTTTTGTGCTTGTAAAGGAGACCGGTCTATACTGGGTCTTCCTGACCTCCCCTTTTATATATTGGCATAATATTAGCATTTTTCCAGTCTTTTTGTACCTTTCCTTCTTTCAGTGAGCAATCTGTTATCTTATATATTTTATCCACTAGTTCATCTATACATTCTCTTTAAGTATCCAGTTTGCAATTCCATACAGGTCATGTAATTTTCTGTTATCAAGGTTCAGTACTTAGTCCCTTATTTCTTTCTGCCTCACAATCATTTCTTTCATTTGGGGGGGGGGGGGGATGTTTCTCCCTTTCCTTCATCCCAATTGTGTGTATTTTCATTTATGAATACAGATTTGAAATGTTTGTTCATAATTTCAGCCCTTTCTATATCTTCTACATATTCTGTATTACCTTGACGTAGTTTCACTATTTCCTGTTAATCTTTTAATTTACCAGTATATCTATAATTTAGGTTGATCCTTACATTTGTCTATTATGTCTTTTTCAGTTTTTCTTCCCTGCATATTTTTACATGTTCATTTCTTAGTTTGATATATATTTGCCACTTTCCTGATTTTTTTTTCTTTTTTCCATGCTTTGTCTCTATCTTTTGCCTCACTACCTTTTTTGTTGTACCTGAACTTAATGTACATCTTTTCCTGTTTTTGTTTTGGTACATATTTATCCATTACTTCATTACAGATTTCTTTTACTATTGTCCATTTCTCTTTACCTGTGTTTCTTCATTTAAGTTTTCCCAACTCACTTTTTAAAAGAATTTTCTGAGTTTCCCAATTTTTTTTTTTTTTTTTTACATTAGTCTTCCTTTTCTGTTTCTCATTTCTTCCCAAATAAACTTCCTCTTTTAGTTCAAGTTCAATTAGTATGTGGTCACTCTTCCCAACTGGTGTCTTGGATTCAATTTTATCCACAATTTCAGGCTCTGATGTAAATATTAAATCTAGTCTTGACAGTTCTTCATTATTTCTATATCTGGTATTCTCTTTAACCCATTATACTGCATTTCTTAATGTTGAAGTTCAATTCCCACTTTGGCTCCATTTCCAGACTTTGTCCATATATCTCTGAAGTGATTCACAGCCTTTCCCTGTACTTATTTTTTTTAGTAGTTTTGTGTCATCTGCAAAGAAGTTCATATAACATTCAACACCTTCATCCATGTCATTTATATATATGGCAAACATTATCAGAGCTGGTAAAGAACCTTGTAGGACTCCATTTATCATTTTTTCCCAGGTTGAGTTTTTGTCTCTAAGTACCATCCTATTTTTCTCCCGGTTGAAGAAATCTTCCATCCTTTTCATTAATCTTCCTTGTACACATCCTGTTGTTTCTAGTTTTCTCATTAGTTTTTTTTGTGTGGTACTTTACCAAATGCCTTTTGTAAATCTAGAAAGGCACAATCTGCCCATCCATCCCTTTCTTGTATTATCTCTATTCTTCTTCTTTTCCTGTTGACATTTCCCATTTTCATATGGGGTCGCCGTTCCTTGCTAGTCGTTTCCACTTGTTTCGGTCCATCACCTTCTGCTCCTCCTCCAGATGTTTCTCCTTAAGGTCCTCTCTCAATCTGTCTGTCCTTCCAGCGCAGCTTGGGTCTCCCTCGCCTGCATCTGCCCTGTACCTCCATCTCCATCACTCTCCTCCCCACGCAGTCTTCATCTCTTCTCTTCACATGGCCGAACCAATCTAATCTCCTTTCCTGCGCTTTTGCTGACGCCTCCACTACTTTCACAGTACTGCGAATTCTATCATTCTTTATCCTATCCAACCTCGCCACCCCACACATCCACCTCAACATCCTCATTTCTGTGACGTCCAGCTTCCTTGTATTATCTCTATTAGCCTTGAATAAAAACAAATCAAGTTGGTGGCACAAGATCTTCCTTGTCTAAAGCCAAATTATTTTGGATTTGGTATTTTATTTTCTTCCAGATGTTTAATCCATCTACTTTTGATAACTTTTTCACATATTTTAGCTATTATGCTTGTAAGGGAAACTGGCCGATAGCCTGTTGGGTTTTCCTTATCTCCCCCTTTATATATTAGTACAATATTTGCATTTTTCCAATCTTGTGGTACCTTTCCTTCCTTGAATGAGCAATCTATTATTTTATAGATCTTGTCCTCTAGCTGATCTATACATTTTTTTGGTATTCAATTTGCAATTCTGTCCAGACCATGTGATTTTCTGACATCAAGGTTTATTATTTGGGCCCTTCTTTCTTTCCTTTTTTGTTTCATTTCTTTCTTTCATTGGGGAGGGATCTCTCTACCTTTTCTTTTTCACAATCATGTGCGTTTTCTATTGTGAATACTGACTTAAAATGTTTGTTTATAACCTCTGCAATTTCTATATCTTCTATATATTCCTCATTTCCTTGATGCATTTTTACTATTTCTTGTTTATTTTCGAATTTACCATTCACATACCTGTAAAATAATCTAGTTTGTTTCTTCCATTTATCTATTATGTCATTTTTCTTCTCTTTTTCCATCTTTTCCAAGCTTTGTCCCTATCTTTGGCCTCACTACATTTTTTGTCTTAGCAGCCCTTATTTACACCCTTTCCTGCTTCTGCTTTGGCATGTATTTAATTCATTCAATCTTGGAATCATGCTACGTTAGTGTATTTATCTATTATTTTATAAATTTCTTGAAGTATATTTCATTTTTCTTCCACCTTTGTTTCTTCATTAAAAATGTTTTCCCAATTAACTTTTTGAAATAATTTTCCGAGTTTATCAAAATCTGTTTTGTTGTACATTAGTCTCCTCTTTTGGTTCAAACTCAATTAATGTGTGGTCACGCTTCCCAATTGGTGTTTTGTATTCCATTTTATCCAGAATTTCGGGCTCTGTTGTAAATATTAAGTCCAGTCTTGATGGTTCTTCTCTGTTTCTATATCTGGTATCCTTTACCGAGTCATTGTATATTCAATGGATATATCCAGTAGTATATTTCCCCGAAGGTCCTCTCCACCTTTCTGTGTTCATGAATATGTTTGGGGGGGGGGCACATATATTACTGGATATTTTCTACTTTTCATGTTGCTGTTTTTAACTTTTATCATAATCAATTCCACATTATAATCTCCTGTTATCTTTGTCACCTTTAACCCCTTCCATACGGTGCCGCACACGTAGGCGTCATGGACTTAGATCTCGGTGGCAGCAGCAACCAATGCCAGCCGTACGACGTGTCGTAATAATACTCGCATCATAAAATATAGTCACCGCTTATATCGATCGTTCTCTCTTCACCCGTGAATTTTGATAACCATAGAAAATGCGATTACAAAAGAATTAGAAAGAATGTCATTATGGAGGGGCGACTACAATAAATATAATCAAGACGCCGATATGGCAGCCTCGCGAATACACTCGCTCCCCATGACGCCTATGTGTGCGGCACCGTATGGAAGGGGTTAAACCCTTTTTAGTCAGGAACATGACTCATCCTGTTTCTTTCTATTTTTTATCCAATAATCCTATAGACCTTGTCCCACAGTACTAAGTGGTAGTGGGCCTTTTAATTTCGTCTCCACAACTCCCATTATATCCATTTTCTTTTCTTCCAGATAGCCATTTAATTCATTCAATCCTGGAATCATGTTATGTTAGTGTACCTTACTTTTAATTTTTTCCTTTCACCTTTTTCTTTACGTTTCATTTTCATTTATTTTCTTTTTTTATATACCATGTTCTCAGCCTCAGGTCCAGTACTCTCCAATAAAACTTTATTCTTTTCAGTCAGTTTTCTTTTTTCTTTTTATTTATTTGCTTTAATTCTTTGTCTTTTCCTTCTTTTCCTCATCACTCATTTCTTTATCCAGTTTCGCAATTTTCACTTTTTGCCGACTTTACTATTTTAGATAGTACTTCTTCCACTATCATTTGAGATCTTAGTTTAATTTTTAGTGGCCACTTTTTTTTCTTCTTTCAAGTACAGTCCCATTCTATTTCTTTGTCTATTTCTTGCCCCTCCTCTTGTATCCCTTTCAGAATTTGTTTTGCAATTCCTTTCTCCTCTTTTTCTCTTAGGTACCTAGATATATTATGTTTTTCTTGAATACCATAAACTACTATGCATTTATTTCTATCCACTGTGTCTACAACCCAATTCTTTCTTCTTAATTACTTTAATATCTATTTCTTTAGCATTCTCTCCCACTTCTTGATGTAATATTTCTTTATTTTTTTTCCGCTTTCCGTGGATTTCTTATTTCTCGGAGATCTGTCTCTTTTATTGCTTCTTCCACTTTCTTGGCCACCTCTTGTATTTGTTTTTTTACTTCTTTTTTTTCAAAGCCTCATTCTTATTTGTATCTTCATTTTTAATTCTTTCATTCTCAATTTTTGACTATGATTAATTCCTTTTATAGATAAGCTCTGTTGGTTTCAGCATTTTGAAGTTTTAAGTGATTCGTTTCTTTATACATTGCCCTGTATTCAAGTTTCAGATCTATAATTTCATTTATCAATTCTGTAATCTCATTTCTTGGGGTAATTCTATATCTTGATTCTCTCTCCCATTCTAAACCTTTACCTAGTATTCCACTTTCTTTTGCAAACTGAGAAAAAGCAGAGTTACCTTGGGTTAATTCTTGGTGTTTCAATGATGCAAGTCCTTTTAGGTATGGCTCCTAATGGTGATTCCACTCCCCTTACATCCTGTCTTCTCTTCATATTCCACTTTCTTTTGCAAACCAAAAAAAAAAGCAGTGTTATCTAACTTTTGGTTAATTCTTGGTGTTTCAATGTTGCAAGCCTTTTTCAGTATGACTCCTAATGGTGATTCCACCCAACTTACATCCAGTCTTCTCTTCATTGGTTCACTATATTTATGTCTTCTTCATCATTTTCCATTTTGTGTGATTCACTAAGTCAATTTACTCTATTGTATTGTTTCGGTCACCCGATAAACATAGCCCCCTATTGTACAACTAAAGCTAGGTGTTTCCTCAATATTTATCGAGAAATCACTGCGTTTCAGAATTCAGTTTAGATGTCTGTTCCATTCCATGTCTCATTTGTGTGTGTGTGTGTGTATGTGTATTTATCCAATTGTAGTATACAGGAAAGGAGCAATACTTATTGGGTCCCATCTCCTTTTCTCTACTTTTTCATCATACCTATCTTCAAATTCATGTGCAGTTCCAATTTAATCTATATCTGGAAATTGCATTTCCATAAAATACAACTTATGACCTCCAGAAATATGTTTTCCTGTTTGTTTTAACATGTTTTTAATTATTCTAGTATCAATATAATAAGCATTTTTCTATGTGGAAATTAATAACAAAAAGTTGCTAACACCAATTTACTAATGAAGTTGGGGTGGGTGAATAATATGCTAGGTTTGTTTTCATAGATGTAGAAACCAAAGAAATGAAAGGATGATAAATTTGTCTATTCTAACCTACCTAACTTAACCTAACCTAAACTCCCAACCCAACCTAACCTATGTAACCTAAGCTGTATTTAGTAATGTGGTACCTATAATTCTAAAGATCCCCAGGTCATCGTCCTCACGGATGCTGATGGTCTGATTAAGTACTTGTTCGGACTATGGGGAATAGAGCTGTTGCATAGCTTGAAGGCCCTATTGTCTTTGTAACAGTGCTTATTACCATCACCTGGAATTGGAGAACACTCGGTGCACAATGTGAAAGCTATTGTCTAACTAACATTGACTGGACTGGGAAGCTTTGTTCAGTAGTATATTTGCTTTTAGCAATTTTTTTTTTCTTATCAATTTCCACCAAGAAAAACATATATTACATTGATGTATTACAGTTTTAGTTTACAAAATTAATAATTAATTTTCTAATGCTATATTGCATACATGCACAATTCTAAAAATATGCCCTAGGTTTTGAGTACCCTATGCATTAACAATTCTTTGCCTATTTTTTTTGTTTAATACCCCTGCATCTTCCCAGGAGTTGCTGCCTCATTATCTCATCCCTTGGAATATTTCTCTCGTATTTGCTCTAGGTCGAAAGACACTTTGAAGTTGAAGATGTTGGCAGCACTAAATAAAATCTAGTGAATTCATTAAGGAACTTTTCACCCCTTTCCCATACACGGAGAAAATAAAAAGTAAGAAAATATGTGTACTGCAATCCCTGTATTCCTCTTCACTGGAGTCGTCGCCATAATCTAACATACAAAGGGGGAAAGTACGATAAATTGGTGAGTAGGGGACGGGACCCAATGACCATTACTCCTTCCCTGTATACTACAACCAATCAAATACATACGAATGCAAACATTACCTTCTTTCTTTGGGAGAGAGAGGCTATGTCTCTGGGTTGGAGAAAGTAAACAAAGATGGCGGAGAGACGAGGATAACGAGACGACGACGACGACGACGACGACGACGATAATGATGATGATGATATTACTATTATCATTATTATTATTATTATTATTATTATTATTATTATTATTATTATTATTATTATTATTATTATTATTATTATTATTATTATCATTATCATTATTATTATTATTATTATTATTATTATTATTATTATTACTATTATTACTATTATTATCATTATCATTATTATTATTATTATTATTACTATTACTATTATTATTATCATTATCATTATTATTATCATTATTATCATTATTATTATTATCATTATCATTAACAATACTATTATTATTATCATCATCATTATTATTATTATTATTATTATTATTATTATTATTATTATTATTATTATTATTATTATTATTATTATTATTATTATTATTATTATTATTATTATTATTATTATTATCATTATTATTATCATTATCATCATCATCATTATCATCATCATCATTATTATCATTATCATTATTATTGTTATTATTATTATTATCACAATTATTATTATTATTATTATTATTATTATTATCATTATTAAAGAGCATATTTATTATCTATCTGCAGCGATATTGTATTGAGGAGGAATTACATAGTTAAAATAATTACTTAAAACACACAAAAAAGATCGCGTGTTATTGGGACAGAAGCAAGAAAATGATAATAATAATAATGATAATAATAATAATAATAATAATAATAATAATAATAATAATAATAATAATAATAATAATAATAATAATAATAATAATAATAATAATAATAATAATAACAATAATAATAATAATAATAATAATAGTAATAATAATAATAATAATAATAATAATAATAATAATAATAATAATAATAATAATAATAATAATAATAATAATAATAATAATAATAATAATAATAATAATAATAATAATAATAATGATAATAATAATAATAATAATAATAATATAATAATAATAATAATAATAATAATGATAATAATGATAATAATATAATAATAATAATTATAATAATAATAATAATAATAATAATAATAATAATAATAATAATAATAATAATAATAATAATAATAATAATAATAACAATCTCAACTAAACAATGAATACATATAATGGTTAGCTTTATTTGCAATCGTTTACATAGAATAAAAAATACAATGTGTAACTTTACGAGGTTGGCACAAGTATTTGACCACAATGGGAAACAAGTGTCAAATGCTTTGAACCATCTTCGCAATTTTACGCTTTGTGTGTGTATTTACCTAGTTGTATTATACGGGAAGGGAACTATGCCCGTCTTTGTATCTTTCAGCATCAAGTTTTTTTTTTTTTTTAATCTTGAATAGTGTTTGCACACACTGTTTCTTTGTCTAATTTGTTCCAAGTATATATCACTCTGTGGGAAGCTATTTTTTCAGATCTCTTTTGTAATTATCTTTGTTGAGCTTCTTTTTCGTGTCCTCCTGTTTTTCCATTGTCACATTTCAGTAAATCATTCTTATCTAAGATTTCCATTCCTTTCACGATTCTATAGATAGTTAGTAGGTCTCCTCTTTCCCTTCTTTGTTCCAGAGTTGGTAATTCTAATTTGGCCAGTCTTTGTTCATATGTCATATTGGAAAGAGTTGGTGCCATTTTTGTTGTTGCTCTTTGTATTCTTTCTAATTTTCTTATATTCTTTTTTGTGCTGGGTGTCCACAGCGTTGCTGCATACTCGAGTTTTAGTCTTATTAGTGTAGTTTTTTTTCTTATAATTTCTTCGTTCAAATAGGCAAATGACACTTTTATTGACCTCAATAAATTGTAGGTTTCTCCGACTATTTTATTAATATGTTTGTCCGGTGTCATGTCTTTGCTGATCATCACTCCAAGGTCTTTTTCCGAGTTTACTTTTTGACCTCTTCTTCACCAATTTTATAATCTCTCGATATTCTGTTTTTCAATTTTTCCTAATTCCATTATACTACATTTCTTGATATTGAATTTCACTTCCCACTTTTGAGTCCATTTCCAGATCTTGCCCAAGTCTTGTTGCAGTAATTTGCAATCCTCCTCCGTTCTTACTTTCTTTTTGTATTTTTGCGCGCGCGCGCGTGTGTGTTTGTGTGTGATTCACCATGGTGTTTGAATCACGCGTTGGACTCGTGATCGACAGCTATTTTCCTCCCGGAAGAGAGCTCAGAGCTCGTATGACCGTGTGTGTGTGTGTTTACCTATTTGTATTTTGCGGGAAGGGGAGGTACGCTCGTGTTGTCCCGCCTTTGCATCTCGCAGTCTAGTTTGCTCTTAAACTCATGAATGGTTTTTGCGCACACAATTTTTTCGTCCAGTTTGTTCCAAGTGTCCACCACTATATGTGGAAAACTGTTTTTCTTCAGATCTCTTCTGTAGCTATGTTTTTTTTCTTTCTTTCCATATCCTCTTGTGTTTCTCTTGTCCCAATTTAAGAGGTCCTCTCTATTTCTGTGCCCTTCATGATTTTGCAGATGGTCAGTAGGTCACCTCTCTCTTCTTTGCTCATGAGTCGGTATCTCCAGTTTAGCCAATCTCTCGTATGACAAATTTACAAGTGCAGGGCCATTTTTGTGGCTGCTCTATGGATTCTTTCTATTTTCTTTCTATTCTTTTTGGTACTGGGTGACCACACTGTCGCCGCATATTCTAGTCTAGGCCTTACCAGTGTGACCAATATTTTTTCATAATTTCTTCGTCCAAATATGTAAATGCCACTTTTATTGATCTTAGCAAGTTATAGGATTCTCCGACAATTTTGTTTATCTGTTTATCATAGGTCAAGTCATTTGAGATAATTACATAAAAAAAATTCGGATCTCTCCTTCTTTACCTCCTTAGTTCCAAGTTTATATTGTCCTGATATTCTATTTTTACTTTTTCCAAATTCCATTATGCTACTGTAGTGGTTTGGTTCGAACACGCCAGGGAAAATGAAATTCACTTTGGTCTCTTATTCTAATCTCTTTGGTAAAACCACAAGTAATAGCCACTGGTTAGTGGATCTGATCAGTCGTAGCTGGACGGTGAGCCTAACGTCAGAGGCGGTGGAGGCTGATGACGGCGAGGCTCGATGGGACTGCTACAAGACTGGACGAGATGTTGTTGCTGCTGCCGTGGCTATTACTATTCTGCCCTGACTGGCCTCCGCTGCCCTATTTAAGGGTCGCTCGCGGCTCAGCGTAGTTGGCAAGAGAGGTCGCTAGCCGCTCGAGAACCATTTGCTGGCTCCTGATTGGCCAGCTCATATTCACCTCTTGCCAACTATGGGAAGTGTGTGACCGCCTGTGGCTGCGTCACTACACTACACTTGTTAATATTGAAGTCCACTTTCCATTTCTGACTCCAGTTCCATACCTTATTCAGGTCTTCCTGCAGTGATTCACAATCCTTTTCAGTTTTTACTTTTCTTAACAGTTTGGCGTCGTCTGCAAAGAAGCTCATGTAACATTGCACATTATCATCCATGCCATTCACATAAATGGCAAATATTATTGGAGGCAATGCCGATCCTTGCGGAACTCCATTGTTCATCTCTTTCCAACCTGATTTTTTTTCTCTGAGCACTACTCTCATCTTTCTACCAATCAGGAAGTCCTCCATCCCTTTTAGTAGGTTCCCTTGTATCCCTCCTATATGTTCCAGTTTTTTTTTTAATAATTTGTTGTGTGGTACTTTGTCGAAAGCTTTTTTTTTAAGTCCAAGAAAACACAATCAGCCCATCCATTCCTTTCTTGCACTATGTCTATTAATCCTGAGTAGAAACATATTAAGTTTGTGGTGCATAATCTTCCTTGTCTGAACCCAATTTTTTGGGGGGTTTATCATATTATTATCATCTTCCAGGTGTTTTACCCATCTATTCTTGATGATTTTTTCACAAATTTTGGCTATAGTGCTTGTTAGTGAGACCGGCTTATAGTTAGTTGGTTCTTCCTTGTTCCCTTCTTTATATATTGGTACAATGTTAGCATTTTTCCAGTCTATTGGTATTTTTCCTTCTTTAAGTGAGCAACTTATTATGTTATGTATTTTGTCCGTTAGTTCTTCTTTGCATTCTTTTAGAATCCAATTTGCAATTCCATCCGGGCCATGTGATTTCCTGATGTCAAGGTTTGATAGATGTTCTATTATTTCTTTTTGTGTTATTATTATCTCACTCATGGGGGGGGGGGTAGATCGCCTTTCATTTCCTTTGTCCCAATATTGTGTTTCCTCTCTAGTGAAAACAGACTTGAAGTGATTATTCATGACCTCGCCCATTTCTAATTCTTCTATGCATTCTATATTCCCTTGGTGTAGGTTCACCATTTCCTGTTTGTTTTTAAGTTTACCATTCACGTATCGATAGAATAGCTTGGGTTGCTCTCCGCATTTATCTATGATGTCCTTTTCATGATTCATTTTTACCTCTCTTTGCACTTTAACATACTCATTTCTATAGTTTATATATACCTGACATTTGTATTTTTTTCTTATCTTTTCTACATCTTTTCCAAGCTCTGTCCCTTCTATCTTTTGCCTCACTGCATCTTCTGTTGAACCACCATTCAATGTACACTCCCTCTAGCTTCTGTCTTGGTACGTGCCTATTCACCCCTTCATTGTAATTATCTATCAAGATATTACATTTCTCTTCCACTTTTGTCTCTTCCATGTATTTTTTTCCCCAATTAGCATTATGTAAGAATTTCTTTAGTTTTCCATAGTCCGTTTTGGTGTGCATCAATCTTCCTTTCCTATGTTTTTCATTTCTCTCCATGTATATTTCTTCCTTTAGTTCAGTTTCAATGAGTATACGATCACTCTTTCCAATTGGTGTCTTGTATTGGATTTTATCCACAATTTCAGGTTCTGTTGTAAATATCAAATCTAGTCTCGACGGCTCCTCATTATTTCTGTATCTGGTGTTTTCACTGACCCACTGAGTCATTGTATATTCCATGATCATGTCCAGTAGTACTTTACCCCACAAGTCTTCTCCGCCTTTCACTGTAATGTCCTCCCAACAAATTTCTTTGCAACTAAAGTCACCCATAATTACCAGATTACCCCCCGCCCATTAGTATCTCATTTAATGAATGCCTTGTATCTTCTAGCATTTTCGTATGTTTGTTTTTGGGGCACATAAGTCACCACAAACTTTCTACTTTCCATGTCCTTGCCTTCGACATTTATCATGATCAGTTCTACATTACCTTTACCCTCCGTAATTTTTGTCACATTCAATTTTTTCTTGGCCAAGAACATGATTCCTCCTTCCTGTTTCTTGTCTCTGTTTTTAATCTAGTAATTGTGTAGTCCATGTCTAACATCGATAGATGGGTATTTCACCCCTTAATTTAGTCTCCACAATTCCCGTTATGTCTGGTTTTTCTGTGTGCGTGTATTTACCTAGTTGTATTTACCTAGTTGTATATTACGGGAAGGGGAGCTATGCTCGTGGGGTCCCGTCTTCATTTCTCATTTTATCTAAACAATTTTTAAATTCATGTATTGTTTTTGCACACACACCACTTTCTCATCTAACTTGTTCCAACTGTCTATTACTCTGTGTGGAAAGCTGTTCTTTTTCAAATCTCTTCTATAGCTGTCTTTTTTTATTTTCTTTCCGTGTCCTCTTGTATTTCTGTCATCCCATTTTATCAGATTCTCTCTATCAGTAATTTCTATGCCTTTCATGATTCTGTAAATAGCTATCAAATCTCCTCTCTCTCTTCTTTGCTCTAGTGTCTGTAGTCCAAGTTTTTGTAGTCTCTCTTCATATGATAGTTTTGAGAGTGTTGGTGCCAGTTTTGTAATTGCTCTTTGTGTGTGTGTGTGTGTGTGTGTGTGTGTGTAGGCTATACGATTACAAATTGGAAAATAAATAAATTCAACATTTCTATTTTTACCAACACGGCTAATGCTCCTTGATATTGTGTAAACTGCAATGGAGTCAAACAATGAAGAAACATGGTAGTAAACTAGTCTCATCTCCGGAGACAACTCGAGGAGCTTTGAAAACCTTATTACTCAAAACGACCAAGACAAAAATCACCACAACATTATAGTGGCAGACCATCTCGTCTTCACCCCCTTCCCGTTGAAATTTATATCAAAATCAGTGTCCACATTAGACTGCGCCAACTTGATTTCTTCCCATCGACATTATCTCCATTCCAGACGAGGAAATAACCGGAACTCGGTACTAGTTGAAAAACGCTATCATGGATGAACCCCTGGTAGAGTCCTCACTCACCCCAATGTAGATTACAAGGGAGTCCCTGAATCGGCAGAGAAAGTAGGAAGTACAAAAAACATTAGAGAAAACAAATACTCCAAAGCTACAAATGACTTAATTAAAAGGAGGACCATGCAGATTAAAAGCAGGAGAGATGAAATAGAAAGACTAGAACTAAACAAGCTTATCAACAAAAGGCAGAGGTCAGAGAAAAGTAGGAGAAACATGGGTGAAATGGAGGAAACTATTCGGAAAGGTAAAAATATTAAAGGGACCGAGCACAGACATACTTTAGGGAGGCAACAAATTATATGTTTGAAAGATAGAAATGGAGAAATCATTAAATGGAGAGTCGGACAGAATGACAAAAAGAGTAAAAAGATTTTACCAAGAGCTTTACTCGTTGAAGAACGTAGTTGAGTCAGTAAACTCATTTGTAGACGTTAGTAGTATACCAGAGATTACAGAAGAAGAAGTAGAATTTGCTCTGAAAAATATGAAACTGGGAAAAACACCTGAGAAAGATGGTGTACCGATAGATCTCTTGAAAGACGCAGGGAAATTAGTTTATATCAAATTAGCTCAGTTGTACAACCAGTGCTTACGTCAAGAAAGCGTTCCTGATGCGTGGTGCAATGCTATAGTGATTTTGCTTCATAAAAAAAGGAGATCAGAAGGACCTTAGTAACTATCGACCAATTAGCTTGATATCAAATGTATATAAAGTATTCTCGAAGATCTTTACAAATAGACTAAGTCAAGTTTTAGATGGAAAACAACCGAGAGAACAGGCAGGCTTTAGGAGCGGATGTTCGACTCTAAACCATTTGCAGGTGATAAACCAACTAATCGAGAAAACGACAAAATATAATATACCTCTCTGTTTAGCTTTTGTAGATTACGAGAGGGACTTTGACTCGGTAGAATGAATAACAATACTATACTCGCTACGCAAGCAGGGTACAAACGAACAGATCGTAAGAGTTTTGGAAAAGATTTATGCGAAAAGTACCGCTATAATTCGACTACATAAAGATACAGAAAAGATCAAGATCGAGAAAGGCGATACAATTTCACCCAAATTATTTAAAGTTTGCTTAGAAGATATTTTCAGATGGTTGAGTTGGGAAAAGAAAGGTTTAAAGATTAATGGCGAATATTTGAACCACCTAAGATTTGCGGATGACATTATTCTTATTTAAGAAAGAGCAGAAGACTTGCAAGATGTGATGAATGATCTAAACAAGGAATGTCTTAAAGTAGGTTTAAAAATGAATAAGAGTAAAACCAAAGTAATGTTCAACACGAAAGTTCAATGTAAAGAGATTATAATTGATGGTGAGAGTCTTGAAGAAGTTGAAGAGTATACTTATTTAGGCCAGATGGTAAAAGTGACAAAAGATCATGATAATGAAATAAAAAGATACATTACAATTAGCTGGAAAGTGTTTCGTAACTATAATGAAATCCTGAGAAAATCTTTATGTTTGAAACGTAAAGTTTACAATCAATGCATTCTGCCAGCAATAATCTACGGGTGTGAGATTTGGAAACTGACAAAGGCAATGGAAACAAAACTAAGGACTGCACAGAGGAGAATGGAAAGATCCATGATGGAAATAACGCTGAGAGACAGAAAGAGAGCAGGTTGGGTGAGAGAACAGACTAGAGTGAAAGATATTGTGGAGGCGGTAAAAGAGAGGAAGTGGAATTGGGCAGGTAAGTTAGTGCGAACGACTGATGAGCGATGGAGCAAGTGGGTTACTGAGTGGACGCTGCGAGATAGGAAGCGTGGAAGACTGAGACCAGACAGAAGGTGGAGAGAAATCGAGAAGTTTGCAGGAATGACGTGGCAGAGGATGGCGCGGTCGTATGAATCATGGAATGCTATGAAGGAGGCCTTTATTCAGCAGTGGACTCAAGATGGCTGATTTGATTGACTGACTGATTTATATAATATATACATACATATATTCACTTTTTTTTTATTTGTGCCTTAACTTTTTGGGGTGGGTGATGTTATCTTAAAAAAAGACACTATGCAATTCTTTCCTGTCTTCTTTAATATATAGATAGGTTTTGTGTCCGATCATGCCTCAGTTAACTTTACAGGGTTGTGTTGGCACGGTGTGTTTATGTTCATTAACTTGTATTGTAAGGTTATATTCTATTTATAGTGTGATATAATGTTGTATAAATTTCTGTAGTATTTATTATTTTTAGCAAATGCCGTAAGGCTTGGCGTGGGTAGTTTTTAGCGGGAACGTTGGCGTCAGTCGACGAATCACGTTCACGCCCATTGCGCGCTTGTCCATTGTGTCGTGCCATATATTATATTTTTCCAATTCTATAAATTTGAACTGTGCCTCCTGAGTTTCTTTAGCCACCCAGAACAGGGTAACCACCAACCCCAGGTACAGGTTTGAAGTTATTCTTTTATAATGTCATATATTTTCACTAGAACCATGTTCCAAACGAATATCTCATCTCAAAAGTACTATTTGAGGGAATTTGACGAAAATATTCGTCGTCTGCTAATTTGCATTCTAAAACATTTTACAGCGTCTCTTGGTTCTGATGATGTCATGGGTCAAGCGTTCTGCAGCGAAACAGGCAATTCTTTCAGCGATATTGAGAGCTTTTCATTGTGTTTTACGAGTAGTCTCGACTCTTTAAATATCTTTTACAACATCCAAGATGTATGCATAGACGGCATATTTATGGGCTATTGTGGTGACGTCTCAACTGACGAGTTAAATGATATATTCCACTATAACATTATTCCACTGTAAGTTTAATGATGGTGGCGGCGGTTAAAAACATTCTTATTCGATGTAAGACAATTTTAGTGACTTTAAATAGTGCACTAGTGAACTATAAGATTCCTGGATGATTCGGTGCCTATGGTTTTTTTTCTTCCTCCACTCATTTTTACAGCTAGGTTATACAAACATTACATGTGATAGCAATTTGTGACTATTACAGAAGTGCAAAAAGTGAAATTGTGGACTGCTTAGTATTATTCTGTTTGACATGAACCAGCCATTTTCGCCTCCGATATTTGGGCTCGTCTATTCGCTACGAGGTGCCTTGACGTCACCCCCAGACTATTATCATCAGTGTGGTTTGAGATTTTTCAACATACTGCTGCAGTTTTCCAGCTATACCAGTATTTTGCTCGTTGATGTTATCAGATGAGTATAGAGTTCCGAGTCCATGCATGATTCCAGATGCTGGCATGTTGTGAGTCCGCAATATTGTCTGTATATTGTTCATGTATATAATGGTCACTCCTTTATTATAAAGGAGTGACAAGGCTTTTCAACTCAAACAAAAGTGACCTTTTCATATAAATTATCATTATTCCATGCTTTTGTAGATGTGTGAGAGCCAGGATCACGTGCGTAGCTGTTGATCGGTAGCTAATCCCTGTGTGGATGAGAGCCATACTACATTCAAGGGTCTCCAGTCCTGCCCTCTGCAGGTATTCCTTCAAGACGCAAATATCCCACTCAGAGTAGACGACGTCAGTGCTTATATGTGTTTGATCGCTGGCCCGTATGTGATAGTTTTCTAATTTTACATACATGTTGCTCGGGAGCGGTCGAACCATACCTGCCCCTTTAGCTGCCAGTGATCATCTCAGTATCTCTATTGACAAAGTTTCTTCCTTTTTGTATGGTGATACAATGACAGCTATGGCCCCTTCCACTATTGCCCTATTGCACCAGGACTCCTCTGTTGAAAAATTCTTGGTGGAGGAACCTAATCATTCAGCATCTGCATTTATTCAACAATGTGAGGGGTATTATCAACACTAACATCATTACAGGGTCTGATTGTTTCTTTTATTCAGTCTCAACTTGTTCCCAGCTCACTAGCCTCTGAGATGATGTCAACTTCATGCATCAACCCTAGAGTTCTAGACTATGATTACGCCACCTTCAGGGCGAAATTTCTTAAAATATTTGATGCAAACCTGGGCGATAATTTTCTCTGGTGCTTCAGGTTGGCTGGCGTACTCTCTTCCAATATGGGCAGTGAAAAATTTATGCATGCTCTGGCTAGAGCCAGTGCGGTGGCCTCTGAAGCATTTTATTCAGTGATTCATTCACAGTGGGTAGAAAAAAATCTATCACCCTAGATAGACTCCAACTTTTGGAATACTTATTTTACATTTTGGTCCTCGTTCCATATGAAGAAAGGGTTGCTTTTTCTCTTTGTTATCAGACAGATTTATTCTTTATTTACATTTGTAACAAAAGTTGAAAGTTGAAAGAATCGCCTCATCTTGCTTTCCTAGTTCCTCTACTAGTCATTCACAGCAGACTATGAAGGTTACGCCTCCACCACCTCCTCTGTCTGAAACATCTGCACAGAGCACCCCACCACCTCTGTCCTCGACACCTACACAGACCACTCCTTCATCTCCATATGTATCTAGTCTGCTTACTTGCATGTATTGTAACAAAGTAGGTCATTCTATTCTGTTTCCTTCATAAGTGTCATGAGCTTAACTCTAAGTAGATTCCTGTATGTAGACATTTCACTAATTCCTCTTCTAGCATCACACATAACTTTTCAAGAATATCATTTCAGCCTCAATCTATTTACTGTCATGTCCATGGATAGTGTAGCTATTCTGATCAGTGTTCCAAGATTTTGAAACCTAAAGCAGAAAATAGTTCAATCCCCAGGCATACTCAGTCCCACATTCACAAGTGCCTGTATAAAAATCCCAAAGACTAACAGTAACCAGTCCAAGATTGTTCCTTTACTGGCTGCTCTTCCCAACTCCTCACCTTTCAGTGTTATGTGGACCAGTCACCAATCTCTATAGCGGTAGACACTGGGGGCAGAATATAGTCTTATGAACAACCAGGCATATTCTGCTCTTAAGGAATTGTACAACATTCCATTGTTACCTTCTTGTAGTGTTTTGCAAGCTTACAAGGCTATCCTTTGTCTATTCTTAGCTCCCTTGTGTAATAAATCTGCTCCAGTTGTTGCTCATGCTCTAATTTTCCATGTTTTCTGTCCTTGCACTACCTCCTTCAATGTTGCTTAGCGACAATGGGACTGAATTGAAGAATGAGGTCATAACCAATATTTGCAAACAATACAACATCACTCAGACTTTTGTAACTGCTTATAATCCCCCCTTTAACATGTCTTGTGGAGCAGACAAATGGGAAAATACTTGATATCCTAAGGCACGTTGCTAGTGATCTTTATTAAACTTGGGAATTCTAGCTACCCCATGTCAGTGCCTGCATTAATAGTACTATCAATGTAGCAACGGGAAAGACACCTCATTATGTCATTTATGGTTCTGAGAAGAGGCTTATATATGATCTTTTGGATAGTCCTATTCACCCTCTCTACAATTCTGAAGATTGCAGTCAATTTCAGTGTCATACATTGCATACCATTTATAATTCTGTCAAAAGGAAACTTCAAGGGTCTTGATCAAACATGATAAAGAAATAACAAGTCTACACCTCTTTCCATCCAAGTGAGTGATCATGTATCTAAACAAATGACTGAAAGCCAGTCTAAGCTAAACAAATTTACTGGTCCTTTTCTGGTGATGCAGAGGCTTCATCCTAATAAGTTCATGGTTTTCGATCCATCTCAGGGACATACATTCTGCATTCTGATAGGCTTAAGAAGACACAGGTGTCCATACCTGCATTGACCCAGCCTCCCCCAGGGCCCAATTTCCCACTGTGTCACCTGCTGTTCATCACTCGTATCATCTGTTCAAGAGGAACAATGCCTTGATGGTTGAGACTATTGTGTACACGTGTTGCTGTGCTCCCTCTTTGTCATCGTAACTGCTATTTATTAAGATTGTAGATTATGTAAATAACTATGTGCAGCCTCAGTTATGCTTGGCATAACCAAAGGGCATGTGATCCATATTTTTCATTAAATATTTTGTACTTGTCTGCCAAATGTGTGTTTAATGTGTATTATTGGATACTTCCTATGTGTATTCTATCATGACCTGGTTGTCAGGTAATTGATATCACGTTCTGTAACCTACTGGCACCAGTATGTATTTGTCTTTGGTGTCATGTTTCAGTATATGTCTTTGTACACTATGTCCCAGTATATGTGTGTATATCCTTTGCCTATTGCCATATTTTACATGCCATTGTGTTTTCTCCCCATCACGAATGTTGTTTCTTCAGTGAAGGCACTGAGAGGTGGTGGCTGAGTTAAGTAGTAGTCGGAATTATTGTCATTATGTTATATATTGTATTGTATTTGTAACACTGTAAATATGTACATGTATGTAACTCTGTATAGAATCATCTTGTGGGTTTATTTATGGTAATGGAATTGTATTCCCACCAATTATGTGTACCAACACAAATGAGTCAGTATCTTATTAACACGTTGCTCTCTGTTGTCCCATACTTTTTTTTTTTTTTTTTTTGTATTAATAATACTGTCCCATTTCTTTATCATTTTTATTCATTCCACCATAACAAGGTCATGGAGGCATCATGATACACGTAAGAAACAATCTGACACAAAAATTCTCATAACTCAGATAATCACATGGAAATTATTGCCCTCCACCAAATGCCTATATAAATTAATTGCACACTGCTATCATCCATCACAAAATGATCACATAAATTACATGAAAACAACAAATCGTGAGATCTGGGTCCTCCATGAATATAATACTGTAGACATACAGTAACAAAAGTTACAAATAACAGTGGCGTATACTACATATAATTTTACAAAACTCTTAAGGTAAACAGAACTGTATTCATCATGATGTGCAGATAGCTTTATCTACCAGTAACACTATTCTCTATTATTATCGATGGTTTTTCATAATTACAAAAAAAAAAAAAAAAAAAAAAAAAAAAAATCATGCACTTAATGGAACACTTAAGAATCTTTAAATATTGACAAGCAAAAATGCAACTATGCAACAGGCCAGTCAACTGCACAACTGAGAGTAAAACTGATATTTCCAATTGGCAGTATGTGTATGTGATGACTCATCAGCCAAAAGGTCAATACATAATAACTGCAAGTATCATAACACAAAAAAGTTAAATAATCCAGGTCACACAGTGTGGGGAATCATGCAATACACAAGATCAACTTTTCATGCAAGTCATTATGTGATATTTGAAATAAATCTATCGTGAAAAAGCTGAAAAGACTTCTTTCCTGTATAGGTCACCACATGATGTCTATATATTTTTCTTAATGAGAAAGCTGCATTGCACAGGTCACACTTGAAGGGCTCCTCTCCAGTGTGGGTCATTCCATGTCATTTGAGACCCCCCATTGCTAAGATAGCTAAATTGGAGAGGTCATACTTGAGGGGCTTCTCTACAGCATGGGACATCATGTGTTGTTTGAGATAATTTGTGAGAAAGTCTGATCACACAGGTCACACTAAAAAGACTTCTCTCCAGTGTGGGTAACTAAGTGTTATTTGAGATCACCCTTTGCAAAGAAAGCTGCATCACATAGGTTACACTTGAAGGGCATCTCTCAAGTGTGGATGTATCATGATGTGTGGTTTGAGATGATTCTTTCCTGAAAATGTTGCATCACACAGGTCACATTAGAAAGACTTCTCTTTAGTGTGGCTCACCACGTGTCGTTTCAGAGAACCCTTCCATGAGAAAGCTGTATCACACAGGTCACACTTGAAAGGCTTTATCTCCAGTGGGTCATCACATGGTATTTGAGTGCACTATTTCCTGAGAAAGCTGCATCGCATAGGCCACACTTGAAAGGCTTCTCTCTAGTGGGTCATTACATGTCGTTTGAGAGAATTCTTCAGTGAGAAAGCTGCATCACAGAGGTCACACTTGAAAGGCTTCTCTCCAGTGTGGGTCACCACATGTCGTTTGAGGTTACTCAAATCTGAGAAAGCTGCATCACACAGGCTACATTTGAAAGGCTTCTCTCTAGTGTGGGTCATCACATGTCCTTTGAGAGAACTCTTCAGTGAGAAAGCTGCGTCACACAGGTCACACTTGAAAGGCTTCTCTCCAGTGTGGGTCACCACATGTCGTTTGAGATTACTCATATCTGAGAAAGCTGCATCACACAGGTCACACTTAAAAGGCTTCTCTCCAGTGTGGGTCACCACATGTCGTTTGAGAGAACCCTTCAGTGAGAAAGCTGCATCACACAGGTCACACTTGAAAGGCTTCTCTCCAGTGTGAGTCATCACATGATATTTGAGAGCACTCTTCCCTGAGAAAGCTCCATCACACAGGTCACACTTGAAAGGCTTCTCTCCTTTGTGGATCACCACATGTTGTTTGAGAGAGCTCTTCAGTGAGAAAGCTGTATTGCACAGGTCACATTTGAAAGGCTTCTCTCCAGTGTGGGTCATCATGTGATATTTGAGGTTGCTCATTTGCGAGAAAGCTGCATCACACAGGTTACAAGGGAAAGGCTTCTCCCCAGTGTGGGTCATCATGTGTCGTCTGAGACTACCTTTTTTTATGAAATCCGCACTGCATAGGTCACACTTGAAGGGCCTCTCTCCAGTGTGGGTCATCATGTGATATTTGAGAGAGGTTGTTCCTGAGAAAGCTGCATCACACAGGTCACAGTGGGAAGGCTTCTCTCCAGTGTGTTTCATTTTGTGACATTTGAGATCACTCTTTCGTGAGAAAGTTGCATCACACAGGTCACACTTAAAAGGCTTCTCTCCAGTGTGGGTCACCACGTGTCGTTTGAGAATACCCTTTCTTGAGAAAGTTGCATCACACAAGTCACATTGGAAAGGCTTCTCTCCAGTGTGGATCATCATGTGATATTTAAGGACAGTCTTTCCTGAGAAACCTGCATCACACAAGTCACACTGGTAAGGTTTCTCTCCAGTGTGGGTCATCATGTGATTTTTGAGACCAGTCTTTCGTGAGAAAGCTGCATCGCAATGGTCACACTGGAAAGGCTTCTCTCCAGTGTGGGTCCTCAGGTGATTTTTGAGGCCAGACATTCCTGAGAAAGCTGCATCACATAGGTCACATTGGAAAGGCTTCTCTCCAGTGTGGGTCATCACATGATATTCAGGAGCACTCTTTCCTGAGAAAGTTGCATCACACAGGTCACAATTCAAAGGCTTCTCTTGAGTGTGGGTCATCATGTGATTTTTTTAGATCAGTCTTTCCTGAAAAAGCTGCATCACACAGGTCACATTGGAAAGGTTTCCCTCCAGTGTGATATTTATGATGACTAATGATATAAGTGTGCCACATATGCCACACAAGATTCCCTTTATTATATGATGAATATACAGAACCTCCAGATACCTTTTCCAAGGAAATTTTGATATTTACTCTCGACCTGAAAGAAAATATATAACAAGTTTGACATCTAACTTTTTGAGAGCATGGAATAAGAGTAACACAAGCATGTACAAATACAGCGGAACATTAACCAAAATGCAGTAGGGGAAGGGAACAAATGACTTGTATTAATGAAGATGCTTCACCTTTTTTCATATGACACCTTTGCAGACGTCATGAGGTGCAACTGG
Organism: Oratosquilla oratoria; assembly: GCF_046742065.1. Lineage (NCBI taxonomy): Eukaryota > Metazoa > Arthropoda > Malacostraca > Stomatopoda > Squillidae > Oratosquilla > Oratosquilla oratoria. The sequence continues at coordinate 62,193,384 of NC_134788.1, forward strand.
ATATAAGGGGATGCCATCATCGGCATCTTGATTATATTTTGCAGTTGTAGCTGAGTGACTCCTGAATTCTGTGAACTGGTTTGATCATGTGTTCAGTATTTACTATTACTCAGAGTGAATGAAAATCAATAATACAGCAGTGACTTAATATTTTATAGCATGAGTAGTATGATGTATTGTACATTAGGCATTTGATGCTGTGCGAAAGAATATTACTCATATTGAAGAGGTTAAAGAAGAGATATGGAAGGTTGAACAAATACTAAAAATGATGGAGTTGCACAAGACACAGATTGGGACAGTATATAATCAAGAAATAATAAGGCAAAAGAGTAGCTGAATGATTATGATGAAGAGACGGAGTACACAAGAAAAAGTGTAGTATACAATAGCATCATTAGATATAAGATATCTTTGTCAAATTACCAGAGAGGACCACTACACACACACCAATCAAGGATGTCATAAATCAACATTGGAGAGATTTATGAGAATCTGATGTTGGTCTCTACAGCAAATCACTTGTTTTCCATTTTTCAGGAGAACAAGTGAAATTCAACACAAATACCACCACAAACCTATAAATAACAAAATAAAATGTTGATTTTTGACAACCCTCACTTCCGTCAATAATTAAAACAAGACATATGGTGTGAAAAGTTTGTTGAGCTAGTTATGCAGTGGAAACAGTGAGTTTAATTTGCATGAATATTTGTTCCCTGTAACAATCTCTCGTAAATCAATATAAAATCCAATATTTTAGGTGACTGGTAATGTGAAAATCAATAGGGAAATAAAAAGATACAGGAATAGGTGAATAAACATTATAAAGAGACAGAAGGCATAAAAAAAAAAGTGTGATCAAGAATATAAAAGCACATTCAACTGAAAATAAGAAATTTTGGTCAATTTTCAGAAGTTTACACATACCCAATAACCAAGGATGTCAGAAATAAATGAGAAATTCTTGCTTATTAACATCACCTGGAGTTGGAGAACACTTGGTGCACAATGTGAAAGCCATCGTCTAACTGACCTTGACTGGACTGCTTTGTTCAGTAGTATATTTGCTTTTAGCAAGGCTTTTTGTTATCGATTTCCACCAAGAAAAACACATCTTACTTTGATGTATTATAGTTTACAAAATTAATAATTAATTTTCTAATGCTATAATAGCATACATGTGCACTTCTAAAAATATACCCTAAGTTTTGCATACCCTATGCATTAACAATTCTTTGCCTAACTTTTTTAAAGATACTCCTGCATCTTCCCAGGAGTTCCTGCCCCATTATCTAGGTATGCGTGAAACCACACGCAGCGCCACTATTGAGCATGTACTGTTTACATCGCCATCTTTTGCAGCCCGTTGGATTTTGTTTGGCTTAGTTTGAATGCTTGGAGCTTTCAGCGCATGCAGAGAGTATTCAAATTATCTTGTTATTGTGCACGTGTATGCCCAATTCTTCAAAAGCAAACAAATTTTCACCAATTTAAATGCAAATTTGGTTATCATCTTTGGCAAATTAGTTTTCCTAGTAAAAATCTAAAGGTAAGGCATCTATATAAGCATATTTAAATGTCATATTCATGTTTTTTAGTTTTTTTTTCTCTCAGAAATGAACAATTTAGGACCATAGGTACTTTGTACAACTGAGCCTCATTGTGAGACATGTAGGACTGTATGCACGAATCCATGATCATCGCCTTCATCGCGGATGTAATGTTTACACCGCCATCTTTTTGTGACCTGTTTGAATGGGTACGCATTAATTTGAATGCTTATAACATTTAGCACATGTGCAGAATTATCAAATTGTCTTGCTGTTCTGCAAATGTATGCCCATTTCTTAAAAAAAAAAAAAAAAAAAAAATGCAAATTTGGCTATTAGCCTTTGCAAATTAGTTTTTCGAGTAAAAAATAAGAAGTAAGGCACTTATTTATGAGTATCTTAATGCAATATTCATATTTCTTTGCCTATTTTCTTTTTAAAACAAACAAATTTCAGATCATTGCTAGTAAGACACTTGTGCCTAAATTGTCAACATGTAGGCATGTTCTCCAGTACTTAGTTGTGTTTGGTAACATATGACATGTCAGGGATACTATGCATAGTAGTCATAGAGGGTATTGTACACAGATAATACATTGTTATGGAATGAATTTTAAGATGGACAGGCTATGCTATACCTATTACATAGTGGCTATGGCTATGATAGCAAGTACATGAAATAACTATTAATATGGTCAGTATCCCATGTCATGGACCATGTCCATGACCATGAGAAGTCTCAAGACTAGTAGAAGTCTAGAGGCTAGACTTGAATTTTTCTCTTGGTTTCATGATGATAACAGATACGAGCTGTTGAAATATGGCTGTTCATTCAGATTGTCATGATTATAGATAACATGATTGGACAAAATATCTCCTTTGAAAGTAAAAAGACTATTCATTTTTTCTATTTCAGTAAATTGGTGTAAAAAATAATTCACCGATTGCAACGTAAATTTAAGTTAGGTCTTAGGATAGTTGCAGTACTGACTGGTTAGTGTATTGAGAGGCAATCTAAGGGTAAGGGCTAAGGCACCTATATATGCACTTTTTAATGTGATAGTAGAGTTCTTTTAGCTGCGTATACATTACATTGCACATACATTACATTGATGTTACATGATAGGTGTTAGTATAATACAAAGGGAAGGTCCTACATTGTTTTTGACATGCTCAGGTGATTTGTTGACCCATGAAACCTTCACATGCCAAGTTGTATGTCAATTAGGCCAGGGGTTTGGATTATTATACTGATGATCATCTCTAAATTGACAACCTAATAGTTGCCATGAAAAGGCAAATTTGGTATGATGGAGATGTTCCACATTGTTTCTGACATGCTCAGGTAATTTGTTGACCCATAAAGCCCAAGTATTCCAAATTTTAATAAAATTGGACCAGTGGTTTAGTTTGTGTATTTCTTTATCAATCCTTTTTTTTTTTTCTTTTTATACAAATTACCACCCTTAATTCTAACCTTTTATTATGGTAAAGTCTAGCCAAAAATTCGGGATAAAAAAATTATTCAAAAAATCGTATCTTCCTTATTTTTAAGCTAAAAAAATTAAGAGTGTTCTGTTTCTAATGAAATGGTCTTTCATATGCAACAAAAATTTATGGGTTATTTATTTATTTATTTGTGCTCGTACCTACATTATCTCATCCCTTGGAATATTTCTCTTGTATTTGCTCGAGTTGAAAGACACTGAAGTTGAAGATGTTGGTACCACTAAATGAAATTTAGAGAATTCATTAAGGAACTTTTCACCCCTTTCCCTGTACGGAGAAAATGTAAAGTAAGAAAATATGTACACTGCAATCCCTGTATTCGTCTTCAGTTTTAATGAAGTCGTCATAATCTAACATGCAAAGGTAGAAAGTGCGATAAATTGGTGAATAGGGGACGGGACCCAATGAGCATTACTCCTTCCCGGTATACTACAATTTGGTAAATACATACGAACGCATATATTACCTTTTTTCTTCGGAAGAGAAAGTTCGATATGACACTGGGATGGAGAATGTAAACAAAGATGGCGGAGTGATCAGAAAAATGAGACTAGTTTATTGTTTCTTTTTCTTTTCTTTTTCTTCTTCTTATCATTATTATTAATGAGCATAGTTATTATTCATCTGGAGCGATATTGTACTGAGGAGGGTTTACATAGTTAAACCTACTTTAAACACACACGAAAAAAGTTCGCGTGTTATTGGAACACAAGCGCAAAATCTCAACTGAACAATGAATACATGTAATGATTAGTATCATTTGCAATAGTTTACACAGATATAAAAATACAATGTGTAACATTACGAGGTTAGTACAAGAAGTATTTGACCACAATGGAAAACAAGTGTCAAATGCTTTTGAACCATCTTCGCAGTTTTATACTTTGTGTGTGTGTGTGTGTATTTAGTTGTATTTTGCGGGAGAAGAGCTGTGCTCGTATCACCCACATTTGCATCTTTCCGCATCCAGTTCTTTCTTAAAATCATGTATAGTTTTAGCAATCACTGTTTTCTCTTTCAATTTGTTCCATGTATCTATTACTCTGTGTGGAAAGCCGTTCTTTTTCAATTCTCTTCTGTTGTAACAAGGGTAAATTACTGGGGGTTTCGTTAATGAATCTCAAGAGTGTTTCTTGGGTTTATTTTGTAGCGACCTACACGCGGGTCGGAAAGGATACTTGCGAATTGATAGATAAGACCAACCGCTTGCGCGGGATTGGTTTTTATGGGAGGGGAAGGTGGTCTGTAAGAAAACGAAAAGATAGTAGTGTATAAAAGAGGGCTTTTGCCACCGGGCGATTAGTGATATTTATTTTGTGGTGTCGTGGTTTTGGAGGTATGGGCAGGAGACTGGGATTAATGTGTAACCGTGAGGCTACGTGGAATATCTATTCTTCTTATCCCCATCCAACAAAGTTGGAAAATGAGTAGGAGGCTTAGTCTTAGGGAAAGATGGAGAAATTGGAAATAGTTTAACTGAAATGGGACGATGTAGTAGGAGAGAAATTTGGAAATGAAAATGATTGTATGCGTGTTAGTTTTGTATGCGGTATGGTTTTGTGTGTATTCGACACATAGAGGGTTGATGCCTCCAACGTGTATGTTTATAGTCTGACAATTAATGTGCTACATGCAATATTATTATTATCATCATCATCATCATCATTATTATCATTATTATTATTATTATTATTACTACTACTACTACTACTACTACTACTACTACTACTACTACTACTACTACTACTACTACTACTACTATTATTATTATTATTATTATTATTATTATTATTATTATTATTATTATTATTATTATTATTATTATTATTATTATTATTATTATTATTATTGTTAGATTATCATTATTATTGTTGTTATCAGCAGTCAAAGCTGGTGAAGGGATGCATCATTGATAAGTACGGTTATACACGTCTTATCATGTACACCGCACGTGGAAAAGGCGCAGCTGACAGATAGTCTGTACGGTGTGGTCTAGGTGTAATGTGTTGTATAAGGCGTTTGTGTCTGTCGTGCAGTTTTTCTAGGTGTCTCGTGTGAAGTTTGTGTTTGTGTTGGTTGAGTGGACGGATGTTGGAAACTCGGTGTAGGGACTCAGCGGTTCTGAAGTCGCTCCATCGCGAACCCGTGATGAACTTGACAGCGGCATTCTGAACCCTCTAATGATCGTAGTTATTAGTGGGACATGTCAGCTGGCTCAGTCCCGGGGACTGACACATAATCGGTCTGACAAGGGCCAGGTACAATCGACGTTTAGTGGTCAGTGTTGCAATTTTGAAGCATCTTAGCCTTCCCAGCACAGCCCCAGCCTTCGCTCCCTATTTGCGGAAGTGTGGGGCCCAGGTAAGGCCACTGTCCGGTGTGCTACCCAGCACACAGGTATGGTCTTTCACTGGGACGTTTGTGTTGTTTATTTTAAGAGGAGTGTTCGTGATTGTTCTGTTGGTTCGCTTGCAGCAGAAATATACAGCTTTGCATTTCTACGCGTTGGTCTTAATGCGCCACTGTTGCTCCAACGCGTGTGCCCCATCTAGGTTGTTTTGCATTACGGGCAGCGTTTTGTATCTGCTAATGTGATTAGTGTCGTCCGCATACGAAAGAGTTAGAGCTCGGTTGCGTGGGTAAGGTGGCTCTGGCTGGTCATTCGTATATAGATTGTACAGAGTGGGGGCAAAGACTGACCCTTGCGATACTCCAGCCTTCGGCACTAAAGGTTGGGACAGACAGCCCCGCCACTTTATTCTTATTGTCCTGTCATCCAGGTAGTTGCAGCAACCTCGTGAACGGCAAGGCAAAGTCGAAATTGTGGTACAATTTGTACTTAAGGCCTTAATGCCAGACAATATCGAATGCCTTCTCCACATCCCTACAAACCAAAATGGCATTACCAGAGCGACCGTCTGGCGGTCTTTGAACCCATTGCGTGATCATGGATATTACGTCGTCTGCCCCGCGCCCCGGCCGAAAACCAAACTGGCAATCCCTCAGCACATTCTCCGTCTCCAGGTACACGGTCAGGCGGCGGCAGAGGACGTGCTCAAACACCTTACCAAAGTACTCCAGAAGGGAGATCGGCTGGTATGAAAGGGGGGTGGAGGTGGGTTTCTGGGGTTTGTGAATGAGGATGGTGTGGGAGGCCTTGAAAAGTTGTGGGAAGTACCCAGAGGCTAGTGAGCTATTGTATAGTGTCGTCATGTGTGAGATTATGTTGTCTGGCATACGTTTGAGTAGGTGTGCATCGATGCCTGAAGGGCCAGGGGATTTGAATTTTTAAAGCCGAGATAACTCTCTTTACCTCTTCCAAAACGATGGGGCAGATAAGGGGATCATCTTCATCTAACTGAGAGAGATCAACAGTCTCGTCGGGAATAAGGTCACTACATCTATTAATGAAATAGTTAACACTGTGCAAGGTGCTAAAGCAATGTGGTCTTTGCACAGGACGGGGTTTAAAGACCTCACTCGATGCTAACGCCAGAAGGTCAGCTTGGTGTTGGGGGGGAGTGTGCAGAGTGGTTCAGATGGTTGATGACCTTGAGTGGAGGCGCAGAGCACTCCTCCAGCTGACGTTTGACGGTCCTCCAGAACTTGGAAGGGTCCGTCGCACAGGATACTGACCGTGACCCGACCTCACATGCCTTAAGTACCCTCGGGACGTACCAAAAAGTAGCGCCCCTCTGGCTGGGACAGGGTTGCCGGGCGAAACCCGGAATTGTGCTTTTGGTAGCCTACAAATATGTTTCTCACAAGAGTATTATGGCTGTAGCCCACACATACATGCTCTGACGCTTAAGACTAGTTGTCCTTACACTTTCTCCCAAGAGGCTGCTCACCCACATCCTGTGACTGTAAACATATGCCTCAATATGTTCTTGTGGGGGACTCTGTTCACCACACTGTCACTGTCCTTCTTAAGTTTCTTCTCGTGTCCTCTTGTATTTCTTCTGTCCCATGTAAGTAGGTCATCCCTATCAATGATTTCCATCCCTCTCATAATTCTGTAAATGGTAATCAAACCGCCTCTTTCTCTTCTTTGTTTCAGAGTTGATAAGTTTGTCCAATCTTTGTTAGTATGCCAACTTGATAAGTGTTGGTGCCATTTTTATCATTGCTCTTTGAATTCTTTCCAGTTTATTTATTTATTTATTTGTACTGGGTGTTCAGAGTGACACTGCATATTCATATTTTGGTCTTGTCAGTGTAACTAGTATTTTCTTTACCATTTCCTCGTCCATGTAGTCAAAGGCCACTTCCATTGATCTTATCAAATTGTAAGTTTCTCCGACTATTTTGTTTACATGTTTGTCTGGTGTCCTGTCGTTTGAGATAATTACTCACAGGTCTCTTTCTGAGTTTCTTTGGAGCTTCCTTTGTATTTACCTAGTTGAATTGTATGAGACGAGAGCTATGCTCGTAGTGACCCGTTTTCGCATCTCTCCGCATCCAGTTTGTTCTTAAAATATTGTATGATTTTGGCACTCACTGTTTCCCCGTTTAGTTTGTTCCAGACATCAATCACTCTGTGTGGGAAGCTATTCTTTTTCAAATCTCCTCTGTAACTGTTCTTCTTTAGCTTCTTCTCGTGTCCTCTTGTTTCTCTTCTGTCCCATTTCAATAAGTCGTCTCTATCAAGAACTTCCATCCATTTCATAATTCTGAAAGGTGGTGTGTGGAGGGTTGGGGGGAACAATTGTGTCGAGATGAGGAGGTGGGTTGGCTTGATGTGGACTAATGGCAGGGGTGGGTTGTAAGAGGGAGAAGAGGCGGAAAGAAGGGTCGGGATGAAAAGATGGAGGGAGTTTGAGCCTCGGATGAAGTTCATTTTACCCAATGTTCATATTTTGAGTCCAGCATTCAATTCTTAGGTCATGTGGTGGACAAAAATGGCATTCATACTACAGATGATAAGATCAATGCTGTTAGAAGCTTTCCTACATCTAAGGGAGTTGCCCAAGTATGCTATTTTCTAGGATTGGCAGGATACTATCATGCTTTTGAAAAAGACTGCTTCCATTGCATCACCTCTTACTCTTCTCCTCAAAAAGAATGCTTCCTTCCAGTGGCATGGTGCTCATCAGAAAAGTTTTGACTCCTTGAAGCTTGCACTTACTCAGGCACCTGTGTTGGCATCCTTCCTCTTACCATTTGCACTGATGCTTCTGGTTTAGGTGTTGGAGCTATCCCAGTTAAAGTAGATGGTCGTCGTCCACATATGCTAGTAGCATACTCAATCATGCCGAGTCTCGCTACTCTGTTACACATCTGGAAGCTTTAGCAGTGGTGTGGGTTGTAAAGCATTTTCGTGATATCTTTGGTTATCCTGTCACAGTTTACACAGGCCACATTGCTGTCACACAACTTTTCAAGGGCAAAAATCTGTCAAGCCACCTAGCCAGATGGTTTCTTACTATTTAGGAGTTCAATCCAGTCCTTAAGCATATCCTGGGACGTGCAATGTACCTATAGCTGCTGTTGTAGTAATTCACAACTTCTCCCTGCAAGATTTAGCCAAAGCTCAACGTGAGGACCCTGTTTGGTCGGTTGTCATTTATGCCTTAAAATCTGGCAATGATGCTACCTTGCCAAACATGCCTGTACCTCTGCCTCATTTCTCCTTGCAAGACAGTGTTCTTACTCATAACGTGAAACTGTTTGACCAAGATGTGACACAGTGATCTCAGAGTCCCTACTCCCTGTTGTTATATCTCTTGCTCATGATTCCCCTCAAGCTGGTCACCCAGGTCGTGACAAAACTCTGGCTATGGCTCACAAGAAATATTATTGGCCTAGAATGCATTTAGATATTGCCACTCATGTAGCCAAGTACAAGTCTTGTGCTCAGAACAAAGGTTCTACTCACACTGCTCCTATTCTAGAGTATCCCAATCCTTCTCTCCCCTTCTACACTGTCTCCATTGATCTCTTGCAATTGCCTCATAACATTCAAGGCTCAGTGTACATTCTTGTATGTGTTGATCAATTTACCCATTTTGTGATATTGGCTTCCTTGTGTAATAAATCTGCTCCAGTTGTTGCTTATGCTCTAGTTTCCCATGTTTTCATAAGAACACACATAAGAATAAAGGAGACTGCAAGAGACCATAAGGCCTACACTAGGCAGCTCCGTATCCATCACCACCTGTCGTCCCCATCCATAAAGTTGTTTAATCGTTTTTTAAAACAACTGATAGTTTCAGCGCTTACTACATGTCTACTACGTTTAGTCCATTCATCGGCCACCCTATTAGTAAACCAATTCTTGCCTATTTCCTTCTTAAATCTAAATTTGTCCAGTTTATACCCATTACTGCGAGTCCTGCCCTGTTGTTTTATTATGATGACCTTGTTTGCATCACCCTTATTAAAGGCTTTGATCCACTTGAACACCTCTATCAAATCACCCCGCACTCTGCGTCTTTCCAGAGAGTGTAAGTTTAGGTGCCTAAGCCTCTCTTCGTAAGGCAAATTTCCGAGTCCATGTATCATTTTGGTCATTCTTCTCTGTACTAATTCTAGTGAATTTATGTCCATTCTGTAGGACGGAGACCAAAACTGTACCGCATAGTCAAGGATGGGTCTAACTATCGCTAGATAGAGTTTAATAATTACCTCTGCACTTTTATTCGTTACCGTCCTAGCAATGAAGCCTAATGCTCTGTTAGCTTTATTTCTGGCGCTAATGCACTGCCTCCTGGTTTTAAGGGCCAGCCTCACCAGAACTCCCAAGTCCCTCTCACACTCATATTTTTCTATAAACGTGTTATCTAAGCTGTATCTATTTTCGGGATTGTGTAGCCCTACGTTTAACACGCTACACTTAGAGACATTGAAGTTAATTTGCCATTTCACCGACCATGTTAATAATCTATTAAGATCATCCTGCAGAATCTCTGCGTCGTCTCCTGACCTAATTAGGCGTCCTATTTTAGTGTCGTCCACAAACTTACTAACATCACTATTTATCCCATCGTCTAAGTCGTTTATGTACATAATGAACTATAAGGGACCCAAAACCGAGCCCTGGGGGACCCCGCTAGTAACATTGCCCCACCTAGATTTTATTCCATTTATGGTGACCCGCTGTTTTCTGTTACTAATCCAAGTTCTAATCCATTCTAACACTTTTCCTTCTATGCTATGGGCTTTGATTTTATTTAGTAGTCTCTGGTGTGGCACCTTGTCGAACGCTTTGCTAAAGTCAAGGTAAATAACATCGTAATTTTCATTGTTATCTGACGCCTTATGTAATTTAGTGTAAAAGGATAAAAGATTAGTCACACATGACTTGCCCTTGGAGAAACCATGCTGTGAATCACGAATTAGATTATGCCCTTCGATGTGTTCTCTGAGTCTATTTACTATTATTGATTCAAGCATTTTTCCTATAACCGATGTCAAACTGATTGGCCTGTAGTTGCATATAGACGATCTATATCCCTTCTTAAAAACAGCAACAACGTTTGCCTGCCTCCAAGCAGTTGGCACAAAACCAGTGTCTACCGATTTATTGAATATTTCAGTTAACTGGTCGCAGATTTCAAATTTATACTCCTTAAGCATTCTTGGAAAAATTTCGTCTCGACCCGGAGATTTTGTAGCTTTAAGTCTTTCAATCTGCTTGACTACTTCTTCTTTACTAATGTTGGTATTAGACTACTTTCTTCATCCCCTCTGTAAATCGGATAGCAGTCAGGTACTTTATCTAACTTCTCATTAGTAAACACTGATAGAAAATAATGGTTAAACTCCTCACTCATTTTTCCTCCGATTCTATCATGAGATTTTCATCGTTTTTAATTGGTCCTATTCTTTCTTTATTTTTTGTTCTATAGAGGTGAAATAAATACTTTGAGTTGGATTTTGCTTAACTGGCAACCTTGACTTCATAATTACGTTTCACTGTACGTGCATTCCTTTTAACCAGCTTTGCCATTTCGTTATATCTTGATCTAAGGTGTGATTCCTCGTTTTTTAGTTTTACGTAAAGTCCTCTTTTCATTCTGATCTCATGTTTCAATCTGTCCATCATCCATTTGGGAGTATTACTATTTTTCCGTATTGACTTTAGGGGAATAAATGTGTTTTGTGCATTAATAATTAAAATCAGTTAGATTGCTATACATTTCTTCTAAATCGCTGACCTGACTGTTGGGCCCTCGCCCACAAATGACCTGACCTAAGGTATGCATATTACCCTCCGTGACCCAGACCTGACTCCCAGCCCCGCAACGGGAACCGACAGTGTCTGAAACGTCCGCATGACATTTCGTATTCAATTTCAAATAGGTTTTTATACTGTCAAAGTTTGCTTTCCTGAAGTCTGGTACTTGAACGTTATTCGTGCTTTTTCATTTTTCACAAATAACATTAAATCTTATTTCTTGATGATCGCTAGAGCCTAGACTATCTTTCATTATTACGCTTCTAATTTGCTCATTATTTGTTAAAATTAAGTCCAGGGTATTTTGTCCCCTCTTAGGATCGGTAATTATTTGTTTTAGGAAATTATCCTGCACCACATCTAGGAATTTCTTTGTTTCATGATGATCTATTAAAGTTTCCCAGTCAATTTTTCTACAATTAAAATCTCACATGATCACAACGTTTTTGTACTGGGACGCTCTGTGAATTTCATGAATCAGGGGATCAGTCTGCTTAATGCAGAGGTTAGAAGGTCTATAGAAGACGGCAATAATAACTTTCTTATTCTTGCATATAATCTCTACCAAAATAGATTTAGTATTGTCCTCTTCCTTAATCGAATTGTTGATAATACAGTTTAATGTATAAAAAAAAAAAAAAAAAAAATGCTACACCTCCCCCATTCCTGCCAACACAATCCTTGTGAAAAAAAACTTATATCCTTCTATTTCGATTTCCGGAGGGACGTCTTTATCAGCCATGTTGATCCAGGATTCAGTAGCTATATCGAAATTTTCTATGCATGCTTTACCTCGCAGCAATTAAATTTTGTTAATTGTGCTCCTGCTATTTGTAAAATTTAAGTTTATCTTCCCTCCACCTGCTTTGGTGATTCTTTTCACAGTCCTTCTCTAAGTTGCTTCTATTGCCTAAACTGTATCCTGATACTTCCCCACCTACTCCCACGTAATCTACCCAAAAAAAACTGTAGGATGCCTACTTCTCGCTCAAGGGATTCAGCAAGGAGCCGAAATCCTCTGGGAGACAAGTGCACCCCGTCCCTTTTGTATTGGTGATTCTTACCATAAAAGCGGTCCCAGTTGTCGACAAATGCCCATCCTTTGGCCTTACAATGTTTTGCCAGCCGGCAATTCATTGCAATAGCCCTGGAATGCCACATGCCTACAACTCCATGCCTCGGAAAGATTCCACATACAACAGGAACACCTCCCCTATTTCTAATCTTGTCTAGCGCATCCCGGTACCGCGCAAACAATTTATCACTCCCTAACTTACCTATATCATTTCCTCCGGCACTTAAGCAAACTACTGGGTCCTTACCTTCCCCTACTAGACACTCTTCAATCCTATCTCTAACATCTCCTATGTCCTTACACAACTTCTTCAGTGTTGCTTGGTAACAATGGGACTGAGTTTAAGAATGAGGTCATAGTCAACATTTGCAAACAATACAACATCACCCAGACTTTTGTAACTGCTTATCATCCCTCCTCTAATGCTCTGGTGGAGCAAATAGGAAAATACTTGACATCCTAAGGCACGTTGCTAGTGATCTGCGGGAGACTTGAGAAGACTGGTTACTCCATGCCAGTGCCTACATTAATAGTACTATCAATGTACCAATGGGAAAGACACCTCATTATGTCATCTATGGTTCTGAGAAGTGGGTTCTGTATCATCTTTTGGATAGTCCTATTCATCCTCTCTACAATACTGAAGATTACAGTCAACTTTAGTGTTACACATTGCATACCATTTACAATTCTGCCAAAAGGAAACTTCGAGGGTCTACATCGAATATGATCAAGAAAGAACATAATAAGTCTACACCTGTTTCCATCCAAGTGGGTGATCATGTATTTAAACAGATGCCTGAAAGCCAGTCTAGAGGCTTCATCCTTACAAGTTCATGGTTTTCTACCCACCTCAGGGACTCAGTGAGATTCTGCATTCTGATAGGCTTAAGAAGACACAGGTGCCCATACCTGCATTTACCCAGCCTCCCCCAAGGCCCAATATTCCCACTGTGTCACCCCCTGTTCATCACTCATATCATCTATGTTCAAAAGGTACAATGCCTTGATGGTCAAGTGAGACTTTTGTGTACATGTATTGCTGTGCACCCTTTTTGTCATTGTAACGGCCACTTATTAAGATTGTAGATTATATAAATATGTGCAGCCTCAGTTATGCTTGGCATAACCAAAGGGGATATTTTGTACTTGTCTGCCAAATGTTTTATCAATGTGTATCATTAGGTACTTCCTATGTGTTTTGTATCATGTCCTGGTCATCCAGGACATGATACAAAACACTATGTTCCAGTATATGTGTATATCCTTTGTCCATTGCCATATTTTACATGCCTATGTGTTTGCTCCCTGTCACGAATGTCGTCTCCTCAATGAGGGCACTGAGAGGTCGTGGTCGAGCTAAGTAGTAGTCGGAAGTATTGTGATCATATTGTCATATAATGCACCATACTTTGTAACACTATGTAAATATGTACAAGTACATTCCTCTGCACAGAACCATCTAGCAAGTTTATGCGAATGGAATTGTATTCCCACCAATTATGTGTACCAACACCAATGTGTCAGTACCTTATCAAAAGTTGTTGAGAGCACACATTGCTCTGTGTTGTCCCATTTTTATTTATCTTTTGTATTAATAATACTGTCCCATTTCTTTATTAGTTTTATTCATTCTACCATAACAAGGTTATGCAGGCATCATGATATACGTCAGAATTGATCTGACACAAAAGTTCTCATGACTAAGATAATCATGAGGAAATTATTGTCCTTCACCAAATGCCTGTATAAATTAATTGTAAACTGTTATCATCCATCATAAAATGATCTCACAAATTTCATGAAAACAACAAATTGTGAGATTCATGTCTCCATGAATATAATACTGTAGACATACAGTAACAAAAGATATAAATAACAGTGGCGTATACTACAGATAATTTTACAAAACTCTTAAGGTTAACAGAACTGTATCCATCATGATGTGCAGATATCTTTATCTACCAGTAACACTATTCTCTATTATTATCAATGGTTTTTCATAATTAAAAAAAAAAAAAAAAAAAAAAAAAAAAAAAAAAAATCATGCTCTTAATGGAACACTTCAGAATCTTTAATTATTAACAAGCAAAAATTCAACTATGCAACAGGCCAGTCAACTGCACAACTGAGAGTAAAACTGATATTTCCAACTGACAGTATGTGTATGTGATGACTCATCATTCAAAAAGTCTACAACAATGGATCAATACATAATAACTGCAAGTATCATAACACAGAAAAGTTAAATAATCCAGGTCACACAGTGTGGGTAATCACACAATACATGAGATCAACTCTTCATGCGAGCCATTGTGATATTTTAAATAAATCCATTGTGAAAAAGCTGTATAATTTGATATCACTCTTTGCTAAGAAAGCTGCATCACACAGGTCACACTTGATGTGTGGTTTGAGATGATTCTTTCCTGAAAATGTTGCATCACACAGGTCACATTGGAAAGGCTTCTCTCCAGTGTGGGTCATCACATGTCGTTTGAGAGAACCCTTCAGTGAGAGAGCTGCATCACACAGTTTACACTTGAAAGGCTTATCTCCAGTGGGTCATCACATGATATTTGAGTGCACTATTCCCTGAGAAAGCTGCATCACACAGGTCACACTTGAAAGGCTTCTCTCTAGTGTGGGTCATCACATGTCGTTTGAGAGAACCCTTCAGTGAGAAAGCTGCATCACACAGGTCACACTTGAAAGGCTTCTCTCCAGTGTGGGTCACCACATGTCGTTTGAGATTACTCATATCTGAGAAAGCTGCATTGCAGAGGTCACACTTGAAAGGCTTCTCTCCAGTGTGGGTCACCAAATGTCGTTTGAGGTTACTTGTATCTGAGAAAGCTGCATCACACACGTTACACTTGAAAGGCTTCTCTCCAGTGTGAGTCATCACATGATATTTGAGAGCACTATTCCATGAGAAAGCTGCATCACACAGGTCACACTTGAAAGGCTTCTCGCCTTTGTGGGTCACCAAATGTCGTTTGAGAGAACTCTTAAGTGAGAAAGCTGTATCACACAGGTCACATTTGAAAGGCTTCTCTCCAGTGTGGGTCACAATGTGATATTTGAGATTACTCACTTGTGAGAAAGATGCGTCACACAGGTTACACTTGAAAGGCTTCTCTCCAGTGTGGGTCATCATGTGATATTTGAGAGCACCCTTTCCTGAGAAAGTTGCATCGCACACATTACATTGGAAAGGTTTCTCTCCAGTGTGAGCCATCATGTGGTATTTGAGATGACTCTTTTGTGAGAAAGTTCCATCACACAGGTCACACTTGAAAGGCTTCTCGCCAGTATGGGTCATCATGTGTCGTCTGAGACTACCTTTTTTTATGAAATCTGCACTACACAGGTCACACTTGAAGGGCTTCTCTCCACTGTGGGTCATCATGTGATATTTGAGAGCAGTTGCTCCTGAGAAAGCTGCATCACACAGGTCACATTGGGAAGGCTTCTCTCCAGTATGGGTCATTATGTGACATTTGAGATCACTCTTTCGTGAGAAAGTTGCATCACACAGGTCACACTTAAAAGGCTTCTCTCCTGTGTGGGTCACCACATGTCGTTTGAGAGTACCCTTTCTTGAGAAAGTTGCATCACACAGGTCACATTGGAAAGGCTTCTCTCCAGTGTGGATCGTCATGTGATTTTTAAGGACAGTCTTTCCTGAGAAACCTGCATCACACAGGTCACACTGGTAAGGTTTATCTCCAGTGTGGGTCATCATGTGATTTTTGAGACCAGTCTTTCTTGAGAAAGCTGCATCACAATGGTCACACTGGAAAGGTTTCTCTCCAGTGTGGGTCATCAAGTGATATTTGAGGACAGACATTCCTGAGAAAGCTGTATCGCACAGGTCACATTTGAAAGGCTTCTCTCCAGTGTGGGTCACCACGTGTCGTTTGAGACTACCTTTTCGTGAGAAAGTTGCATCACACAGGTCACATTGGAAAGGCTTCTCTCCAGTGTGGGTCATCACATGATATTTAAGAGCACTCTTTCCTGAGAAAGTTGCATCACACAGGTCACAGTTGAAAGACTTCTCTTGAGTGTGGGTCATCATGTGATTTTTGAGAACAGTCTTTCCTGAGAAAGCTACATTACACAGGTCACAGATACCTTTTCCAAGGAAATGTTGATAATTACCCTCGACCTGAAAAAAAAAACATATAATAAGTTCAACTTCTTTTTGAGAGCTTGCAATAAGTGTAACATGAGCATATACAAATACAGTGGGCCATTAACCAAAATGCAGTAGGGGAAGGGAACAAATGACTTGTATTAACGAAGAAGCTTAACCTTTTTCATGTGACACCTATGCAGATGTTATGAGGTGCAACTGGATATATGGGGATGCCAGCATTGGCATCTTGATTATATTTTGCAGTTGTAGCTGAGTGACTCCTGAATTCTGTGAATTGGTTTGATCATGTATTCAGTATTTACTATTACTCAGAAAGAATGAAAATGAATAATACAGCAGTGACTTAATATTTTATGTGAGTAGTATGATGTGTATCATACATTAGGCATTTGATGCTGCGCACAAGAATATGACTCATAATAAAGAGGTCATAGAAGAGATATGGAAGGTTGAACAAATACTAAAAAATGATGGAGTTGCACAGGACACAGATTGGGACAGTATATAATCAAGAAATGACAAGGCAAAAGAGTGGCTGAATAATTATTATGAACAGAGAGAGCACACAAGAAAGTGTAGTAACCAATAGCATAATTAGATATAAAATATTTTTGTCAAATTACCAGAGAGGACCACTACACACACACCAATCAAGAATGTCATAAATCAACATTGGAGAGATTCACGAGAACCTGATTTTGGTCTCTACAGGAAATCACTTGTTTTCCATTTTTCAGGAGAACAAGTGAAATTCCACACAAATTCCACCACAAACCTTTAAATAACAAAATGAAATGTTGATTCTTGACACCCCTCACTTCCATCAATAATTAAAACAAGGCACTTGGTGTAAAATGTTTGTTGAGCTCGGTTGACTAGATTATTTTTTCTCACTCTAAGATAATAGACATAAACATATAATAGATTTATTTATGGGCTTGTGGTACTATTTATGCCTAAATTCACTCATTTACTTATCCTGGTGGTGGTGGTGGGGGGGGAAGGTGTTCCCTGATAAATGGACACCAAGTGATTTGCTGTAGAAACCAATAAACAATTCGCAAGAATTACTCATTTATTTTGGACATCCTTGGTTATTGGGCATGTGTAAACCTCTGAAAATTGACCAAAATTTCTTATTTCCAGTTGAATGTGGTTTTATATCCTTGATCACATTTTCTTTTGTTTTCTTTTCTTTTTATGCCTTCTTTCTCTTCATAACGTTTATTCATCTATTCCTGCATCTTTTTATTTCCCTATTAATTTTCACATTACCAGTCACCTAAAATATTAAAATTCATATTGATTTACGAGAAAGATTGTTACAGGGCAAATTAAACTCATTGAAAGTGGCCGTTTCCACTGCACAACAAACTTTTCACACCATGTGTCTTGTTTTAACTATTTCTCACTTTATAATCCTTTAATTCCTACCACACTTCTCAAACATTTCACCTCAAACACACATGTACTTTTCCTTTCTGCCTCTCTAAAATTCCATGTTTCAGCCCCATACAGTGCCGTCAGCACAATCACCCCTTTCATACAGTTTCCTCTTAGCATTCATTCCCAAATGCCTATTTCTTATGACACTTCTAAATCCCTGAAGGCATTTACTTAATTCTCTTAGCCTGCAGTTTACTTCCACTGTCACTCCATCCTTTCCTGCCACATGCCAATCTAAATACCTAAAGCTATCCACTTCCTCTAGCCTTTCTTCTTCAAGGCTTCTAACTTGCTGCTATCTTCTAATACATTTCATTACCTTACTCTTACCCACATTTGTCTTCAACCTTCTCCTATCGCATACCTTCCTAAATACCATCACTAATTTCCTTAATCCCTACTCTGACCCTGCCACAACCATAGTATCATCAGCAAAAAACAACTGACTCACCACCCACTAGAGTCAGAAATGAGGTGAAGTGAGGATGGGGGGTGGAAAGGGAGTTGGGAGACAGGGTTGATGAAAGAGTATTGGGATGGTTTGGACACATGGAAAGAGTGAAGAAAGATTGATAAAAGAGGTGTGGAAGGCAGAGGTGGAAGGAGTGAACATGAGTGGGTGACCAAGGAGATGGATGGATGGAGTAAAAGGAGCACTGAGAAAGAGGAGAAAGTCTGCTGAGGGAGAAGATAGGGGTGAGTGGAGATTGGTTGTGTATGGATGATGCTGTGATGCACGGAAGGGAGTGGGTGGGTGAGGGATGTAAGATATTTTGATGCAGACCAAAGGGATTTCTCCCCATCTCTTTTTCTGCATTAGGGGCAGAAAGGGGGGATTTACCAATTAAATGAAGTGGCCTTGCTGTGGATGTGCTGTCTTGCTACATTGCTTCTGACCCAGGGAAGTGGATGAGATGCAGGGATGAGATGACCTGTCATACAGGAGGAGTCAATATAGGAGGGAAGGAGGGGTTGAATGGGAGTGGAATATGTGGGGATGGAATGGGTGAGAGTGGATTTTATGCTTTTGTTTTTGACTACCTCCTATGTAAGGGCAAAAAAGTCTGATATATATATATATATATATATATATATATATATATATATATATATATATATATATATGCAAAGTAGACCACTTGGAAAAAGAAACTAACAAAGCAGAGCACTTTTGTACATTACATCTTCAGTACTTTTTGCACTGAAGATGTAGTGTATGAAAGCGCTCTGCTTCGTCAGTTTCTTTTTCCAATTGGTCTACTTTGCATAAGTGAACACATGTACCTATGTTTTTATTACAAAGGATTACAAAGGTGGACCATGCTGACAGGAGACCTTCTGGTCCATATCTAGGTCGGATGCGAAAAAAGCATAATAATAATAAATGAATGAATAATAGTTATAAAAAACTATAATAATGTAAATAATAGAATGAATAAATGCACAGGCACAGTTAAAAAATAAACAAACAGGTAAATAGTAAATTATAATGAATTGACATATAACTAATAATAAATGAGAATCAAACAGACAAATGATAAATATATAGATATATAATAAATGATAATCATTACAGCATCTTGCTTAGGTGTTTATCTAAATGATTCTTAAAGCTTTGAAATGAACTACATTGCACTGCCTCTGAAGGAAGTTTATTCCATTCATTAACTACATGGTTGGCGAAGTTGTTTCTTGATTAGCATATATATATATATATATATATATATATATATATATATATATATATATATATATATATATATATGGAATATCCAGCTTGAGACTATGTGGAACTAATATGGAAGTGAAAAGAGTGGTCAACAATTTAGGAGTGTCACTTGACTATAACCTGACATTTCATGATCACATTAACCCATTCAACTCCGATGACAAGATGTCTTGTCATTTGGTCAAATAAAACAAAAAATCATAATAAAACAACAAAATGTTTGATGATCAAACAGCACCAGAAAAATATGACGTCATATTTTTCTGGTGCTGTTTGATCATCAAACATTTTGTTGTTTTATTATGATTTTTTGTTTTATTTGACCAAATGACAAGACATCTTGTCATCGGAGTTGAATGGGTTAATAATGTCGTAAGAGTAACAGAGGGAACCTTGCTCTTGTAAAGAAATAGATCAGAAAATAATAACAATGCTTGCATATAACAATGTGATTGCAAATCTAGGCTATTGCAACTCCCTTTATTACAGCCTACCAAATTATCTTCTGAAAAGCTTACAAAATGTTATGGATAGGGCTTCAAGACTAATTAAAGGTTTGCCTTGGTGAGCAAGAATCACATCAACATTAGTTGAGATACACTGGTTACCAATTAGTGCAAGAATCATTTATAAGACATATGTCTTGACTTACCAAAACTGTCTAACAAGCCCCCAGATGACACTGAGAGTAGTGATACCAAAGTGACACTTAAAAAGCTAAAGACCTGTGTTCACTGAATGCTACAACTTGAGCAAAAGTCTAAAAAAACAACTACAAATGCTAAATTTATATTTTTTCTTTTGTAGCCGTGTGTAATACATCTTAATGCTGTGTCCTTAATACTTCTAATACTGGTACACGGTAGTGCAAGAGGTAAAGGCAAGGGTAATGGGCAAGGGTCTGGAGATGGTTACAGAAAATGGAGAAAAGTGGGAGGTGAGCCAGTTGTTGTTTGCTGACGACACTGGTTTTGGCAGGGTCAGAGTAGGGATTAAGGGAGTTAGTGATGGTGTTTAGGAGGGTATGTGGTAGGAGAAAGTTGAAGGCAAATGTGGGTATAAGGTAATGAGATGTACAAGGGAAGAGGATGGCAGTGAGTTAGAAGTAAGCCTTAACCCGTTCAACTCCGATGACAAGATGTCTTGTCATTTGGTCAAATAAAACAAAAAATCATAAAACACCAAAATGTTTGATCAAACACCAGAAAAATATGACGTCAATCCTCGCTTCGCTGCGAGCGAAGCGAGGATTGACGTCATATTTTTCTGGTGTTTCATCAAACATTTTGGTGTTTTATGATTTTTTGTTTTATTTGACCAAATGACAAGACATCTTGTCATCGGAGTTGAATGGGTTAAAAAGGAAAGGCTGGACAAAGTGGACAGATTTAGGTATTTGGGTTGGCATGTGGCAGGAAAGGATGGCGTGGCAGTGGAGGTAAACTATAGGCTAAGAGAAACAGGGTATGTGTGAATAATAAATTGATGCAGCCTGAGGGGCTACTCAAATAAATTTCTTCACATCTTTTAAGCACTCTGATTTGTCATCATTGAATTTTCTTAATATCCAAAACTTAACTTATCTTATATCATCAATTTTTTCTTGTTTCCATTATGTTACTCAAAGACATGTAGAATTGAGTATCATCAACAAATAATTTAAAACTACATGAATTATTTTTTTTTAAGCAAAAGTGACACTTCAATAGTATAAATGCAAAATGAAATAGGACCCAATACACTTTCATGGGGAATTCCTCTCAATATATATATATATATATATATATATATATATATATATATATATATATATATATATATATTTTAACAATAACGTTTTCCTCATTTGTACACAATAGGTTATATTTTCAAGATAACTTTCTAAATAGGTTAATGCTTCACCTTCAATACCAATAGTCTTACAAGCTTCAAGTAATGAGCTATGTACTACAGTATCAAATGCAGCACTCAGGTCATGTAGGATTAAGAGACCACATTTTCCTTCATCCATCAGTAAAGAAGATAATTTGTCACCATATATAAAGCAGTTTTAGTGGAATAAAACTGTCTATATACTGACTGATTATCTGGTAAAATGTTTACTTTGCTCAAGCATCCCATCAATTGATCTAGAATCACACTTTCAATTATTTTAGATAGAAATGTATCCCACAGTGGACAGGATACAGGGATGACCCATCATCCATGAGGAGCTAAGATTTGATGGAGGAAAGTGTGGTGGATGGGAGTGGAATGGGTGAGGATGAAATGACTGTGAGTGGGTATATGCCTTTCGACTTTGGCTACCTCACTGGTAAGGTAGAAAAAGCCCTTGGTATATAGATAAATAGAAATGTTAAATTTGATACAGGTCTATAAAAGGTTAAACACTATGAATCTAATTTGCCTTTAACCCATTCAACTCCGATGACAAGATGTCTTGTCATTTGGTCAAATAAAACAAAAAATCATAATAAAACAACAAAATGTTTGATGATCAAACAGCACCAGAAAAATATGACGTCATCAGTCCTCCTCGAAGAGGAGGACTGATGACGTCATATTTTTCTGGTGCTGTTTGATCATCAAACATTTTGTTGTTTTATTATGATTTTTTGTTTTATTTGACCAAATGACAAGACATCTTGTCATCGGAGTTGAATGGGTTAACTAGGGGTTTCACAATCTCTAGCATTTCATCACTTGCAGGGGTTTTAGTTTTTAAACATATATTTACTATTTCCAGAAACTCCTGCAATATATCCTCAAGGTTTTTACATTTTACTATTTCCAATAGAGGCATGAAATCATTTTCACAATAAGTTGGTTTCACTCTGCTCACTAGATTTCACCATGATTTTGTCAATTTGTTTAAAACTCAGTAAATTTACTTCGGAAACATCTATCAATCTATTTGTCACCTGGAGATCGCCTTGTTTAAATGTTTCCACAATATTTTTAATCTCATTGCCAAAGAAATCAACAAACATTTTTGCTAGTGTTTCATCAGAGTAGTTTTCTGGTAATAGTTCCTTCTCCTTGTTGCTACTTAAAATATCCAATATTTTGTATAACTGTAATATCTAATCCTGCCTCAGACATCTTTTGTCTATATATATATATATTTTTTTATATCAGTCTTTTTTCATTATCTCTTATATTAGATACTCCATTCTTGCCCCATCCGTGCACAGTCTACGCTCTAACCCCCTCTCTCTCTTTTTCTACTTTTGAATATCATCAAGAATTAATTCCAATGTGCTCACTAATTACCATTTCATGGGCAGTGAGTCCATCATCTTAATAAATTGTATTGCATTATCATCAATTTGACTGTTCAACCCACAGGTTTAGAATCATCACAAACACATTTGCACACACTGTTTACCATAAAGGAGGTATGGAAGGCAGATGTGGAGGGAGTGAACATGAGGGGACGTCCTAGGATGAGGTGGATGGATGGGGTGAAGGGGGCTTTGGGGAAGAGGGGAATGTCGGTTGAGGAAGCACGGGAGAGGACAGAAGACAGGGGTGAATGGAGAATGGTTGTATATGGATGATGTTGTGATGCATGAGGTGGATTGGCCGGGGGAATGGGGGTGAGGTAGTGTGTGTGAGCAAAAAGTTTTGACGCAGCCCGAAGGGATTTCTCCCCCGTCCTCTCCTTTATATGGGGGGACGGAGAGGGGGGTCGCCGATTTAATGAAGCGGCCTTGCTGTGGATGTGCTGTGTCTTGCGACACTGCTTCTGACCCAGGGCAGTGGACAAGGTGCAGGGATGACCCGTCATTCAGGAGGTGCTAAGATAAGAGGGAGGGTGGAGGGGTGTGGAGTATATTCAGGGATGGAATGGGTGGGAATGATTTTATGCCTTTTTCTTTTTGGCTACCCCCCTTGTAAGGGGGAAAAGGCCTTGGTATATGTATGTATGTATGTCTATTGATTCTGAATAAATTCTAAATTCATCAATGAATGCACTGGCTCTTGTCTGAAGTGGTCTGTAAATTACAATAATAAAAGCAGTGGCTATTTTCATGACGAGTCGTAAGAATAGTCCCCAGGCTATTCTTACGACATGGTTGATAGCACCCTCTATCGTGAACTTTTGAGCTAAATTCAAAATGGCTGCCACTAACTTCAAATTACTTGCAGCAGGTGGATAATTGATTCATTTGTAGCTCTAATAGAATCAATTTCCAGCTGGAAAAGTCTAATAATGTAAATCTTTATACCAGGAACTCAAGAACAATACAATCAGCTACTAAATGTGCTCCTAACAGAATTTTCAAACCTGAGCCGCAGCATTTTTCAATAGATTATTGTTGTCAGCATGGAGGTAGAAAATACCAGCCGAAATCTACTACTGGGACATGACCAAATCATATGTAAGAGCTGGACTTCTGTCTATTCCAAGACATTTTCATATGTCATTAGCAACTTAAGATAAATTTGCACATTCAAAAAAATTGAAACAACACTCCTGGAAGGATTATTAGGTTAGGTTAGGTTGGGTTAGATTGGGTTATCATATAAATTTAGTTCAAAAGTTCACGATAGTGCTATCAACCATGTCGTTAGAATGGCCTGAGGACTATTCTTATGACTCATCGTAGAAATAGCCACTGCCTACAATAAAAGCAAATTTCCTCCCACTAAATTCACAACTTTTTGCATTTGCTCAAAAGTATTCATATTCTCTGCATCAATTAATCTAATCTTCAGGAAATTTTTTGAAAGATACTAACTCAACCACTCCTTTTGTCTGTCCTTGGTACATGTAAGAACAAACGAGTCTAAGGTGTCAATTCCACATCGATAAACGCACGCAAATCTGAACCTAAGTACGATAAATTGGTGCATAGGAGACGGAACCCAATGACCACTACTCCTTTCCTGTATATTACAATTAGGTAAATACATACGAACACATACATTACCTTCTTTCTTTGTAAGAGAGAGGACGATCTGACACTGGGCTGGAGAATGTAAACAAAGATGGCGGAGAGAACAGGAAAACGAGACCCGTATATTATTATTATTATTTTTTTTTATCAAAGAGCACATTTATTATTAATCTGCAGCAATGTTGTATTGAGGAGGAATTACATAGTTAAAATGAATTACTTAAACACACAAAAAGATCGCGTATTATTGGGAGAAAAGCGAAAAATAATCTTTACCAGTCATACATATACAATAGATTGTAGTGGTTAGTTTTATTTGCAATCATTTAAACATATATAAAAATACATTGTGTAGAATTACAAGGATAGCACAAGTGTCTGACCACAATGTGAAATAGGTGCCAAATGTTTTTGAAGCATCTTCGCAATTTTATATATATATATATATATATATATATATATATATATATATATATATATATATATATATATATATATATATATATCTATATATGTGTGTGTGTGTGTGTGTGTGTGTGTGTGTGTAGGTTATACGATTACAAATAAAAAAAATCACTTCAACGTTTCTATTTTACCAATATGGTTCATGCTCTTTAATGATATTATTTCACTAGTTCGATAAACTCCAATTGATTCAAACAATAAAGAAATATACTAGTTAACTAGTCTCTTCTCCTGAGACAACTCGAGGAGCCTTGAATAGCCTCATTACTCAAAACGACAAAGACAAAAATCACCACAACATTATCGCGGCAGCCCACCCTGTCTCCCCCCACTCCCATTCCCGGTTGGGAATTTGTATCAATCAGTGACCACATTAGACTGCGCCAACTTGATTTCTTCCCATCGATATTATTTCCATTTCAGACGAAGTAACCGGAACTCGCCAAAAGTCGGAAAAAAAACGCCATTATGGTCGAGCCCCCACTCAGCCCACTGTAAGTTAGAAGGCAGTCCCCGAATCAGACAACTTCTTAGGGACAAAAACAGAAAGAAAAATATAATTTATGTTAATTTTAGAAAGCTGAAAATCCAATGTTAATGTTCAATCAGTCTGGGAATGCTAGTAATAAAAAATACCAGGTAAATCATGAGCATTACTAATAACACGGATTAACAGACCCACATGCATTTGACAAAAGGATAAAAAGGCTGCACAATACCTTTACGACGAAAAGAACGACAATATATTCGATTTAAAGCAGCAGGAAGAACTACACAGAAGATACAGGGAAATATAACATCAGCTGATATTTCACTAGTTGTGGAAACTGGATAAAAAGGCTGCACAATATCATACCTTTACGACGAAAAAAGGCAATATATTCGACTTAAAGCAATAGGAATAACTACACTGAAGATATAATAATAATAACAATAATAATAATAATAATAATAATAATAATAATAATAATAATAATAATAATAATAATAATAATAATAATAATAATAATAATAATAATAATAATAATAATAATAATAAAAACAACAACAACAACAACAACAACAACAACAACAACAACAACAACAACAACAACAACAACAACAACAACAACAACAACAACAATAATAATAATAATAATAATAATAATAATAATAATAATAATAATAATAATAATAGTAATAATAATAATAACAATAATAATAATAACAATAATAATAATAATAATAATAACAATAATAATAATAATAATAATAATAATAATAATAATAATAATAATAATAATAATAATAATAATAATAATAATAATAATAATAATAATAATAATAATAATAATAATAATAATATCGGCGAGGACGAAAACGAAGAGTTCGACGCAGAACACGAGAAGGTCAAGAGGGGACTAGAGTACTACTACTAACACCTGCTACAACCACACGGGAAAGTAGACCTCACACGCCTAAGTGACATTAACCCATTAAACTCCGATGACAAAATTCTTGTCATTTGGTCAAATAAAACAAAAAATCATAAAACACCAAAATGTTTGATCAAACACCAGAAAAATACGACGTCAGTAGTCCTCGCTTCGCTCGCGAGCGAAGCGAGGACTACTGACGTCGTACTTTTCTGGTGTTTGATCAAACATTTTGGTGTTTTATGATTTTTTGTTTTATTTGACCAAATGACAAGAATCTTGTCATCGAAGTTTAATGGTTTAACATTCTCATAGAACGCATCACAGCTAAGTTAGTGAAAGCTGTAATAAAAGTATTCAGGAACAAGTCCCCCTAGAGAGAGTTAGATAAAAAAAAAAAAAAAAAAAAAAAGATACTCGCCCAACTACCAAATAACATGATCTGGCGCATATTTTCACGGTCATTCTCGCCAGCCCAACGCCATTCTCGCCATTCCAACGCCATTAACAAATGGCGTCATCACACTGATTCCAAAATCGACAAAAGCACCAAACAGGGTACAGCACTTCGGACCAATCTCACTGCTTGAGAACGTACCGGCGAAGATACTGGAAGAATAAACAACATAAGACTGAGACAGCACCTCGTATACAACTCTTGTCAATACGCAAGTAACTGCCACCACAATTGCACGATCATATGAGCAGATAGCAAACACAATGGCAGCACGACACCCATGACAAAGTTTGGCACCACGGAATGAAACTAGACATTATCTGCCTTCGGTTTCCTGAAGAACTAACGAGGCTCCTATGTGGATTCCTAACGGGACGCACAGCAAGAATCAAACTAAAAGAATACCACAACGATCAATTTCTCCTTAACAGCTTTTATTATGACAATCTTTTCCTGGTTAATATGTTATTTTTATGAGGACCACAGTGGAAATAAGTCTATTGACTTTCTGTGCCATCCTCGGATGTACAATTATATTTACTATGTATAATATGAGTCTTACCTGTATTGTATTTTATTGTATGTATGATTGAATCCGAATCAAATCAAATCAGTACCACAGGGATCCTCTTAGTCGCCAACACTATACACGGTGGATACAACAGACATTCCTCCTCCGTCAGCAAAAGACGACTACGTATTGTATGCGGATGACGACAAATCATCGCCTACCCAGGAAAGCCAAAATTATGGCAAAATAAACGGAAAGGGCGATCAATCAGATCACGGAGTTTGAAGAGAAATGGAAAATAAAGACCAAAAAATCCAAATTCGAAATGATACCAGTGACCAAGTTCAAGCCAACACCAATAACAGTAGGAAGGGAAACCACAAAAGACTCTATTCCAAGACTGGAAAGTTACGGTCTAATATCCCCTCTGGATAAATAATGATTTATCCTGCTAGTGTTTTGATCACTTCTCTCTGAAAATATGTCTAATTACATACGTACATATGCATTCTCATTTATATGTTATACAAACTCCTAGCTTTTCTTTTTGGATTATTCTTTATTTCAAAATTTCGGACACAGAATTTCATGTACATTCATACATACATACATACATATACCAAAGGCTTTTTCCCCCTTACACGGGAGGTAGCCAAAAGACAAAGGCATAGAAACCACTCACACCCATTCCATCCCCTACATACTCCACTCCCTTCTTCTTTCCTCCCTCCCTCACATCTTGGCACCTCCTGGATGACGGGTCATCCCTGCATCTTGTCCACTGCCCTGGGTCAGATGCAGTGTCGCAAGACACAGCAAGGCCGCTTCATTAATTCGTCGACCCCCTCCCCCTCTCCGTCCCCTCATGCATAAAAGGAGAAGACGGGGAGAAATTCCTTCGGGCTGCATCAATTTATTTCTCATACATATTCCCTCACCCCCCCCATCCCCCACCCACTCCCCCTCATCATTATTCATTATTAGTTATATGTCAATTTATTATTATTTACTATTTACCTCTTTGTTTATCGTTTAACTTTACCTATTTATTTACTTATTTTATTCATTATCATTTACATTATTATAACTTTTGTTTATTTATTTATTTATTACTATCAATTATTTACTTATTTATCTTTTCTTTACATCCGACCTAGTTATGGACCAAAAGGTCTCCAGTCGGCATGCTGCTCCTTTGTAATCCTTTGTAATGACAATACACGATTCAGTGGCACGTGCGTAAACAGTATTGACGAAAGACTCGACGGAGATAGGCGACAGTATGCATGTTGGACCGTGAGTGCAGTGCCGTGCAACAGGGTGACGCTAGACAGTGGACGCCACGTTACGTGGAGTTGGTGAAGCGATGACAAAGAGGCTTTTTCATCCCACTCACCAGGATACCAAACCTCCCGGCAGAGCACTACCCGGAGCAAAGCTGACATCACGCGACCCGCCAGCCTACCCATGCAGGCTACACTCACCCAGCCAGTGGGGGGAATGGAGCAAAGACGTGATTCGCCGGCTTCGGATTCGGAGGCGAGCGACGTCGATTTACCCGCCCCGCTTACGCTCACACTAAATGTGACGTCTTCGCGGGATAGTAGCGGTAACATCGGACAGCTCGTTGCGGTGATGCGAGAGGAACGCGAGAAAATCGACACAATAGTGGATACCCTGCAATCCCTCGTAGCCTTAGTCACCCGCACCTTCACCGAGCCTCTCGTCGACCTCCCCGTCCCCTCCTCCTCCTCCGCCTCGATCCCTCCTGTCATTGGAGTGTCACCCGCTCCTCCGCCGCCGGGCAACCTCTCGTTCTAACGTCCCCTGGCACTGCAGGCCGATGCACACTTCCAGTCGTTTCATTCGTGGCGCCATGACAGAGCCGACTATGCCATCATGGCCGGTGTTAATAGGATGCAAAGTGACATACAGCTACGGTCGTGCTTGTCCCTCGATGTTCAGGGGATACTACCGAACTCCCTGGACATCCCGCATGACACTTCGATCTCGGCCGATGAACTGCTCGTCCGACTGCAAGCCCACTGCTGGTACGTGCGAGTCGAGGCCCTCCGCCGCCGCGACCTGCTCCCATGCAGACAGGCGCAAAGCGAGTCCTTCGACGGCTTCTACGACCGCATTAACCCATTAAACTCCGATGACAAGATTCTTTGTCATTTGGTCAAATAAAACAAAAAATCATAAAACACCAAAATGTTTGATCAAACACCAGAAAAATATGACGTCAGCAGTCCTCGCTTCGCTCGCGAGCGAAGCGAGGACTACTGACGTCATATTTTTCTGGTGTTTGATCAAACATTTTGGTGTTTTATGATTTTTTGTTTTATTTGACCAAATGACAAAGAATCTTGTCATCGGAGTTTAATGGGTTAAGAGTAAGGCTGAAGAAGTAGGCCTATGCACCGGAAACCCCGTCACTTGTGCGGAGGCCCAGCTGAAAATGGTGATGCTTATCGGCGTCAGGGGCGAGGAACCCGTACAACGCCTCAGCTCCCTCGCTACAAATACGTCAGTGCAGGAGGTACTGACCAGCTACCGCTCACACGAAGCATTGAGGGTGACAGCCTCGGCTGTCCAGGATGACCCGAGCTTAAACGCCGTCTGGGTATACAAAAGGGCCTAGCGTATGGCGCATGCACCCCCGCGATGCAACGGTCCATGTCAATCCTGCGGCCGCCGGCACGACCTCGGGAAATTATGGGCGTCTAACAGCACCTGCCACAGCTGCGGGAACAAAGAACACCGCCCTCGCACCTCCAAGTGACCTGCCGGGGATGTCCACTACCACGCCTGCAACAAAAAATGTTCACTGGGAGTATTGCAAGTCGACCAAGGGTCGGGACAAACACCACCACGAGTCAAGTCACGGCACTACTGCCCCTCCCAAGGGGAAAGCCGGCATCTGCCGCCATGTGTCTGACGGCCGCCTTTCATCATCCGCAAGTGCAGACGTCACGGTGATAGGCACTCAACACCTACACATGTTGGGGATACCCAGGGCCAGCTTGCAGCCGCCCCCCCCCTCCTCTCATTCGCCCACTGTCAATAGGGAGTTGGTCATAGTCCCGCCCGACATACTCGAACAGGTACGCCAAGCCAACACTACCCGTTGACAGCTCGCTAGCCGACTCTCGCGACCACTTTCTACGGGAATTTAGCGACGTCCTGGTCTCCAAAGATAACCTCCGCACCGCCCCCCTTGGAGAGATGGTGGGCCCCCAAAGAGAATCCACCTGAAAACCGACGCGGTGACCTTCGCCATCCACACGCCCAGGCCGATAACTTTCACATTTCAGGGCCAAGTGAAGGAAGAACTTGACTCAATGGTGCGGCAAGGCATCATCGCGCCTGTCGGTGAGGATCCCTCGGAGTGGAGCCACCCAATGGTCCTCGTGGCCAAGAATAAAGGCGTGCGCATCACGGTGGACCAGACTAAGCTCAACTCTCAGGTGTCACACCCCATCCATACCGTTTGCGGCGATCCTCAGCGTCACCTCCCCCGTGAAGTGCTTTACGACGGCGGATGCCCTTCACGGTCATTGGCAGATGGACCTCATATAACCATCACCAACCATGCACGTGATCTACACACATACAAGATGGTACTCGTCTTTAGCAAGACCCCAATCTTGCAGACATCACAAATTCCTCAATCATAAAACAGTTTGACTCAATTGTGCAAAATAAGACAAACATAACGCCCACGCAGTATCACCTAATGTACACGAGATGCCTAATGTCACCAGAGAGAACTAATGCCCCCCTTTCTCATACCTAACCCAATTACTTTACCACAAGTTCAATATATACGCCATATCTAGCCACGTCCACCAACCACATAATCCCCATACAAAGGAACTAACACCCATGTGTTAATAAAACAAAGAAATCACCATCAAGATATTGCTCGCCCGCATTAAGTCCCCCTCTTAGGTAGCAAGCCTGTTTCACTTCGCCGAGGAGGACCAGCACTTCACCACGTTCACCACCCCTTACGGGCGTTATAAGCACTGCCGGGGACCAATGGGCTTTGCGGCCACCGGCAACGCCTACTGTCTCAGTGGGGACGCGGCTCTGCAATACGTTGCCAATTGCGTTGAAGTGGTGAAGAACATCCTCCCGGTTGAAGAGGACCTCCCCTCTCACTTCCGGAGGATCCAGCACATGCTCACTAGGTGCCGCAACCACGCCATTACATTTAACAAGGGGAAATTCATGGTCGTCGCCCCCAACGTCAGCTTCTGTGGTTACCGTCTCTCAGCCGACGTCATCTCCGCCGACGAGGATAAGGTCTGGGACACAAGGGACTTCCCCACGCACGACAACTTGACTAGCCTACGCTCCTTCATGGGCCTCGTGAGCCAATGGGCGGACCTCACCCCGGCCACAGCAGCGACAACTCAACCCTTACGACCTCTAATGAACCCTAAGCGTTCATTCACCTGGACTCCGGGTCACGACAATGGTTTCGCCAAAGTCAAGCGAGCTCTGTCGTCACCACTCGTACTGGCGCCCTTCGACCCTGCCCTGGCAATGGTACTGCAGAAGGACGCATCGCGCCTCTACGCCATCGGGTACGCCCTACTCCAAGGCCACGGTCAGGGGCGCTTGCGTCTTGTTCGGTGTGGCTCGCGGTTCCTGACGGGCGCCGAAACCTGCTACGCCACCATCAAACTGGAGATGCTTGCTGTCACCTGGGCCGCTTCCAAATGCAGAATATATCTGTCTGTTTTGCCCCACTTCACGTTGATGACAGACCATCGCCAGCTCATCAAGCACCCTTGCATCCTGGACGCCCTCTCGCGAGCCCTGGTCTCCCACCCCACGTCGGAGGACGAGACCGACTGTGAACTCCGGGCCAGGGCACGAATGGACAGCGCCTACGGAAATCTGCTTACATGCGTGTCCTCCGGGGTCCCGTCCAACCGCTTTGCCCTACCCAGCTCCGCCATCCCGTATTGGAAGCTCTGGGACGTCCTCTCCACTGGCGGGGAACTGCTGTGCGGGAAGCGCATCGTCGTCCCCGCCGCTCTACGGAAGCGCACACTAGCCCGCCTGCACGATAGCCACAGCAGCGCGAGGGACACCAAGCGATGGACTAGGCAAACCGTCTTCTGGCCCGGTATCGATTCTGACATCAAGAAGATAGTGGAAGCCTGCAAACCCTGCCAAGTGCTGTTCCCTAGACAGCAGCAGGAGCCCTTCCTGTGCGACGACCGGCCCATCCGAGTCTACCTGTCGTCGAGTTCTTTCACATCGCAGGAAAGCCGTTACTGGTTATGGCGGACAAGCTCTCAGGCTGGACCTTCATCACGCCCTGCGACCAGGACACGTCTACCAGAGTCATCCGGAAATTCTGCTGCTGCTTCCGGGAGGTGGCGTCTCCCTCCACCTTCTCACTGACGGTGGCCTTCCTTTTACCAGCACCGAATTCAACCATTTCACGGAACGCTGGGATGCCTACCATATGGTCGCTTCATGTAACTACCCCGTCTAATGGGCACGCTGAAGCCGTGGTTAAGGCAGGTAAGCACCTCATCCTAAAGACAGCGTCCATCGGCAATATCGAGTTCGAGGAGTTCGACCGAGGTCTCCTACAATTAGGCAACACCCCGTCTCCTACCGGCCACTCCCCCGCCCAGAGCATGTACGGCCGCCCTCTCCGCACTTGCGTCCCGACCCACCCGGACTCCTTTTCGGAGTAGGATTGCGTTTGCCGCGCCGCCGCTCAAGCTGACCAGGTGCAACCCCGGTACAACGAGCACGCCCGGCCCCTCCTCCAATTGAGTGTCGGCCAACGCACGCGGATTCAGGACCGGTTGTCCCTACGTTGGGACAAGATCGGGGTGCTTATGGGCCGCGATAGGTCCAAAGACTACTAAATCTACCTCCAGAGCGGGAGACTCTGGTGGCGCAACCTCCGCCTAGTGTCCCCTTGCCCTCCCGACGCCGTCGGCCCCGTCGCGTCCCATCCCTCGGTGGAGGACCCGCGGTCCTCGTGCGTGGATTCCCTATGATTCCCCGTCGGTCGTCTCGGCTCGCGAATAGATGTACCCCTCGCGATGGTTCTACGAGCGTGACCACAGTGCCACATAGACACGAATGACTACTTATGCAGGCATCTAATAGGAGTAAGAAGGAACGTAGGCGTGTAGACATTCGGAAGCATGACGATGCCACACGCACGTAACCGCGCCTAGAGCTGCTAGGCAGAGTTCCGAACATATCTAGATGGATCGTCGGCAGAGTCTTCGGCATGAGGTGGGACGCGCCCGTTCGGGGCCCAGGCCGACAGATACCCGTTTGCCTTCCTGCGTGTACCACGCGCCCTCTTGTACACATAACCCAATGATTAATAAACGCGTAAGTCGCCCTAGGTGCGTTTCACTCTCGCCCCTTTGCAACTACACTTGCAACAGCAAGGTTCTGCCTCAGGAGTTACGAGAGAACTAGCACATGCAATAATACTACTAGACACCACGAACAAGCTCTTCTTAGCATAATAACAAACCGTTCAGCAATTTTATCATCATTCGTCAACAATGAACAATTTATCATATGACATCTGATATTACTCTTGGAAAGACTTCATTGAAATACTAGAGTTGTTTCAAAGGATACAATAAACACTGCTAAATATATTACCGTAGATATATTTACAGTAACACAGATTTCAAGTAACAATGTCGTATACATCAAAGAAGTTTACATAACACTAAGATAAACAGAACTTTATCCGTCATGACGTACATATAATATATATCCACCAGTTGCACAATTTCCTAATATTCTTGATTTTTCGTAATTACAAAACGACCCGTGCACTTCATGGAACACTTAGGGGTCAGAATGCAAAAGTGAAGACAATTTTTTAAACTCCAAGGAGAGTAAATAAAGAAACATTGCCGACCATTCCCACGATACAGTTTTGCCAATTAGAATTCAGGCACATGAACGCCATTTTTCAAACCTAAATAAATCGTTTGCAATTCGGAAACAGAGCCACCTTCGGCTATCGTCAAGAATCTTCGGAGGAGTGATGTATTAGTAGCCAAATATCGCTATTCACACGTCATTGTTCAACATTGAATAATTGTGGGAAAATTGAATAAATCATGGTCTACTGTGTATCTGCCAACTGTAACAACGGGCAACGTAGTGGTCGGAGCTTCTTTCAATTCCCCTGTGATGCAGATCGAAGGGCTATTTGGATGTGGAAGATGAACATAATTGAGAGAAAGGAATCATTGTGGGTACCAAGTGATCATTCTAAATTTTGCTTGAATCACTATGAGCCCGTCTTGTGAAGGATCTGGCTTATTCTATTGGATATTCGGGAGTTGTGCGGCCTCGTCTAAAGGCAGATGTGATCCCAACTACCTTCGCACCCTTTTCAGCCCTTGGATCGACCCCTAAAGTGACCAAGGGCCGAAGAAGTCAGGCCTTCAACAAACACCGCAGGCTAAAGGCGATGCATTGATAACTGCAATGCAGCGTGTGGCACTATATCAATAACACAGGATAAGCCTAGGCTATAGGGCTTGGTAGCACATGTAATGCATATTGTGAATCAGCGCAGATCAATATTCATAAAATGTGCAACACCAATAATGAATTCATAATTGGACACACGGATAACAAATCCGTTTGGCATGCACGCATTATGAAGATTCATGAAAGAGTTAAGTAAGATTAATAATGTATGCATGTCTAATGAAATTATCTGTGCGGCCACCAGCGTGGGTCATCACCCAATACATATCAACCTTTCGTGAGGTGTGAGTCAATGTGACATTTGAAACGAATCTTTAGTGAGAAGGCTGAAAGGTTTTCTTTCCTGTATGGGCCACCACGTGAGGTATTTTTTTCTGAGAAAGCTGCATCAAACAGTTCACACTCAAAAGGCTTCTCTAAAGCGTGCGTCATCACGCGATGTTTGAGAACACTCTTCAGAAAGATGCATCTCACAGGTCACACTGGAAAGGTTTCTCTTCAGTGTGGGTCATCATGTGATGTTTGAAAACAGTCTTTTCTGAGAAAGCTCCATCGCACAGGTCAAAACTGAAAGACTTTTCTCCAGTGTGGGTCATCACGTGATATTTCAGAGCAGTCGTTCTTGAGATAGCTTCATCACACAGGTCACACTTGAAAGGTGTGGGTCATGTGTCGTTCGAGGGTCCTTTTGTTGGGAAACTGCATAACACGGGTTAGATTGGAAAGGCTTCTCTCTAGTGTGGTTCACCACGTGTAGTTTGAGATGACTCTTTCCTGAGAAAGCTGCATGACACATGTCGCATTTCAAAGGCTTCTATCTAGTGTGGGTCACCAAGTGTCGTTTGAGATTAATCTTTCGTGTGAAAGCTGCATCACACTGGTCACACTTGAAAGGCTTCACTTCACTGTGGGTCACCAAGTGTCGTCTGAGACTACTCTTTTGTGAGAAAACTGCATCACACAGATCACACTTGAAAGGCTTCTCTTCAGTGTGGGTCACCAAGTGTTTTTTGAGACCACCCTTTACTCTGAAAGCTGCATCACACAGGTCACACTTGAAAGGTTTCTCTCCAGTGTGAGCCATCACATGATATTTGAGACCACTATTCCCTGAGAAAGCTGCATCACACAAGTCACACTTGAAAGGCTTCTCTCCAGTGTGGGTTACCATATGTTGTTTGAGAGAACTCTTCATTGAGAAAGCCGCATCACACAGGTCACATTTGAAAGGCTTCTCTCCTGTGTGGGTCATCATATGCTTTTTTAAAGAACCCTTTTGTGAGAAAGCTGCATTACACAGGTCACATTGGAAAGGCTTCTCTCCAGTGTGGGTCATCATGTGACATTTGAGATTTTTCTTTCCTGAGAAAGTTGCATCACACAGGTCACACTTGAAAGGCTTTTCTTCAGTGTGGGTCACCAAGTGTTGTTTGAGATTACTCTTTACTCTGAAAGCTACATCACATAGGTCACACTTGAAAGGTTTCTCTCCAGTGTGGGTCATCATGTGCTTTTTGAGAGCACTCTTTTGTGAGAAAGCTGCATCACACAGGTCACACTTGAAAGGCTTCTCTCCAGTGTGGGTCATCATGTGCTTTTTGAGAGAACTCTTCATTGAGAAAGCTGCATCACACAGGTCACACTTGAAAGGCTTCTCTCCAGTGTGGGTCTTCATGTGTAGTTTGAGATTAGTCTTTTCTGAGAAACCTGCATCACACATGCTGCATTTAAAAGGCTTTTCTCCAGTGTGGGTCACCAAATGTTGTTTAAAACTACCCTTTTGTGAGAAAGCTGCATCACACAGGTCACACTTGAAAGGCTTCTCTCCAGTGTGGGTCACCATATGTAGTTTGAGACTGTTCTTCCATGAGAAAGCTGCATCACACAGGTCACACTTGAAAGGCTTCTCTCCAGTGTGAGACATCATATGATATCTGAGACCACTATGCCCTGAGAAAGCTGCATCACACATGTCACATTTGAAAGGCTTCTCTCCAGTGTGGGTCACCATATGTAGTTTGACATAACTCTTCGATGAGAATGCTGCATCACACAGGTCACATTTGAAAGGCTTCTCTCCAGTGTGGGTCACTGCGTGATGTTTGAGACCATTCTTTTGTGAGAAAGCTGCATCACACAGGCCACATTTGAAAGGCTTCTCTCCAGTGTGGGTCACTGCGTGTTGTTTGAGACCATTCTTTTCTGAGAAATATGCATTACACAGGTCACATTTGAAAGGCTTCTCTCCAGTGTGGGTCCTCACGTGACGTTTGAGTTTACCCTTTGCTGAGAAAGTTGCATTGCACACGTCACATTGGAAAGGCTTCTCTCCAGTGTGGATCATCATGTGTTGTTTTAGATGACCCTTTTGTACGAAAGCTGCATCACACAGATCACATTGAAAAGGCTTATCTCCAGTGTGGGTTACCACGTGTCGTTTGAGAGAACCCTTCCGTGAGAAAGCTGCATCACACAGGTCACATTTGAAAGGTTTCTCTCCAGTGTGGGTAATCACATGATATTTGAGAGCATTATTCTCTGGGAAAGCTGCATCACACTGGTCACACTTAAAAGGCTTCTCTCCAGTGTGGGTCGCCATATGTAGTTTGAGAGTTCTCTTCAGTGAGAATGCTGCATCACACAGGTCACACTTGAAAGGCTTCTCTCCAGTGTGGGTTATTTTATGACTTTTGAGATGACTCCCTACTGAGAAAGCTGCATCACACAGGTCACATTGGAAAGGCTTCTCTCCCGTGTGGGTCATCATATGATATTTGAGATTCCTCTTTTGTGAAAAAGTTGCATTGCACAGGTCACACTGGAAAGGCTTCTCTCCCGTGTGGGCCATCACATGATATTTGAGACCACTCTTTCGTGAAAAAGTTGCATCACACAGGTCACACTTGAAAGGCTTCTCTCCAGTGTGGGTCGTCATGTGATTTTTGAGAGTATTCTTTCTTGAGAAAGCTGCATCACACAGGTCACACTTGAAAGGCTTCTCTCCAGTGTGGGTCATCA
Organism: Oratosquilla oratoria; assembly: GCF_046742065.1. NCBI lineage: Eukaryota > Metazoa > Arthropoda > Malacostraca > Stomatopoda > Squillidae > Oratosquilla > Oratosquilla oratoria. Next base: position 62,231,325 of record NC_134788.1, read on the forward strand.
TGTGATTTTTTAGATGACTCTTTCCTGAGAAAGCTGCATCACACAGGTCACAATGGAAAGGTTTCTCTCCAGTGTGGGCCATCATGTGATATTTAAGATGACTCATGAGATAGGTGTGTCACATGAGTTTCTCTTTGTTCCGTGATGAATATACAGAATTTTTGGATACCTTTTCCAAGGAAATGTTGATATTTACCCTCGACCTGTAGGAAAAAAATAAGTTTGACATTAACTTTTTGAGAGCTTGTAAAAGGTGTAACACGAGCATAAACAAATACAGTGGGGCATTAACAAAAATGTAGTAGGGAAAGGCAACAAATGGCTCTTAATACTGATATTAACAGTGGTACCTATGTATATAAAAAAAAAAAAAAATCAGTTTTGAAGATTTCTTGGCGTTTCCTTCCGAAATCCGGCAAAAATATCCCCCCATGGTGTAGGAATATATTTAAAGCTACCATGTACCATATCAAGCATCGCTGCAATGGATGAACGCGGTTCAAAGAGTAGTGCACAGATGAAGACGAAGAATTACCCAAAAGAAAGTGTGTAGAAAATTATGCTCTTCATAACGAGCACAGGAATGAGTTTTTCCAACTTTACGCCTCACTCAAAAAAAAAAAAAAAATAGTGCAGTAACAGATACAATTAAGAGATTTCATGGGAAAATATTGGGGTTCAACAATAGGTTACGAAATAACAAAAATTAAGTGTACTCTGATGAAGTACGATCTCATAATAGATTTCGACGGAGAAATTAAAGAGGAAGAATCGGAAAAGTTTATGAAACATTATCTTGCAGGATACAGGAATTTCACTATGAGTGGTGGTAAAAGCTGTCACGAGGAATGCCAAAAGTATTACATTGATTGGAAATACAATGATTATATAAAAAACCGCAAACTCATGGAAAAACAGTTTACCATAAGGTTAATGGTGAATGTGTGGTGAAAAATCCGGCAAACGTGGTATATAAAGAATTTTTTTCGGACATGCCATCCATTAGGGAGGAGGAATCTTTAGTGAAAGGTATCGACAGCGAGCAGGTAATTCCAGAAGAGGAACCTGAATTGGGATCCGTTGAGATTCCTGCTTCAGCTTACAATATTACTGAAGAAGCCGCAACGGCAATGATCCTGCCTGATTACGACTATGCCGTCGACGAATCGGAATCAGATGTGTCGGTCCCCCTTAAGGTTTGGGAAAGGACTTTCCAAGAAAAAGAAGAATTAAAGAAGGAAGAAATAAAACAAGAATTAAAGGAGCTCTATAGAAAAAAATAAAATACAATGAAAATAAAAGAGAATTGGTACAAAATGTTAGATTGAAGGCCGAGGATAAAGAAAACAGGGCACTCGCAGAAATTCTTTTACGGATTGGCATGGGTGAAACAGGTAGATTCAGGTTTCCAAAGAAATTTGGTATTTTGGTCAAAACAAGGGATGATGTGATCGAAAAGGTCTACAAAGAACTTGAAGTTAACGCCAACAGCTATCTATATTTCCAAAAAAGAGCCATAAAATATCCTAGAAACGAAGACGTGGATTACATAAATGAGGTGATCTATGAAAGAGTCAAAGGTGGTGAACATATAACATATATACAGGAGTGAGGATAAGCCGGTCGGAAACGATGAAATTGAAATTCAAACTTCGGTATATAACAGAATGAATTCTCCTTCTATTCCATTACATGAGTTGATGCCAATGAGTACTGTTGGGTGGTAGTGGACCTTTTAATTTTGTTTCTACAATTCCCATTATGTCCGGTTCTTTTTCCTTCAGATAATCATTCAGTTCGTTCAAGCCTGTTATTAATCCATCTATATTTGTGTAAGACACTCTTAATTTTCTGCTACTTCCATTGTATTTACTGTTTCCCTTTTGTTTTTCTCTGTTATGGTCCATTTCCTCACTTTCATATTCACTACTTTCCAATAGAGTTCCTCTTTTTGTGACTCTGTTCTTCTCATGTTTTTTTCTTAGCTTTTTGTCTTTTCGTTTTTTCCTCCTCTCTTTCCTCTTTATTCATTTCTCTTTTTATCCATACCTTTTTATATTGTTCACTGTCTGCTAGTTTCCCAGTTTTTGCTAAAATATTCTCTGCTGTTGTTTGTGACCTGAATTTAATCTTAATTGGTCTGGCCTTTCCTGAGTCTATACATTTCTTCAATTTTTTTTTCATGATTTCAGGTTCATTTTCCTGAACTAATTCTAATATATTGTTTACTTTTTCTTTTCCCTCTTTAGTTCTCGTAGTCCTGTTTAAGTTATACTTCTCTTCCATCCCTAATATAATTATACATTTCTTTTTATCTGCTAAGTCTCTTACTATATTCTCCTTCTCCCTCATTACTTTAATAACTGTATTTGCAGTTTGTTCTCTCATCTGCTGTGTCACTATGTCTTTAAATGCAACTTTAATGTTCTCTTAGACTGTCTTAACCCTGTGTTTCTTTTGCTATGGACTCTTTATTCTCTCTATTATTTCTCTTTAATTCCTCATTCTCATCTTTTATTTCCTTTAACTGTTTTTTCAATTCTTCTACTTTAGTTAGGCTTTGGTTTTCCTTCTTTAATTGTCCCAACTTATCAACTTGCTGTGCAATCTCTGTGAGTTGACCTAGCCTACTTTCCCAGTGTTGAGACATATTTTCTAGTCTTTCCTCTAGCCTTGCTAATCGGGGGAGGTTGGCATCCCCCCCTTCATTAAATCCATTGAAATGATTATCTTCACTTTCTATTTTGTTGTTCTTATCTATATTTCTAAACTTAATGATTTTACTGGAATTATTTACTTCTCCAGCATCAGCTGATCTTTTGTTTACTTTTTTCCGTAGGTGACGCCCTTGCGCCTCCTTCCTCATTTCCTTCCATTTCCCTCAGCAATCCCTCCCCTTCTTCCTTTTCATCACCTTCCCACTACACCACAAGCTTTCCCCTTCCCTATAAATACAAAGGGGTACTTCCTCGTTGTTGAAAACCACAAAAACTTCTCTCCTACTTTGGAGCTCCAATCTTCGCTGTGAATCGGTCTACATGTGTGCGTGTGTGTGTATTTTACGGGAAGGGGAGCTATGTTTGTGGTGTCCAGTCTTCATACCTCATTTTATCTAAACTATTTTTAAATTCATGTATTGTTTTTACACACACTACTTTCTCATCTAACTTGTTCCAAATGTCTATTACTTTGTGAGGCAAGCTGTTCTTTTTCAGATCTCTTCTATAGCTGTTTTCTTGATTTTCTTTCCGTGTCCTTTTGTATTTCTATCGTCCCATTTTATTAGATCCTCTCTATCAATAATTTCTATTACTTTCATGATTATGTAAATAGTTATCAAATCTCCTCTCTCTCTTCTTTGCTCTAATGTCTGTAGCTCAAGTTTTGCTAGTCTTTTTTTATACATTTTTTGTACTTGGCGACCACATTGTTGCTGCATATTCCAATCTTGGTCTTATCAGAATTATTAGTATTTTCTTCACTATTTCTTCTTCCAGGTATGTAAATGCCACTTCGATTGTTCTTATTAAATTATGAGTTTCACACCAAAAATATTATTTATTTGTTTCTCAGGTGACATATTATTCATAACAATGACTCCCAGGTCCTTCTCATTTTCTACTTTTTTTTTTGTCTTCTCCCAATTTATATGATCCTGTTATTCTGTTTTTGCTTTTTCCAAAGTCCATTATACTACACATTTTTGTATTGAACTCCATCTCCCACTTCCTACTCCATTCCCATACTTTATTTAGATCACTCTGTGGTGACTCACAATCTTCTTCTGTGTTCAATTTTTTTAATAGTTTTGCATCATCTGCAAAGAAGCTCATATAACTTTCAATTTCTTCATCCATATCATTAATGTACATAGCAAACATTATTGGGGCCAGAACTGTTCCTTGTGGAACACCACTTATTGCTTCATCCCAATTTGAGTGTTTGTCTCTTATCACTACTCTCATTTTTCTTTCTTGCAAAAAGTCTTCCATCCATTTAAGCAGTTTGCCCTGTATTCCTCCTTCAGTCTCTAATTTCTTAAGCAACTTCTTATGTGGTACTTTGTCAAAAGCCTTTTTTAGGTCTAGAAATGCACAATCAGCCCATCCATCTCTTTCTTGTATTATATCTATTAGCCTTGAATAGAAACATATCAAATTGGTGACGCATGTTCGTCCTTGTCTGAATCCAAATTGCCTTGCATTTAGCACGTTTTTTTCTAAATATTTTACCCATCTACTTTTGATCATTCTTTCACAAATTTTTGCTATTGTACTTGTTCGAGAGACTGGTCTTTAGTTGGTAGGGTCTTCTTTTTTTCCCCCTTTATATATAGGTAGTATATTTGCTTTTTTCCAATCTTCTGGAACTTTTCCTTCTTTCAAGGAACTGTTTATTGTGCTATGTATTTTGTCTGCCAGTTCATTCCTGCATTCTTTCAAAATCCAGTTTGCTATTTCATCTGGTACATGCAATTTTCTGACATCAAGATTACTCAAGTGTTTCATTTTTTCATTCTTATTTACTTCTATGCCTTTCATAGGTGTGTGTGTGTGTATTTACCTAGTTGTATTATACAGGAAGAGAGCTATGCTCATGGTGACCCGTCTTTGTATCTCTCAGTATCAAGTTTTTTCTTAAAATCTTGAATAGTGTTTGCACACACTGTTTTTTTGTCTAATTTGTTCCAAGTATCTATCACTCAATGTGGGAAGCTACTTTTTTTTTTCAGATCACTTCTATAATTATCTTTTTTAAGTTTCTTTTCGTATCCTCTTGTTTTTCCATTGTCCCATTTCAGTTAATCATTTTTATCTAAGATTTCAATTCCTTTCATAATTCTATAGTTAGTAGGCCTCCATTCCTTTCTTTGTTCCAGATCTGGACAGTCTTTGTTCATATGTCATTTTGGAAAGAGTTGGTGCCAGTTTTGTTGTTGCTCTTTGTATTCTTTCTATTTTTTTTTTTTTTTTTTTTTTGTACTGGGTGTCCAGAGTGTTGCTGCACACTCGAGTTTTGGTATTATTAGTGTAGTTATTATTATTATTTTTTTTTATCATTTCCTCATCCAAATAGACAAATGCCACTTTTATTGACTTCAATAATTTTTTTGACCTCTTTTTTCCCAATTTTATGATCTCTCAATATTCTGTTTTTACTTTTTCCAAATTCCATTATTCTACATTTCTTGATATTGAATTTAACTTCCCACTTTTGAGTCCTTTCCCAGATCTTGTCCAAGTCTTGTTGTAATGAGTTGCAATCCTCTTCCATTCTTTCTTTAGTATATTTGAGTCGTCTGCATAGAAATTCATATAACACTACTACTTCATCCATGTCATTGTGTGTTTAGGATTGTAATGATTTGAGGCATAATCTTGTCTCTAAATAAACTGTACTTGATTACCATATAGCATTGCCTAGGTTTGGTCAATTTTTAGAAAAGCACATCTACATGATATAGCATTGAAAATTATTCATTTTGTTAATTATAATACATCAACATATGTATTTCTTAGCAGAAATTAATAACAAAAAGTTGCTAAAACTGATTTACTAACAAAGAAAGTTGCAGAAGGTGAATGTTACATCATGTTTGTTTCAATGGATGCCAAGGTTGAAGAAATTACAGGATGATAAATTCATCTATTCTAACCTAACTTAACCTATGCTATCTAACATATCTCACCTAAGCTGTATTTAGTACTGCGGTACCTATAACTCTAAAGATCCATCGGGTCGTCGTCATGGATGCTGACGGCCTGATTAAGTACTTGATTGGACTGCGTGGAGTAGAGTTGTTGCATAGCTTGAAGGAAGCCCTACTATCTTTGTAACAGCATTTATTAATGTCAACTAGATTTGGGGAACACCCGGTTCACAGCGTGAAAATCATCGTCTAACTTACATGGCATCTCGATGCTATGCTCGCAGCTTCATTCAGTAGTATATTTGCTTTTAGCAAGGTTTTGTTATTGATTTCCGCCAAGAAAAACTGATATTATGTTAATGTTTTATAATTCACAAAATTAATTTTCTATTGCTATATCACATAGGTGTGCACTTCTAAAAATTTACTGATTAACATTAGCATATACCATTGCCTAGGTTTTGAATAACCTATGCACTGACAATTCTTTCCCCAATATTTTTTGTAAAATACCCCTGCGTCATTCCAGTCGTTGCCTCATCATCTCATCCCTTGGAATATATCTCTAGTATTTGCTCTAAGTCGAAAGACATAATGAAATTGAAGATGTTGGCAGCACCAAATAAAATTTAGTGAATCCATTAAGGAACCTTTCACCACTTTCCCAAATACGGGAGAAAGGGAGATATGCGAATGTAATGTTTTGTAACAGTAACAAAATATTGAAGATCAACCTCGGAAACATGCGCGGTTCCACATCGATGAACATACACGAATTTGAGCCTAAGTACGATAAATTGGTGAGTAGGAGATGGGATCTAATGAGCATTACTCCTTTTATGTATACTGCAATTAATCAAATACATACGAATGCAAACATTACCTTCTTTCTTTGGAAGAGAAAGGACGATATGACACTGGGCTCCGGTATGTAAACAAAGATGGCGGAGAGTCTAGGAAATCGAGACCCGCATATTATTTGTTTAAATACAGTGTGTAAAATTACGAGGAAGGTACAACAAGCATTTAACCACAATGAAACATAAGTGTCAAATGCTTTTTGAACCATCTTCGCAATTTTACAATTGACAAAGAAACGGAAAAAAATATTGTTAAAAAGAGACAGGCTTATAAGAAATACAAGTGTTCGGGTGCATCGAATGACTATCAAAGTTATATATTGATATAGAGAGATTTAAAAAAGACAATAAAAAAAGGAAAACGACAATACGAAATGAATATAGCTGATAAATCCAAAGAGGATCCCAAAGAATTCTATAGTTACATTAGAGATAAAAAGGTTATTAGGAATCACATTGGTCCACTATTATCTGCTGACAGTCAACTTGAATATTCAAATGAAGGAATGTGTGATACATTAAACAATTATTTTAGTTCAGTATTTGTAATCGAAACACCTCAAAGTGAACTCCAAACTGAAACCTGTGAAAAGTCTGGGGTAAAATTAAAAGGTGTATAGTGAAACTCAAAGTTAATAAAACACCAGGACCTGGCGGTTGGCATCCAAGAATCCCAAAGGAAATGAAAAATGAGATTGTTGTTCCATTAGAAATTATTTTCAAGAAATCCATCATATCCGGAGATGTCCCAAGAAAATGGAAGCTAGCTAACGTTACTCCCATATTCAAAAAAGGCGACAAAAAGAAACCAAATAACTACAGGCCTATAAGTTTGACTTCAGTCGCAGGAAAAAAGATGGAAACTACCATCAGAGATGCTATCGAACATCATTTAGAAAGTAACTGTTTGATAAATGATAGGCAGCATGGGTTCAGACGGAAACGTTCTTGCGTGACTAACTTACTCGAATTCTACAACACAGTCATCTCGAATTATGACAAAAGAAACAAAATAAATATAATATATCTAGACTGCAAGAGCTTTTGATACCGCACCCCATGAAAGACTACTTACTAAATTAGGTTCACACGGAGTAAGTGGTAGCCTATTAAATTATACTAGTAATTGGTTGAATGATCGAAAACAGAGAGTTGTTTTAAATGGAAAAACTTCTGGGCGGAAAAATGTTACGAGTGGAGTTCCTCAGGGTTCCATTCTTGGTCCACTTTTATTCATAGTATATATGAATTATATAGACCACGGACTAAAATCTACTGTTTCTAAATTTTCTGGTGATACAAAACTGTATGGAATGGCAAATGATCACTTAAATTAGATATTCAAGAAGATTTACATAAATTACAGCAATGGTCTAAAAAGTACATACATACATACATACATATACCAAGGGTTTTTCCCCCTTACAAGGGTGGTAGCCAAAAAGAAAAAGGCATAAAATCATTCCCACCCATTCCATCCCTGAATACATTCCACACCCCTCCACCCTCCCTCTTATCTTAGCACCTCCTGGATGACGGGTCATCCCTGCACCTTGTCCACTGCCCTGGGTCAGAAGCAGTGTCGCAAGACAGAGCACATCTACAGCAAGGCCGCTTCATTAAATCGGTGACCCCACCCCTCTCCGTCCCCCCATTGCATAAAATGAGAGGACGGGGAGAAATCCCTTCGGGCTGCATCAAATTTTGCTCACACAAACTACCTCACCCCCCATTCCCCCGCCCATTCCACCTCATACAATCACAACATCATCCATATACAATCATTCTCCATTCACCCCTGTCTTCTGTCCTCTCCCGTCCTTCCTCAACAGACATTCCCCTCTTTCCCAAAGCCCCCTTCACCCCATCCATCCATCTCATCCTAGGACGTCCCCTCATGTTCACTCCCTCCACATCTGCCTTCCACACCTCTTTTACTAATCTTTCTTCACTCATTCTTTCCATGTGTCCAAACCAACCTAATATTCTTTCATCAACCCTATCTCCCAGCTTATTTTCCACCTCTGTTCTCCTCCTCAACTCCTCATTTCTCACTCTATCTAGCCTAGTAACCCCCATCATACTTCTCAGACACCTCATCTCAAACACATTGAAACTCCTTCTCTCTTCCTCTCTTATGTTCCATGTTTCTGCCCCATACAGTGCTGTTGGCACAATCACTCCTTCATACAGTCTCCTCTTAGCATCCATTCCCAAATGTCTATTCCTCATTACACTTTTTAATCCACCAAGGCATTTACTCGCTTCTCTCAATCTACATTCTACCTCCACTTTCACTCCACCTTTCCCTGCCACATTTGCACCCAAGTATCTAAAACTATCCACTTCCTCCAGTCGCTCTCCCTTAATGCTCATTTCCAGTCTACTGCCACTTTCACCCCTTGTACATCTCATCACCTTACTTGTACCCACATTTATCTTTAGCTTTCTTCTATCACATACTCTCCCAAACTCTGTCACCAACTTCCTCAATCCCTCCTCCGATCCTGCCACAAGCGCATTGTCGTCAGCAAACAACAGCTGGCTCACCTCCCACTTTTCTTCATTTTCTTTAACCATATCCAATCCCTGACCCACTACCCTTGCATTTACCTCTCGCACTACACCTTCCATGTATAAGTTCAACAGCCAGGGCGACATAACGCATCCTTGACGAAGTCCCACCTTTACCTCGAACCACTCACTCTCTCCATTTCCAATCCTGACAGAAGCTCTACTACTCTCATAAAAACTCTTGACTGCTCCCAGAAGCTTTCCTCCTACACCGTATATCTGCATAACCTCCCACAGTGCCTTCCTGTCTACCCTATCATAAGCCTTTTCCAGATCCATAAAAGCCCAAAATACATCCTTCCTCTTTCCTATAGCTTTCTCACATATTTGTCTTACCACAAAGATCTGATCTACACAGCCTCTACCTGTCCTAAATCCACACTGTTCCTCATCAATTACTCCTTCTGTTCCTCTCCCAATCCTCTCAACCAAGATCCTCCCATAAGCCTTCCCAACTACACTTAACAAGCTAATCCCTCTGAAACTACTACATTCACACTTGTCCCCTTTTCCCTTGTAAAGAGGAACTATACAGGTACTCCTCCAGTCCTCTGGCACTCTACCCTCTCTCCAGCAAACATTAAATAACCTCACCAACCAGTCCACCATCACTGTACCTCCCTTTTTCAGACATTCTGCATGGCATCCATCCAGACCAGGTGCCCAACCTGCTTTCATCATCTTAACAACTGCCGTCACTTCATCCTTCCTTATTTCTCCTCCATTTTCCTAACTCATCACTCTCATTTTCTTAGCACTTCCCACTGCAGCAATCTTTCCTTCCCTATCCTCCTTCACATTAAGCAACTCCCTAAAATATTCTGCCCATCTTCCCCTTGCTGCCTTCTCTTCCATTATCATCTCTCCATCTGCACCTTTTACCTTTTCTTCTCTACTTGATTCGCCTCCTCTTCCTCTCTTAATTTCTTTCCAAAACATCATTTTATTACCTTCAATTTTTTTTTGTTAAACTCTTACCCCATTTCACATCTGTTCTCCTCTTTGCAACCTTTACCTTTTTCTTTACTTCTCTTTTCTTTTCTTTGTACCTCTCATATGACTCCCTCGTCCTATTTTGTAACCAATCTGTGAAAGCTCGCTTCTTCTCTTCTACAACCTTCTTTGTTTCCTCATCCCACCATTCACTACCTTTTCTTCTATTTCCCCCTGTCCTTCTTGTTCCACACACCATCCTTGCACACTTTATGACTCCCTCCTTGAACCATCCACGTTCCTCCTCCACACTCAGCTTTACTCTCCCCTTTACTCCCTCCCACTCCTCCTTCAGCTTTTTTCCGTACTCCTTCTCCTTTTCTTTCTCATTCAAAGAGTTCACTCTAAGAACCTCCCTACCTTTTGTCCCTTTCCTCTTCCACCATCTATCCTCCACTTTCAACTTACCTTCCACCAAAAATGATCTGATATTCCCCCACCCTCTCCCCTTAGCACATGTACATCCTTAACTCTTCCTATCATAATCCTATTTACCACTACATGATCCATTAGCGCTCTATCTACAACCCTTCCCTCCACCACCCTCTCCCATGTGTACTTATGCTTGACTTTCTTCCGAAACACTGTATTTGCTATCATCAACTCTCTTTCTAGACACATTTCCACTATCAACTCTCCACTACTATTCTTTCCTGGAACTCCACATTTCCCAACCACCCCATCGATTGGACCATTTCCCACCCTAGCATTAAGGTCTCCCAGTACTATCACATTGACCTTTCTTCCCAAATCCTCTATGCACTCATTTAGATCTATCCAAAAGGCCTCCCTTTCTTCTACACTCTTCTCACTGCCTGGCCCATATGCACTTACAAAGACCCACATCTCCTTCCCCAGTTTCACCTTCATCCACATTATCCTCGAGGAAACCTCCTTCCACTCCACTACACGTTTACCTATCTCTTCACTTACTAGAATAGCCACCCCTTCCCTCCCTCGCCCTCTCTTCACTCCTGATAACCTCCCACTTACACTCCCAAACTTACACTCACCCTTCCCTTTCAGCTTAGTTTCACTCAAAGCCAACACATCCATCTTTTTTCTCACAAACATACTACCTATCTCTTCCCTTTTACTCTCATCTATACCACATCCACGCACATTAAAAGACACAAACCTTAGGGTGCTGGTCCGAGAACTTCCAGCCCCTCTTATGCCTTCTCTTTTACTTTTAGGAATTTCCCCTGTGGGGCTACAAGGAGAAGAATGCCTAGTCCCAATCCCCGTCCCTTTCTTCTCGCCTTTTACGATCCAAGTGGGAATATTTGGTGGCAGTATTCTTTTCCCACACCACAGGGAATTCCCCCATCACAGAAAAGGAATATTCAGAGAAAATGTACAGGACAGCAATAAGGGGTTGGAGGACAGCATAACGGAGGGACAGTCGTAGTATAAAAAGTCTAAAAAGTAGCTAATGAAATTTAACACAAGTAAATGCAAGGTAATGCACATAGGTAAAAATAACAGTAGGTACGATTACAAGTTATTTGGAAATTCGTTAATAAAAGAGAACAGTGAAAAGGATCTCGGCGTGATCATCAGTAACTATCTCAAATCATCGAAACAGTGTATTTCTTCCTCTGAGAAAGCAAATAAGTTTCTAGGATTGATTGCGCAATCTTTTGACTTCAAAAGTCCATCACTCACTAACAAGCTATATATATATCGTTAGTTCATCCACATTTGGAATATGCTGTTTCCGTATGGTCGCCGAATCTCATTAAAGACATTGATAGATTGGAAAAGGTAGAACGGCGAGCCACAAAACTGATTCCAAATATATAGAAATAAATCACACGAACATCGACTGAAACATATGAATCTGTTTTCCATAAAAAAAAAAAAACGTAGACTCAGAGGTGACTATATACAGGTATTTAAGATTCTAAAGAGAATTGACAACATCAAAAGTGATAAAATTTTCACACTGAGAATCAGATAAGAAACAATGGTCTCAAACTGCCTGGAAATAGATCTAATTTGGAAGTAGGTAGAAACAACTTCGCCAACCGTGTAGTTAATGAATGGAATAAACTTCCTGCAGAGGCAGTGCAATGTAGTTCAGTTCGAAGCTTTAAGAATCATTTATATAAACACCTAAACAAAATGCTGTAATAGTTATAATTTATTTTATACTATTTATTTGTCTTGTTATCATTTGTCTGTTTATCATTCTCATTTATTATTAGTTATAAGTCAATTTATTATTTACTATTTACCAGTTTATTATTTAACTATACCTATGCATTTATTTAAGTATTTAATCTAGTATTTATATAATATTTTTTATTCATTCATTTATTTACTGTTATTATGATTTTTTCGCATCCGACCTAGGTATGGACCAAAACGTCTTCTGTCGGCATGCTCCGTCTTTGTAATATATATATATATATATATATAATATATATATATATATATATATATATATATATATATATATATATGTAGAGACATTGGGACAAATTATGGGAAAGGTGGAGGGGGAAACACGGGTCTTTATCTGATTATCGAGTTTATTCCTGACCGGTTTCGCTTACAATAGCTTCTTCAGAGGAGTGTTACTCTGGGTCGAAGTTGGCGGTGTATATAGTGAGTCAGGCCCACGTTCCCTCCTTGTGGCTGGTTCCAGTACATGTCAAACAGCACCGGTACAATATAATACAATAATAGTAATATAATAATAATACAACACAACACGATCTACGATACAATATACAATATAAATTATAATATATAACATAATATACCAAATCATATCATGGTATATCACATTATAATACATCATAATAATTAGCATCGATACATAATCAATAATAATAAGAATAAATATACGAGTTTTGAAAAATGGAAATACATATGAAAATAAATAAATGTCACCGTGATATTTTGTCACCGTGTTATGTCTGAGTTGTCCTGGGCGTCTTTCATTCCGTCCACTCCATTTCTCCCATCTCCCGGCCCGTGCTGTGTCCGGCAGTCATGTGTGATTATGTATCGATGCTAATTATTATGATGTATTATAATGTGATATACCATGATATGATTTGGTATATTATGTTATATATTATAATTTATATTGTATATTGTATCGTAGATCGTGTTGTGTTGTATTATTATTATATTACTATTATTGTATTATATTGTACCGGTGCTGTTTGACATGTACTGGAACCAGCCACCAACCACTCCACAAGGAGGGAACGTGGGCCTGAGAAATTCGCTATTGGACAGCGACATCAATCAGATAATCTCTTTGGCAGTAGCGCACGGGACTCGAACCCGATGCGCATGGAAGTAAACTCCCAGGACGCACTCACGCCTTAGACCTCTCGACCACTAAACAGCATAAAACCTTGGGAACTCATTGTCTAACTGACTCTCGAGATTGGGGAGGGCGCTTACTACACCCATTAACCACCCGTTTCACCACCAAGGCCGCTGCATCAAGTGGGAGTTGTAAGGGCCGGTTCGAATCCCTTCACGCATGTCGCCAACGTAACCATTCGAGAAATTTGCTATTGGACAGCAACATCAATCAGATAATCTCTTTGGCAGTAGCGCACGGGACTCGAACCCGATGCGCATTTTGATTTATTGATGTCTATTTCCATGATTATGAATTTCTGTTAAGGTTAACACCCTTGATCTTCATTTCTGTATGTCGGTAATTTTCATGTTACAGAATTTCCTGAAGATGTCTTCCTGCAGACGAAACGTTGAATAAATGAATCATTTTGGCAATCTGGTTTATGCCCACCCTCCAAATGGCAGAGTACTTGTTAGAAAGCTTGAGAGTACCCATAAGAAGATTAACAGCCTCCTTAATGCTGTCGACTTTAATAGCGTACGTGTGTATATATATATATATATATATATATATATATATATATATATATATATATATATATATATATATATATATATATATATATATATATATATATATATATATATACACATTACGAAGGCGGAGCATGCCGATAGGAGACCTTTTGGTCCATATCTAGGTCAGATACGAAAAAAATCCAAGTGAATGAATAAATGAATAAGTAAAACAGATATAATAATGTCAATAATAGATTAAATACACAAGTAAATGCATAGGTATAGTTAAATAATAAACCGGTAAGTAGTAAATAATAATAAATTGACATATAACTAATAATAAATGAGAAATAAAACAATGATAAACAGACAAATGATAACAAAACAAACTAATAATATAAAATAAATGATAATCATTACAGCATCTTGCTTAGGTGTTTATCTAAATGATTCTTAAAGCTTAGAACTGAACTACATTGCACTGCCTCTGCAGGAAGTTTATTCCATTCATTAACTACACGGTTGGTGAAGTTGTTTCTACCTACTTCTAAATTAGATCTATTTTCAGACAGTTTGAGACCATTATTTCTTGTCTGATTCTCATTCAGTGTGAAAATTTCATCACTTTTAATGTTGTGAGTTCCCTTTAGAATCTTAAAGACCTGTACCAAGTTACCTCTGAGTATAAGATTTTTTAAGGAAAACAGATGCCTATGTTTCAGTCGATTTTCGTATGATTTATCTTATATATTTGGAATCACTTTTGTGTCTCGCCGTTGTACTTTTTCTAATCTATCAATGTCTTTAATGAGATTTGGCGACCATTCGGAAACAGCATATTCAAAATGTGGATGAACTAACGATATATATAGCTTGTTAGTGAGTGATGGACTTTTGAAGTCAAAAGATTGTGCAATCAATCCTAGAAACTTATTTGCCTTCTCAGAGGAAGAAATACACTGCTTAGATGGTTTGAGATAGTTACTGATGATCACGCCGAGATCCTTTTCACTGTTCTCTTTTGTTAACGAATTTCCAAATAACTTGTAATCGTACCTACTGTTATTTTTACCTTTTTTTCCTTTTTTTCCACTTGGTCTTTTGGATCACGTGTTGGACTCGTGATCGACAGCTATTTCCCTCCTGGAAGAGAGCTCAGAGCTCGTAGGTCCGATCTATGGGTAATGCTATGACCTTGCACACACACACACCCCCAACTCCCCGCCCACGAGAGTCAGAGTACGACCCGAGGCACAGCGATACCGAAATAATTTCGGCCCTAGGCAGGATTCGAACTGGGTATTAGGAGCACTTGTGCTTCCCATTCCAGCGCTCTACCAACTGTACCACCTATGTGCATTACCTTGCATTTACTTGTGTTAAATTTCATTAGCCACTTTTTAGACCATTGCTGTAATTTATGTAAATCTTCTTGAATATCTAATTGGTTTAAGAGATCATTTGACATTCCACACATTTTTGTATCATCAGCAAACTTAGAAACAGTATATTTTAGTGCGTGGTCTATATCTTTCATATATACTATGAATAAAAGTGGACCAAGAATGGAACCCTGAGGAACTCCACTCGTAACATTTTTCCATCCAGAATTTTTTCCATTTAAAACAACTCTCTGTTTTCGATCATTCAACCAATTACTAGTACAATTTAATAGGCTGCCACTTACTCCGTGTGACCCTAATTTAGTAAGTAATCTTTATTGGGCTGCGGTATCAAAAGCTTTTGCAAAGTCTAGATATATTAAATTTATATTGTTTCTTTTGTCACAATTCGAGATGACTGTGTTGCAGAATTCGAATAAGTTAGTCACGCAAGAACGTTTCCGTCTGAACCCATGCTGCCTATCATTTATCAGTTACTTTCTAAATGATGTTCGATAGCATCTCTGATGATAGTTTCCATCATTTTTCCTACGATTAAAGTCAGACTTATAGGCCTATAGTTATTTGGTTTCTTTTTGTCACCTTTTTTTGAATATGGGAGTAACGTTAGCTAGCTTCCATTTTCTTGGGACATCTCCGGATATGGTGGATTTCTTGAAAATAATTTCTAATGGAATAACAATCTCATTTTTCATTTCCTTTAAGATTCTTGGATGCCAACCGCCAGGCCCTGGTGTTTTATTAACTTTGAGTTTCTAATTTTTTCTTTTGTTATATTTACCATAGTTAGAAACTTTACCACAGACTTTTCACAGGTTTTAGTTTGGAGCTCACTTTGAGGTGTTTCAATTACGAATACTATGCAAAAATTTTTGTTTAAATTATCACACATTCCTTCATTTCAATATTCAAATTGACTGTCAGCAGATAATAGTGGACCAATGTGATTCCTAATAACCTTTTTATCTCTAATGTAACTATAGAATTCTTTGGGATCCTCTTTGGATTTATCAGCTATATTAATTTCGTATTGTCGTTTTCGTTCTTCATTGTCTTTTTTAAATCTCTCTGTATTAAAATATAATTTTGATAGTTAATTAGATCATTAGATGCACCCGAGCACTTGTATTTCATATAAGCCTGTCTCTTTTTAACAATACTTTTTATAGTTTCTTTGTCAATTGTAAAATTGTGAAGATGGTTCAAAAAGCATTTGACACTTACGTTCCATTGTGGTTAAATGCTTGTACCTTCCTCGCAACTTTACACACGGGTCTCGTTTTCCTAGACTCTCCGCCATCTTTGTTTACATACCGGAGCCCAGTGTCATATCGTCCTCACTCTTCCAAAGAAAGAAGGTAATGTTTGCATACATATGTATCTAATTAATTGCAGTATACAGGAAAGGAGTAATGCTCATTGGGTCCCGTCTCCTACTCACCAATTTATCGTACTTGGGCTCAAATTGGTGTACTTTCATCGATGTGGAACCGCGCATGTTTCCGAGTTTGATCTTTAATATTTTCTTACTGTTACAAAATATTACATTCGCATTTCTCCCTTTCTCCCGTATTGGGGAAAGGGGTGAAAGGTTCCTGGATTCACTAAATTTTATTTGGTGCCGCCAACATCTTCAACTTTATTATCTGTGATTATGTTTTTCGACTCAGAGCAAATACTAGAGAAATATTCCAAGGGATGAGATGATGAGGCAGCGACTGGAAAGACGCAGGGGTATTTTACAAAAAATATTGGGGAAAGAGTTGTTAATGAATAGGTTCAAAACCTAGGCAATGGTATATGCTAATGTTATTCAGTAAATGTTTAGAAGTGCACACCTATGTGATAAAGCAATAGAAAATTAATTTTGTGAATTATAAAACATTAACATAATATCAGTTTTTCTTGGCGGAAATCAATAACCTACCTTGCTAAAAGCAAATATACTACTGAATGAAGCTGTGAGCATAGCATCGAGATGCCATGTAAGTTAGACGATGACTTTCACATTGTGAACCGGGTTTTCTCCAAATCCAGTTGACATTAATATATGCTGTTACAAAGATAGTAGGGCTTCCTTCAAGCTATGCAACAACTCTACTCCACGCAGTCCAAACAAGTACTTAATCAGGCCGTCAGCATCCATGACGACGACCCGATGGATCTTTAGAGTTATAGGTACCGCATTACTAAATACAGCTTAGGTGACATATGTTAGGTAGCATAGGTTAAGTTAGGTTAGGTTAGAATAAATGAATTTATCATCCTTTAATATCTTGAACCTTGGCATCTATCAAAACAAACATGATGTAACATTCACCCGCTGCAACTTTCTTTTTTAGTAAATCAGTTTTAGCAACTTTTTGTTGCTATATCATGTAGGTGTGCACTTCTAAAAATTGACCAAACCTAGGCAATGGTATATGCTAATCAAGTACAGTTTATTTAGAGACAAGATTATGCCTCAAATCATTACAATCCTAAACACACAATGACATGGATGAAGGAGTAGGGTGTTATATGAATTTCTTTGTGGACGATGCAAAAATACTAAAGAAAGAATGGAGGAGGATTGCAACTCATTACAACAAGACTTGGACAAGATCTGGAAATAGACTAAAAAGTGGGAAGGGAAATTCAATATCAAGAAATGATAGTATAATGGAATTTGGAAAAAGTAAAAACAGAATATTGAGAGATCATAGAATTGGCGAAAAAGAGGTAAAAAAAGTAAACTCAGAAAAAGTCCTTAGAGTGATCATCAGCAAAGACGTGACACCGGACAATCTTATTAATAAAATAGTCTGAGAAACCTACAATTTATTGAGGTCAATAAAAGTGGCATTTGTCTATATGGATGAGGAAATGATAAAAAAAAAAGAAAATTAACTACACTAATAAAACCAAAACTTGAGTATGCTGCAACACTATGGACACCCAGTACCAAAAGGAATATAAAAAAATTAGAAAGAATACAAAGAGCAACAACAAAACTGGCACCAACTCTTTCCAAACAGACATATGAGCAAAGATTGTCCAAACTAGAATTACCAACTTTGGAACAAAGAAGGGACTTATTAATATGGGATAATGGTAAAACAAGAGGATAGTTACAGAACAGATCTGAAAAGGAACAGCTTCCCACACAGAGTGATAGATACTTGGAACAGATTAGACAACAAAATAGTGTGTGCAAACACTTTTTCAAGATTTTAAGAAAAAACTTGATGCTGAGAGATACAAAAATGGGTCACCATGAACATAGCTCTCTTCCTGTATAACACAACTAGGTAAATACACACACACACACACACAGTAATAGACAGTTGGAACAAGTTAGATGAGAAAGTGGTGTGTGCAAAAACACTACATGAATTTAGAAATAGTTTAGATAAAATGAGATATGAAGACAGGACACCACAAGCATAGCTCCCCTTCCCATAAAATACAACTAGGTAAATACACACACACACATATATAATACAAGAAAGAGATGGATGGGCTGATTATGCATTTCTAGACCTAAATAAAGCTTTTGACAAAGTACCACATATAAAGTTGCTTAAGAAATTAGAAACTGAAGGAGGAATACAGGGCAAACTGCTTAAATGAATTGGAGACTTTTTGCAAGGAAAAATGAGAGTAGTGATAAGAGACAAACACTCAAATTGGGATGAAGTAATAAGTGGTGTTCCACAAGGAACATTTCTGGCCCCAATGTTTGCTATATATATTAATGATACGGATGAAGAAATTGAAAGTTATATGAGGTTCTTTGCGGATGATGCAAAACTGTTGAAAAAAGTAAACATTGAAGAAGATTGTGAGTCACTACAGAGTGATCTAAATAAAGTATGGGAATGGAGTAGGAAGTGGGACATGGAGTTCGATACTAAAAAGTGTAGTATAATAGAATTTGGAAAAAGCAAAAACAGAATAACATGATAATATAAATTGGGAGAAGAAGGAATAAAAAAAGTAGAAAATGAGAAGGACCTGGGAGTCATTGTTATGAATAATATGTCACCTGAGAAACAAATAAATAAGATTTTTGGAGAAACTTATAATTTGATAAGAACAATCAAAGTGGCATTTACATACCTGGATGAAGAAATGGTGAAGAAAATACTAATCACTCTGATAAGACCAAGATTGGAATATGCAGCAACAATGTGGTCACCAAGTACAAAAAAAATGTATAAAAAAAACTTGAAAGAATACAAAGAGCAATTACAAAATTGGCACCAACACTCAAAACTATCATATGAAGAGAGACTAGCAAAACTTGAGCTACAGACACTAGAACAAAGAAGAGAGAGAGGAGATTTGATAGCTATTTACAGAATCATGAAAGGCATAGAAACTATTGATAGAGAGGATCTAATAAAATGGGATGATAGAAATACAAGAGGACACGCAAAGAAAATCAAGAAAACAACTATAGAAGAGATCTGAAAAAGAACTGCTTTCCTCACAGAGTAATAGACAGTTGGAACAAGTTAGATGAGAAGGTAGTGTGTGCAAAAACAATACATGAATTTAAAGATAGTTTAGATAAAATGAGGTATGAAGACGGGACACCACAAGCATAGCTCCCCTTCCCGTAAAATACAACTAGGTAAATACAACTTGGTAAATACGCACACACACACACACACACACGTAGACCGATTCACAGCAAATATTGGAGCTCCAAAGAAGGAGGGAAATTTTTGTGAATTTCAACAACGAGGAAGTACCCTTTTGTATTTATAGGGAAGGGGAAAGCTCGTGGTACAGAAGGAAGGTGATGAAAAGGAAGAAGGGGAGGGATTACTGAGGGAAATGGAAGGAAATGAGGAAGGAGGCACAAGGGCGCCACCTACGGAAAAAAAGTAAACAAAAGATCAGCTGATGCTGGAGAAATAAATAATTCCAGTAAAATAATTAAGTTTAGAAATATAGATAAGAACAACAAAATAGAAAGTGAAGATAATCATTTCAATGGATTTAATGAAGGGGGGGATGCCAACCTCCCCCAATTAGCAAGGCTAGAGGAAAGACTAGAAAATATGTCTCAACACTGGGAAAGTAGGCTAGGTCAACTCACAGAGATTGCATAGAGAGTTGATAAATTGGAACAATTAAAGAAGGAAAACCAATGCCTAACTAAAGTAGAAGAATTGGAAAAACAGTTAAAGGAAGTAAAAGATAAGAATGAGGAATTAAAGAGGAATAATAGAGAAAATAAAGAGTCCATAGCAAAAGAAGCACAGGGTTGGAAGACAGTCTAAGAGAACAATAAAGTTGCATTTAAAGACATAGTGACACAGCAGATGAAAGAACAAACTGAAAATACAGTTATTAAAGTAATGATGGAGAAGGAGAATACAGTAAGAGACTTTGCAGATAAAAAGAAATTTATGATTATATTAGGGACGGAAGAGAAGTATAACTTAAACAGGACTATGAGAACTAAAGAGGAAAAAGAAAAAGTAAACAATATAATAGAATTAGTTCAGGAAGATGAACCTGAAATCATGAAACAAATTGAAGAAATGTAAAGACTTGGTAAATATAGTACAGATAAGACCAGACCAATTAAGATTAAATTCAGGTCACAAACGACAGCAGAGAATATCTTAGCAAAAACAGGGTAAATAGCAGACAGTAAACAATATAAAAAGGTATGGATAAAAAGAGAAATGAACAAAGGGGAAAGAGAGGAGGAAAAAACGAAAGACAAGAAGCTAAAAAAAAAAAAAAAACGAGAGAAGAACAGTCACAAAAAGAGGAACTCTATTGGAAAGTAGTGAATATGAAAGTGAGGAAATTGACCATAACAGAGAAAAACAAAAGGGAAACAGTAAATACAATGGAAGTAGCAGAAAATTAAGAGTGTCTTACACAAATATAGATGGATTAATAACAGGCTTGAATGAACTGAATAATTATCTGAAGGAAAAAGAACCGGACATAATGGGAATTGTAGAAACAAAATTAAAAGGCCCACTACCACCCAACAGTGTAGGACATGGTGCATATAACTATTGGATTAGAAACAGAGACAAAACAAAGGGGTGGAGTTATGTTCCTGACTAAGAAGGATATAAACGTGAGGAATGTCACATATGGAAAGAATAAAGTACTGGTAGAGATGATTATGATGGAAGTGGAAGACAGAGATAGGAAGAGCAGAAAGTTTGTGATAAATCATGTGCCTCCAAAAACTTTAACTCAATGGGTAAAGCAAAATATTAAATATAGAAACAATGATGAACCATCAAAACTAGACATAATATTCACATCTGAACCTGATATTGTGAATAAAATGGATTATAAGACCCCAATTGGGAAGAGTGACCACATAATAATAGAGTTTGAACTAAAAGAAGAAAAAGACACAAGAAGAAATGAAAAACATAGAGAAGGAGGATTAATGTACAACAAACCGGACTTTTTAAAACTTAGAAAGTTTTTTCAATAATACTAACTGGGAAAATTTTCAAAAGAAGAAACAAAGAGGGAAGAGAAATGGAACATACTAAAAGAAAAGTACAAGGAGGGAATAGAAAAATATGTACCAAAGAAGAAACAAAAAGAGGTTTATATAAAGTGTTGGTATAACAAAAGGTGCAGTGAGGCTAAAGATAAAAGAATCAAAGCCTGGAAAAGATGGGAAAAAATACAAAAAATCATCCAAATGGCAAACATATACAAAACTTAGGAATGAATATGTGATTATACACAGGAACGTAAAAAGAAACTATGAAAAAGATACAATAGACAAATGCAAAGATCAACCCAAACTCTTTTACAGGTATGTAAATGATAAACTAAAAGATAAATGTGAAATAGTGAAACTGCATGAAGGAAATAAAGAATATATAGATATAGAAATGGCTGAAGTTATGATCAGACACTTCAGGTCTGTTTTTACAATTGAAAGCTCACAAATTTGGGAGGATGGACTATGAGAAAGAGCCCATGAAATGAAAGAAATAAAGGTAACACTGAAAGAAATAATAGATCAAGTAAAAAACCTGGATGTTAGGAAATCACGCAGACTGGATGGAATTGCAAATTGGATATTGAAAGAGTGTATAGATGAACTAACGGACAAATTACACAAGATTATTGACTTCTCACTCAAAGAAGGAAAAGTACCACAAGATTGGAAAAATACCAATATATAATATATAAAGGAAGAGACAAAGAAAATCCTACAAACTACAGACTGGTATCCCTTACAAGCACAATAGCAAAAAATGTGAAAAAGTTATCAGAAACAAATGGATCAAACTCATGGAAGAGAATAAAATACTAAACCCCAAACAATTTGGTTTTAGAAGCGGAAGATCATGTACCACAAATATGATATGCTTATACTCAAAATTAGTAGAAATAGTACAAGAGATGGCTGGGCAGATTGCACCTTCTTAGACTTGCAGAAGGCTTTTGACAAAGTATCACATAAATAGCTGATAAGAAACATTGAAATAATAGGTGGAATACAAGGGAAGTTACTGGAATGGATGAAAGATTTCTTGAGTGGGAGAAAAATGAGAGTGGTACATAGAGACAAAAACTGGTACTGGGAAGATATGAAAAGTGGCATCCCACAAGGCTCTTTATTGGCTCCATTAATGTTTGCCATATATATAAATGATATGGGTGAAGGAGTGAAATGTTACATGAACTTCTTTGCAGACGATGCAAAACTACTATAGAGTAAACACAGAGGAAGTCTGCAAATCACTACAAGAAGACCTGGACAAAATATGGAAATGGAGTCAGAAATGTGAAGTCAGCTTCAACATTAACGGGATCGTCCATCAGAAAATCAAGAAAAAAAAAAAAAAAAACGAAATTCTGAAAATATTTCCTCTAAAAGTGTTGCTCATAAGCTATCTCGTGGCTGAGTATGGAGGCTGTATCTTGATTTTTACTATCTGAAAAAATATATAATACAGTACCCCCCCCACCCTACTGTGGCTGGGTCGTGTGCGCTGTGTACTGCATATTACATTTTCTGTTGTTACATATATTTGCTAACAAAAGCTGTTTATTTTGTACAATAAGCTTTTGTATGATAAATAATAGCATATGATATGGCACCAGGGACCTGACTGCATACTGTACAGTATGAATCGTATATCAGAAAATCATGAAAAAAAATGAAAAAAAAAAACCATGAAAATATTTCCTCTAAAACAACCAGTGATGCCATAAAACAGCTTAGGATGGCAGATAAAGATCGTCTGTCACCAAAGATGCATCGCGCCAAGAAAAGGAAAAGTGCACGCTTGGATCCTGAGCAATATAACCCTGGTGGATACTAACTGGATTCATCATATAAACTTGTAATTAATCAAAAGCTGGCAACAAAGTGTAGGGTGGTGCCTATGATACCCTTTCAACACCATAACATCCTAAATAATGAAAGGGGACCAGTAACCATGAACAAAAAAACTATGACGCTCATTCCTGAAAAACTTGATTTTTGCACGTTTAACTTGATTCATATCCAAAACGCCTTCACTGATTTTTAACAGCGAATCCTTTTCGGATTCAGCATAATTGGGAGAACATTTAGAGGCAGATTTATGTCCTGTCAAGGACTAGTAGGATTTTTTCATATATATATATATATATATATATATATATACACCATTGTCAATTGTGAATTATGTAGCTTTGAAAATTGTGACTTTTCTCTTGTAACCATTCTGAAGATGACTCCCTGAAGTCGAAACGTTAAATTAGATATGGAAGAATTTGGAAGGCTTGTATTTGCCCACCCTCCTGAAATGAGACCTACTGTGAGGAAAATTGAAAATCTCAGTAAGAAGATTAACCAGTGCCAAAATGCTGTCGTGTTTAACTCCGTGTGTATATATATATATATATATATATATATATATATTTGTATATATGTAATATGTATGTATATATATATATATTTTTTATCAACTTTGGATTTTTTTTTCTCATAACAGACTGATCAGAACATCATAATTCTGCCTCCGTTTCTTCATCTATCTTAGCCCATTATAAAGACAAAAAATAATCAATATCCAGTCAAAGGTCTATCCTCTGAATCAATTTCAAAATTGTCAAAAATTACCCCTCGAAAAAAAAAAAATCACAATAAAAAAAGTATAAGCATTAATGACTTGAAAACTCGGTGGTATGTTCTCTGAGGCAAGACAGTTACTAGGAAAAAATCTCGGCCACTTTCACCCCAAACTAAAAAAGTTTGATTTTCTAATGGACGGTCCCCTTAAGAAATGTAGTATAATGGAATTTGGAAAAAGCAAAAATAGAATATCGGGTCAATATAAAATTGGTATTAAAGAAGGAAAAAAAAAGTCAACTCAGAAAGGGACCTTGGAGTAATCATCTGAAGTGACTTGACACCAGATATACATGTCAACAAACTAGTTGGAGAAACTTTTAGATTAAGGTCAATGAAAGTGACCTTCGACTGCATGCATGAAGAAAGAAAATATTAAGCACACTGATAAGACCAAAATTGTAGTATGCTACGACACTATGGGCACCAAGTGCAAAAAAAAAAAATCAGAAAGGATGCAAAGAGCAACGACAAAAATTTCACCAACACTCTCCAATTTAACATACAAAGATTGGAAGAATTAAATCTACCAACACTGGAACAGAGAAGAGAAAGAGGTGACTTGCTGAATATATACAGAATTATGAAAGGGATGGAAAGTCTTAATAGAAATGACTTATTAAAATGGGCAGAAGAAAAACAAGAGGACATGAGAAGAAAAAAAAGAAGAACAGTTACACAAGGGATTTGAAAAAAAAAAATAGCTTCCCACATAGAGTGATAGATATCTGGAACAAACTGAAGGAGGAAACAGTGAGTGCCAAAACTATACAAGATTTTAAGAATAAACTGGATGCAGAGAGATACAAAAGCAGGATACTACATGCATAGCTCTCTTCCCATAAAATACAACTAGGTAAATACACACACAAAATTGATGAAAAAGAAGTTAAGAAAGAAGGATCTGAAAAAGACCTGGGAGTGATTATCACAAAAGATATGTCCCCTGACAAACATATAAACAAGATTGTTGCTGAAACCTACAATTTACTAAGAGCAAGAAAAGTGGCTTTTACCTACTTGGATGAAGAAATGGTAAAGAAAATACTAGTCACAATGATAAGGCCTAAATTGAAGTATGCAGCGACACTGTGGTCACCCAATACAAAAAAGAATATAAAGAAGTTTGAGAGAATCCAAAGAGCAGCTAAAAGGATGGCCCCAGAACTATCAAAACTTTGATATGAAGAAGGACTGTTAAAATTGGAGTTGTCAACTCTAGAACAGAGGAGAGAAAGAGGCGACTTGGAGTCCCACAAAGATCAGTGCTGGCTCCAATAATGTTGTCTTCGTGATTAAGATTGCCATGGTCATAAATAGATTTACACACAAAATTATTTGCAATTCATTTGAAGTGGTTGTTTCTGGACAATCTTAACAAGCTACAATCATTATTCTGTTGTAGTAGTTGATAGAATAGGGGGTGGGGGGTTGAGTGTAACCTAACCACTTCATTGCAAGGAGATATTATATTTGATTTCTGCCATGCAACTTGGTACAGCTGGTAGTCCTTCAGACTCCTGCACCACACAGGCACCAGCAAGATGCAAATTCCTCACCTTGAGAAAATATATTTCTACATTTTGTTCATTGTATGGAGCAGAAACATGGAACATAAGAGAGGAGGAGTTTGAATGTGTTTGAGTTGAGGTGCCTGAGAAGTATGATAGGGGTTACTAGGCTGGATAGAGTGAGAAATGAGGTGAGGAGGAGAATAGGGGTGAAAAGGGAGTTGGGAGATAGGGTTGATGAAACAGTATTGGGATGGTTTGGACACATATTCTAAATATGATATCATAATTGCTGTAAACATCAATTGTAAATAATGATGTATATGAAACTATACTATCTTTTCCTTGACTTCAATTCCACATAATTACTCAGGTTTTTATCCTATAGAGTTTTGAAATTTTTGTTTTAGTGGTAGAGTGTTTGCTGTTTCCAATGATTGAAGCCAAAATTTCCTATCTTATGAACAAAATGGAGAAATATAATATTTTCTGAAGGGGGTGAGGAATCTGCATCTTGCTGGTGCCTGTGTGGAGCAGGAGTCTAATGGATTACCAACTGTACTAAGCTGCATGGCAGAAATCAAGTGTAACTTCTTATTGGAATAGACTTTAGCCATATGTAGAAATAGGTAAAGCACGGTTGACTAGATTAGTTTTTCTCACTCTAAGATAGCAGACATAAACCTATTGTAGATTTATTTATGGGCTTGTGGTACTATTTCTGCCAAAATTCTTATGTTTACTCATCCTGGGGGGGGGGGGTCCCTGATAAATGTAAACCAGGTGATTTGCTGTAGATACCAATAAACAATTCACAAAAATTACTCATTTTTTTCTGACTTTCTTGGTGGATGGATGTATACCTTTGTGAAATTTTGACCAATATTTCTTATTTCCAGTTGACTGCTTGTATATCCTTCATCACATTTTTTTTTTTTTTAAGATTTATTTCTTGTAGTATTTATTCATCCATTCCTGCACCTTATTATTTTCCTATTAATTTTCATATTACCAGTCACCTAAAAAATTCAATCATATATTGATTTATGAGTAAGATTGCTACAGGGCACAAATATCCATGTACATTACTTGTAACTCATTTGAAGTGGCCATTTCCACTGAATAACTATAATTCAATAAACCTTTCCCACTTTGCACCTTGTTTTAGTGATTGATGGAAGTGAGGAGTGAATCTAACCTAACTTAGTTGCAGGTAGGGACAAGTTAGGATAGATTGACTAGAAGTAATTGACTTCTCACTCAAGGATGTCTGAAATCAACATTTGATTTTGTTATTTAAATGCTTGTGGTGGTATATGTGTGGAATTTCACTTGTTTTCCCCAAAAACAAGAGATTTGCTGTAGAAATCAATATCAGATTCTTGTGAATCTCTACAGTGTTGATTTATGACATCCTTGATTGGTGTGTGTGTGTGTGTAGTGGCCCTCTCTGAAAATCTGACAAAGATATTTTATATCCAATGATGCTACTGTATACTTCTCTTTTTTCTAATGTCCTCTACCTCTATGATATTTGTTCAGCCACTCCTTTGCCTTATTATTTCCTGATTATATACTGTCCCAATCTATATTCTGTGCAACCCCATCATTTTTATTGTTTGTTCAACCTTCCATATCTTCTTCCTTTAACCTCTTAAATACGAGCCAAATTCTTGTGTGCAGCATCGGATGCCTAATGTACGATGCATCACACTACTTGCATTATAAGATATGAAATCTGCTGTATGACTTGTTTTCTTTCACTGAGTAATGAAAAACACAGAAAATATTACCAAACCAGTTCACAGAATTCCGAAGTCACTCAGCTACAACCACAAAATATATATAATTTTGATGCCAACACCCTCATCCATGTATACCCACTCACACTTCATGACACCTGTTCGTCGGCGTCATCATAACAAAAAGGTTAATCGTGGCATTCTTTAAAAAAAAAAAAAACTCTTTCCCTATATAAATCTGATATAAATCCTTGGAAGTGAAAGATTTTTATAAGGAAATTATTTTTAATACCAAAAATTTCTTACAGTGGTATTCTTAAAGAAATTACTTCCCTAGATAAATCTTTCCCTTCCAAGGGTTTATATGAAATATATATATATATATATATATATATATTATATATATATATATATATATATATATATATATATATATATATATATATATATATATACTATATTGTATTTAGAACAAGGCACCGGTCTCTTTTATTTTCATTTTTGTTTCGATGGGACATTCTCAATGAACTCATCGGCATCAACTCATGTAACGGAATAGAAGGAAAATTCATTCTGTTATATACCGAAGTTTGAATTTCAATTTTATCGTTTCCGACTGGCTTATCCTCACTCCTGTATATATATTGACCACCTTTGATACTTTCATAGATCACCTCATTTATGTAATCCACGTCTTCGTTTCTAGGACATATCATGGCTCTTTTTTGGAAATATAGATAGCTGTTGGCATTAGCTTCGAGCTCTTCGTAGACCTTTTCGATCACATCATCCCTTGTTTTGAACAAAATACCAAATTTCTTTGGAAACCTAAATCTACCTGTTTCACCCATGCAAATCCGTAATAAAAATTCTGTGAATGTCCTGTTTTCTTTATCCTCAGCCTTCAATCTAACATTTTGTACCAATTCTCTTATTTTTTTTCTTTTGATCTCCTTTAATTCTTGTTTTATTTCTTCCTTCTCCTTCTTTGATTCTTCTTTTTCTTGAAAAGTCCTTTCCCAAACCTTAAGGAGGACCGACACATCTGATTCCGTTTCGTCGACGGCATAGTCGTAATCAGGCAGGATCATTGCCGTTGCGGCTTCTTTAGTTAGTAATATTGTAAGCTGAAGCAGGAATCTCAACGGATCCCAATTCAGGTTCGTCTTCTGGAATTACCTGCTCGCTGTCGATACCTTTCACTTAAGACTCCCCCTCCGTAATGGATGGCATGTCTGAAAAAACATTCTTTATATACCACGCTTGCCGGATTTTTCACCACACATTTACCATTAACCTTATGGTAAACTGTTTTTCCTTAATTTTGCGGTTTTTGATGTAATTGTATTTCCGATCGATGTAATACTTTTGGTATTGCTCGAGACAGCTTTTACCACCACTTTCAGTGAAATTCTTGTATCCTTCAAAATAATGTTTCATAAACTTTTCCGATTCTTCCTTTTTAATTTCTCTGTCGAAATCTATCATGAGATCGTACTCTTCATCAGAGTACACATAATTTTTTCTATTACATAACATATTGTTGAACCCCAATATTTTCCTATGGAATCTCTTAATAGTGGTTGTTATAGTACTGAAGTTTTTTTTTTTTCGTTTTTTTCTAAGCGTAAAGTTGGGGAAAGTCATTCCTGTGCTCCCTGGTCAATTCGTGACAAAGAGCATAGTCTTTCTGCACACTTTCTTTTGGGTACTTCTTCGTCTTCGTAACCCAGGCCCAAAAGTGCTTAAACCTCCTCTTTATCTTTGCACTACCCTTTGAACCACGTTCATCCATTGCAGCAATGCTTTATATGGTATATGGTAGCTATAAGAATATCCTTACACCATGGGACATTTTTGCCGGATCTCGGAAGGTGGTCATAAAAAACGCCAGGAAATTTTCAAAACTGGAAAACTTTATTTTTTCATATACATAGATACCACCGTTGATATCAGTATTAAGAGTCATTTCTTCCCTTTCCCTACTACATTTTCGTTAATGTCCCACTGTATTTGTTTAAGCTCGTGTTACAACCTTTTACATGCTCTCAAAAAGTTAATGTCGAACTTATTTTTTTCCCTACAGGTCGAGGGTAAATATCAGCATTTCCTTGGAAAAGGTATCCAAAAATTCTGTATATTCATCATGGAACAAAGAGAAACTCATGTGACACACCTATCTCATGAGTCATCTTAAATATCACATGATGGCCCACACTGGAGAGAAACCTTTCCATTGTGACCTGTGTGATGCAGCTTTCTCAGGAAAGACTAGTCTCAAAAATCACATGATGACCCACACTGGAGAGAAGCCTTTCAAGTGTGACCTGTGTGATGCAGCTTTCTCACAAAAGGGTACTTTTAAACGACACTTGATGACCCACACTGGAGAGAAGCCTTTCAAATGTGACCTGTGTGATGCAGCTTTCTCAAGAAAGAATCATTTCAAAAATCACATGATGAACCACACTGGAGAGAAGCCTTTCAAGTGTGACCTGTGTGATGCAGCTTTCTCATGGAAGGGTAATATTAAACAACATATGGTGACCCACACTGGAGAGAAGCCTTTGAAGTGTGACCTGTGTGATGCAGCTTTCTCACAGAAGGGTCATTTTAAACGACACTTGATGACCCACACTGGAGAGAAGCCTTTCAAATGTGACCTGTGTGATGCAACTTTCTCACAAAAGGGTAGTTTTAAACGACACATAATGACCCACACAGGAGAGAAGCCTTTCAAATGTGACCTGTGTGATGCAGCTTTCTCAAGAAAGAGTAATTTCAAAAATCACATGATGAACCACACTGGAGAGAAGCCTTTCAAGTGTGACCTGTGTGATGCAGCTTTCTCATGGAAGGGTAATATAAAAAAACATATGGTTACCCACACTGGAGAGAAGCCTTTGAAGTGTGACCTGTGTGATGCAGTTTTCTCACAAAAGGGTCATTTTAAACGACACTTGATGACCCACACTGGAGAGAAGCCCGTCAAATGTGACCTGTGTGATGCAGCTTTCTCACGAAAGAGTCATCTCAAACGACACATAATGACTCACACTGGAGAGAAGCCTTTCAACTGTAACCTGTGTAATGCAGCTTACTCACAAAAGTATGCTCTCAAATATCACATGATGACCCACACTGGAGAGAAGCCTTTCAAGTGTGACCTGTGTGATGTAGCTTTCTCACAAAAGAGTGCTCTCAAATATCATGCGATGACCCACACGGGAGAAAAGCCTTTCAAATGTGACCTGTGTGATGCGGCTTTCTCATTGAAGAGTTCTCTCAAACAACATATGGTAACCCACACTGGAGAGAAGCCTTTCAAGTGTGACTTGTGTGATGCAGCTTTTTCAGGGAATAGTGGTCTCAAATATCATGTGATGGCTCACACTGGAGAGAAACCTTTCAAGTGTGACCTATGTGATGTAGCTTTCAGAGTAAAGGATGGTCTCAAACAACATATGGTAACCCACACTGGAGAGAAGCCTTTCAAGTGTGACTTGTGTGATGCAGCTTTCTCACGAAAGAGTAATCTCAAAGTACACTTGGTGACCCACAGTAGATAGAAACCTTTTAAATGCGCCATGTATGATTCAGCTTTCTCAGGGAAGAGTCATTTAAAATTATACATGGTTAACCACACTAGAGAGAAGCCTTTCCAATGTAACCCGTGTTATGCAGTTTTCTAACAAAAGGGCCCTCGAACGACACATGATGACCCACACCTTTCAAGTGTGACCTGTGTGTTGCAGCTATCTCAGGAACGACTGCTCTAAAATATCACGTGATGACCCACACTGTAGAGAAACCGTTCCAGTGTGACCTGTGAGATGCAGCTTTTGAAGAGTGCTCTCAAATATCGCGTGATGACGCACACTGTAGAGAAGCCTTTTACGTGTGAACTGTTTGATGCAGCTTTCTCAGAAAAACAAAAGACCTCGCGTGGTGGCCCATACAGGAAAGACAACCTTTCAGCCTTCTCACCAAGGATTCGTTTCAAATTTCACGTAGTGATTCACACGTCCTCACGAAAGATTGATATAGGGTGATGACCTACGCTGATGGGCGCACAAATAAATACATTAGACATGCATATATGAATCTTACCTAACCCTTTCATGAGTCCTCATAATGTGTTCATTCCAAATGGATTTGTTATCCGTGTGTCCACTTATGAATTCATTATTGGTGTTGCACATTTCATGAATATTAATCTGTGGAGATTCACAATGTACGTAACATATGCTACCTAGGCCTATAGCCTAGGCTATGTCCTGTGTTGTTGGCTTAGTGCCAAACGCTGCATTGCAATTAGCAATGTCTCGCCTCGAGCCTGCAGCGTTTGTTGAAGGCCTGACTTCGACCTTTGGTCAATTTAGGGGTCGATCC